>NC_052069.1:25326104-25637770 GCF_015852505.1 Tachyglossus aculeatus
GCTTACTGTGTGCAGAGCACTGCACTAAGCACTTGGGAAGTACAAGTTGGCAACATCTAGAGACGGTCCCTACCCAACCGCGGGCTCACAGTCTAGAAGGGGGAGACAGACAACAAAATTAAACATAGTAACAAAATAAAATAAGTAGAATAAATATGTACATGTAAAATGAATAAATGGAGTAATAAATACTTATAAACATATATACATATATACAGGTGCTGTGGGGAGGGGAAGGAGGTAAGCCGGGGGGGGTTATTGAGCACTTATAGCATTCGTTGCTAAGTCATTAGAAAAGTACAATACAGGCAACATCTACTCATAAGGATTTAATAGAATAGAGAGGGAGATGGACATTGAAATAAATTACAGATGGGTAATAAGTGATAAGGGGCTGAGGGAGGAGGTGAATTTGAAAGTGTCTATTCAATTGTTACAGGACCATGACATAGAAGGGAGGGCTTAGACAAGAAAGTGAAAGCTCAAGAGAATAATGATAATAATAATAATTTTGGTATTTGTTAAGCACTTACTATGTGCAAAGCACTGTTCTAAGCACTGGGGAGGATACAAGGTGATCAGGTTGTCCCATGCGGGGCTCACAATCTTAATCCCCATTTTACAGATGAGGTAATTGAGGTAACTAAGGCCCAGAGATGTGAAGTGGCTTGCCTAAAGTCACAGAGCTGACAAGTGGCGGAGCAGGGATTTGAACCCATGACCTGGCAGCGTGGCTCAGTGGAAAGAGCCCGGGCTTGGGAGCCAGAGGTCATGGGTTCAAATCCCAGCTCCGCCGCTTGTCAGCTGTGTGACTTTAGGCAAGTTACTTCACTTCTCTGGGCCTCAGTTCCCTCATCTGGAAAAGGGGGATGAAGATTGTGAGCTCCCCGTGGGACAACCTGATCACCTTATAACCTCCCCAGTGCTTAGAACAGTGCTTTGCACATAGTAAGTGCTTAATAAATGCCATTATTATTATTATTATAAATCAGGTAAGGCCTCTTTGGGGGAGATACAATTTGCATAGGTTTTTGAAGGTGGGGAGAGTGATGATCTGTTGGATATGAGTGGGGAAGGAGTCTGCAGAGAGAAAGATCAAGATCGAGGTACAGTGAGTAGAAGGGTGTTGAGCAAAATGTGTGGGTTTGCATGATCAGGGATACTGCTAAGTAAAATAAGAGGGAAGCAGCTGCCTTAAAGCCTACGGGTCAGGAATTGCTGTTTGATGCAGAGGTAGATGGGCAACCATTGAAAGTATTTGAAGAGTGAGGAGACATGGACTGGACTTCTAGAAAAATGATTGAGGCGGCAGAGTGAAGTATGGACTGAGAGAGACGGGAAGCGAGGAGGCTAATGCAGTAGTCAAGCTGGGATATGACAAGTGACTGGATCAGAGAAGCAGTGTGGCTCAGTGGAAAAGAGGCTGGGCTTTGGAGTCAGAGGTCATGGGTTCAAATCCCAGCTCCACCCATTGTCAGCTGTGTGACTTTGGGCAAGTCACTTCACTTCTCTGGGCCTCAGTTACCTCATCTGTAAAATGGGGATGAAGACTGTGAGCCCCACGTGGGACAACTTGATCACCTTGTATCCTCCCCAGTGCTTAGAACAGTGCTTTGCACAAAGTAAGCACTTAAATACCAAAATTATTATTATTATTATTATTATCAGCATGATAGCCATCTGGATGAAGTGGAAGGGATGGATTCTAGAGATGTCATGAATGTATAACTGACAGGATTTGGTGACAAATTAAATGTATGGGTAGACTGAGAAAGATGAGTCAAGGACAATGCCAAGGTTATAAACATCACCCTGTCACATGACTGCCTTCCCTCTGCCCCAAAACCCTTGGCTGGGAGTAAGCCAATATAATAATAACAATAATAATAATAGTAATAATAATAATAATAATGGCATTTATTAAGCACTTACTATGTGCAAAGCACTGTTCTAAGCGCTGGGAAGATTACAAGGTAATCAGGTTGTCCCACATGGGGCTCACAGTCTTCATCCCTATTTTACAGATGAGGTAACTGAGGCCCAGAGAAGTGAAATGACTTGCCCAAAGTTACACAGCTGACAATTGGCGGAGCTGGGATTTGAAACCATGACCGCTGACTCCAAAGCCAGAGCTCTTTCCACTGAGCCATGCTGCTTCTCCTAATCTGTGAAGAGCTGTACCAGAATTGTCCCTGGGAAAGGCTCTGGTGGCCAAACATGTTAATAGTCCCATTAGCAATAGCTGATAGCCCCATCATTAGCCAGTGATAATTATGAGGTTTCCAGATTGTCAATGAGAGCAATTCTG
Source organism: Tachyglossus aculeatus (assembly GCF_015852505.1). Lineage (NCBI taxonomy): Eukaryota > Metazoa > Chordata > Mammalia > Monotremata > Tachyglossidae > Tachyglossus > Tachyglossus aculeatus. The sequence continues at coordinate 25,328,413 of NC_052069.1, forward strand.
GTGTATGCACAGGTGTCATCGGTCTCAGCTGTGGGAGAAGAATGATCTGGGGATGTCAGCTTGTGGATGGGGAATGTTCTTTTCTAGGGGACTAAGGAATTAAACCCCTCCAAGGATTGCACCTGGAGAGTTTCCAGTCTTGGCTACAGGAGGGAGAGTAGAGCAGAGATGTACTCATTCCATTCCTAGCTTGCGCAGTGGCCAGTGAGAGAAAGGCAATCTGCAAAAAGTCAAAATAATAATAATAAAAATAATAATGATGGCATTTGTTAAGTGCTTACTATGTGCCCAGCACTGTTCTCAACACTGGAGTAATAATAATAATAAGGACATTTGCTAAGTGCTTACTATGTGCAGAGCACTGTTCTAAGCACTGGGAGGAGGATACCTGGTGATCAGGTTGTCCCACGTGGGGCTCACAGTCTTAATCCCCATTTTACAGATAAGGGAACTGAGACTCAGAGAAGTTAAGTGACTTGCCCAAAGTCACACAGCTGACAAGTGGTAGAGCCGGGATTCGAAGCCATGACCTCTGACTCCAAAGCCCGTGTTCTTTCCACTGAGCTACGCTGCTTCTCTAGATACAGGGTAATCAGGTTGTCCTACGTGGGGCTCACACTTTTAAACCCCATTTTATAGATGAGGTAACTGAGGCGTGAAGAAGTTAAGTGACTTGCCCAAGGTCACACAGCAGACAAGTGCCAGAGCTGGGATTAGAACTCATGACCTCTGACTTCCAAGTCTGGGCTCTTTCCATTAAGTCACGCTGCTTCTCTCACCTGTGCTGGGAAGAAGCAACATGGGAGAGAGTAAAGGGTGGAAACTCAAGTTTACTGCATGGGAGGAGGCAATGATAAACCACTTCTGTATTTTTACCAAGAAAACTCTATGGATGCACTAAAAGTACAATTGCAGTTGGGCGTGGGGCATTCTGAAAGAGATGCTTAGTGTCAAGAGCCCGGGCTTGCGAGTCAGAAGTCGAGGTTTCTAATCCCGACTCCATCACTTATCAGCTGTGTGATTTTGGGCAAGTCACTTCACTTCTCCGGGCCTCAGTTCCTTCATCTGTAAAATGGGGATTAAGACTGTGAGCCTCATGTGGCACAACCTGATGACCTTATATCTACCCCCAGCACTTAGAACAGTGCTTATAAGTGCTTATTAAGCACATAGCATATATAGCATATATGCTATAGCATAGCATATATAAGCATAACAGTGCTTATTAAGCACATAGTAAGTGCTTAACAAATACCATCATTATCAGCACTTGGCTTGGCACTTAGTAAGCACTTAACAAATACTATCATTATTATTGTTATTATGTGTCCGTGGAGTCGCTATGGGTCGGAACGACTCGACAGCAGAAGACGAGACAAGGACTTAAGCTAGAAGACTACTCTGATGTGGTCAGAAGCCGCATGAAATAATGATGTCATGTGTCATGTGGGCCAGTCCCTCAAAATCAATTAGCCAGGTCCATGGGGTTGGTAAGTTCACCTCCAAGTGCCTGTTTCCAAAGTTATTCTGAGCCCTTTTCAGGTCCCGAACTCATTATATTGGAAGGTCCTAGTGGACAGCATAGATGACAAGATTCTATTCCTAATGGGAAGGGAAAATCTCTACCCACTCTATTATACTGTACTCTCCCAAATGCTCAGTACAGTGCTCTGCACCCAGTAAGCCCTCAATAAATATGAATAACTGATTCTGTCTTTCTCGCCCAAGTGCTAAATGCTCAGCAGTCCTTCAATACATTGCCTTGATGGATAGGTGGATTGGTAGGACCAGGGCCCAATTTTATAACCCAACCGACTCCCTGGTGAACTCAGATTTAGTCAATTCTACCAGTTACTGTAATTCCCAGCTTGGCACTTGCCTGCAGCAGAACTGACTTGTAAAGGAGTTTCCAGAGCGGTTACCATTCAGAGTTATGTTAGATTTAAATGTCTTCCTTGTTCTGTCTTCATCTCCTGCCGAGGCTCAGCAGAGATAAGGCGGAACAAAGAAGAAATTCAGGACATTAGAACATAAGCACCATCCTACTGGGAAAGACCAATGGTCCATCCAGCCCAATATTCTGTCTCTCAGTGGCATCCCAGCCTCTTACAATATCTTTGTTAGCTAGGCAGGTACACAGTTTGGTGTCCCTGCTGTACATTCATTGATTCAACTCCCATTCATTTTTTTTCCTATTTCATGGGACTTAAACCTTTTCATCTCCATAATGGAATGTATTCATCCTTCTCTGGGGGATTCAGAGGACAGTGGAATGCTTAAATCTGTGCTCCCTTCCAGACTCAATGAAAATAAAAAAACAACAAAGCTTCTGAGTGGTCAGTATTGTAAAGTTGAAGCCGAACGACCTGCTTAGACTCAGCTAAAATGTATGAAGGAATAATTATTGGGGGATATTTAAGCTGTGAGTTACCTCATGCGAAAACTCGGCGTAAAATTTACAGAGCTGCTTTCTCTGTCAGAAGAAATGATGTGGATTATCAAAATGGTTACAAGAGTGAATAAATGTGTGGAGATAAAGCATCCTGATTTTTATCAAGGATCCACCGAAGAGTAATCAGTGAAGTCTGTTCAACTCCAGTTTGCAATTTTATTTATTCTGAACTATAAAAGATTTTGAACAACTGGCCTTCTGAAAGCTGATAATGGCTACTGGACCTCTGACTCCGGTGATTATGAAAAATGCACTGGTTTATGTGACCTGATTTTCCTCAGTACAAGTCTCAGCTCTGATGGGGGTTGGGAGAGGAAAGGTTTTGATTAAATTCTTAAAGGTATGATTAGTCCGTAAGTCCTTAAAGCATCCCCTTTTCCCCTCGTAGAAATGCATGAGTCAACTCTTACCTGAAAATCATATCTTGAGATTTCAAATTAGTTGAAACTCTGTGATCTTTACACCTTTGACTGCTTTTGTGCAGATCCAGAATAATGTCATTTAGTCATTTCTTACAGGAACAGCTCATTGGCTTCAAAATGGATGCCTGTTTAAAGCAGATAGGTGCCCCTTTCAATTGCTTTTACCACTGATGAGGTGAGAAATGGCATCAGAGAGTGGATTGGCCCATTTAGCAATGGGGCTGTGAGAGCTGGAGGCCTAGGCATCATGCTGGGCATTCTTGACTGGCAGTTCCACTCATATAAGGCAGCTGTCATGTTTTCCAGAAAGAAGGCAAATTCATTCATTCATTCAATTGCATTTATTGAGCACTTACTGTGTGCAGAGCACTGTACTAAGCACTTGGGAAGTACAAGTTGGCAACATATAGAGACGGTCCCTACCAACAGCGGGCTCACAGTCTAGAAAATGGAAAAGGCAAGGGTCTGAAGCCAAGAAATAGGGTGAAGGGAATAGATTGAGTCACGTGAAATCACATGAAATGCCTGCCAGGAGACATTTTTTTCTTCAACGGAAATTCAAGGGAGGGGTTGTAGGAGAGGCAGCTGGCCTACAGAGAGTAATATCTGATCCACCCAGCCTTTGGTGAGACTGAGGAATCTTTTCAAATCAATCGATCAGTATTTATTGAGTGTTTACAATGTGCAGAACACTCTCCTAAGTGCTTGGGAGAGCACTTGGGAGAGCACTGTCCTAAGTGTTTGGGAGAATACAACAGAGTTGGCAGACACTTCATTCTGTTGTTATGATATTGGTCCAATCCTATTGCTTTAGCATGAGTGCTATTTATATCATAATTTATTACGCATTATATATTGTACTTTCCCAAGTGCTTAGTCTAGCTCTGTGCACCATGTAAGTGCTCAATGAATGTCATTGATTAATTGATTGAATTTAGAAACCACAATTTCTTTGAAGAAAATCTCTTCAGATAAATGAAAATATTTTTCAGAGAAGCAGCGTGGTTCAGTGGAAAGAGCACAGGCTTGGAAGCCAGAGGTCATGGGTTCTAATCCCTGCTCTGCCACTTGTTAGCTATTTGCCACTTCACTTCTCTGTGCCTCAGTTACCTCATCTGTAAAATGGGGATTAAGATGGTGAGCTCCACCTGGGACAACCTGATCACCTTGTATCCCCCCAGCGCTTAGAACAGTGCTTTGCACATAGTAAGCACTTAACAAATGCCATCATTATTATTATTATTAAGTGTACAAGGTAAAGTATCTTGCATTCATTTTGAAAGGGAAATTCATATTTTTTCCATCCAAAAAGTTTCTAAGGAAAGTTGATCTTTCTAGTTTGCCCTTCAGGGTAAATGTGACCTATTTCTGCATTCCATTATTTCCACAGCATTTTATTGGTTGACAATAAGTAACACTTTAAAGAATATTGCATGGCCCCTTAAAGGAGTCATGGAATTGTTTTTTGGTATCTTCATTAACATTATCATTGGGGAAATAACCGGAAAACACTGCATGTAATTGTTAGCTGTGTCAGACTATTTGACAGCTCTCCTAATTTGATACTCAAGAGAAAACTAATACTTCATGTTGTCCCCTTTGCCTGATTAACAGACAAAGAGCTATTCATCATCTTCTGACTGGTGGAATATGATGAGGTCAAGGTAATCCATCAATATTCTTACTCTTCAATAAAGTCAGCAAGTGACATCCAGAACTGCTCAGTAAGAAGATGAAAGTTGCCAAGAATAGAGTAGGGGTAGTAGTTGCTTTTTTTTCCCCTTCCAGTATAGTGACATTAAAGATATACTTAGATTTACAGTGAGATCCTGGACATGGGTCATTGATCTTTCTCTGGCCTCAGTCATCCTTCAAATATACTGTAAAATTGGAGATCATCAGGACTATTTGTCCTAATATCTTTTAGTACATTTCAATGTCGGGAGATGTTGAGCTGTGACTAACTAGATCTGTGCCACAAAAACCTCCGTAAGACAGTTCAGCCAGTCCCTGTGGAATTCTAAGACCTGCAGCAACGGCTGCTTGTCACTGTTGAACTCTAAATTTAGATTTTTATTTTTAAGCCACATAATGCTAGCCTGGTTATGTTTAATCTTTTCACCTACAGTCCTATTCAGAAACAGGTTCTTGCCATTAAAAATATATGTTTTGAACTTGGGCAGAGAGTATCAATATTTAAAATGGAAGGATATTTGACTTAAATTCAGATACATACTCATAGTTGAGAAATGTAAAAAGTTTTAGTTCTCATATTGCCATTTTATTTTGGCACAACGATGCTAAACGATTGTGTTAAGCTGTCGTAGAGGTGTAGAAAGAGCTTATTGAATCTAAATAAAAATTTGCTTTGCTTCCATTATAATATTTCTACTTTAACGAAATGATGTTTGCAAGTAACAGCTGATGGGAATTTACAAAATAATTATTCAATTATACTTTCCAGAAATATTTATTCTATCATACATAAGGCTGTAGCAGGAAACATGTCTTTCTTTCTTCTGTATTTCCCCAAGTACTCTGTGTTCTCCCCTCTCAGGGTCTCACCTGGAGAGTTTCCAGTCCTCTACCAGCAGCGTGGCTCAGTGGAAAGAGCCCGGGCTTTGGAATCAGAGGTCATGGGTTCGAATCCCAGCTCTGCCACATATTTGCTGTGTGAGCTTGGGCAAGTCACTTAACTTCTCTGAGCCTCAGTTACATCGTGTGTAAAATGGTGATTACGACAGTGAGCCCCACGTGGGACAACCTGATCACCTTGTATCCCCCTCAGTGCTTAGAATAGTGCTTTGCACATAGTAAGCGCTTAACAAATGCTATTATTATTATTATTATTATTATTATTATTATTATTATTATTACCAGTCTCGGCTACAGGAGGGAGAGTCAAGAAGAGGCCTACCCATTCCATTCCTAGCTTGGCCAGTGGCTAGTGAGTGGAAGGCAATCAGCTAAAATTCAAAACTCACCCATGCTAGGCAGCAACAGCATGGGAGAGAATCGAGGGCAGAGACTCGAGTTTACTGTGCAGAAGTAATCACCACTTCCATATTTTTACCATGAAAACTCTCTACCAGAACAATCGCAGGTGGAAAGTGGGGCGTTTTGGGAGAGATGTGTCCGTGGTATCACTATAGGTCAGAAATGACTCGACGGCATAAGACGAAGCGACTCTGTGTTCCTCAGTCATTAGAAACTTAATAAATTCCACTGATTGTATCATATTCACCTTGTGCCACGTTAGGGGAAGAAGAGGGAAGAGTATGAAACCCCACAGGAAAAAGAAATTCTTAGTTTTTTACCACGCAAGTCTTGAGTTTAACAGGAAAGAATATAGATGTCTCCTTCACTGCAAAAATATTTATAAAGCGGAACCAGATTGGTTCAGCTGTTTATATATAGTGTCTCCAGCTCTTAGAATAGTGCCTGGAAGAAGTAAGTGCTTAACAAATGCCATTAAAAAAATGTAGTGGTCTGTTTTCAAAGCCATCACTGACCATGAAGTTCATTGATGAGTGTGTGTGCAGCTGAAAGGGCCAATGCGGGATCCAGAGTTTCAGACACATTCAGGACACAAAAATGTTGTTCTTTGTTGTGTTGTGCTTATTAGAGAAGCAGCGTGGCTCAGTGGAAAGAGCCTGGGCTTTGGAGTCGGAGGTCATGGGTTCAAATTCCGGTTCCGCCACTTGTCAGCTGTGTGACTTTGGGTAAGTCACTTAACTTCTCTGTGCCTCAGTGACCTCATCTGTGAAATGGGGATGAAGACTGTGAGCCCTCCGTGGGACAGCCTGATCACCTTGTAACCTCCCCAGTGCTTAGAACAGTGCTTTGCACATAGTAAGTGCTTAATAAATGCCATTATTATTATTATTATTATTATTATTATTGCTATTATTATTATTATTTGTACCATCTGGGGCTGTTTTCTCTATTTTCTCCTTTTCCCAATCTCCCAATACAAAGCTTTTGCTCAGAGTCATTCTCCATCTACCCCCCACCCCCGGCCCTGCCCTACCTCCTTCCCCTCCCCACAGCACTTGTATATATTTGTACAGAATTATTACTCTATTTATTTTAGTTGTCCATATTTACTATTCTATTTATATTGTTAATGTGCATATAGCTATAATTCTACTTATTCTGATGGTTTTGACACCTGTCTACTTGTTTTGTTTTGTTGTCTGTCTCACCCTCCTAGACTGTGAGCCCATCGTTGGGTAGGGACGTGTCTATATGTTGCCGACTTGTACTTCCCAAACATTGAGCATAATGTTCTGCACACAGTAAGTGCTCAATAAATGCGATTGAATGAATGAATGAATGAATGAATGGTTGGCAATGCACTCTGCAGGTCCGTCCTCCGCAACTGACTCCTAGTTTTCAGTGGGAAGCAACATTGTCTGAGGTTTTGTTTTACCGTGCCCTTATTTAAGACAACTAATATTTGTGGATCATGACAAGGCTTCTTGCATTGTTCTGTTCGTGAATCAGTACAGTGCTCTGCATACAGTAAGCCCTCAATAAATACAATTGAATGAATGAATAAATGAATGAATTCACTAAGCTTAGGAATAGGGTCCTAAATGGATAATTCAATGCTGTGCACATTTTAAGGATTTCATAAATGTTAGCAATTGAAAACAGTATCGACACCAACAAAAACGAAAACTTTTCTTTAGAATCTGTAAAGTACTACCATAGTGGGGTAATGGCAAGTAAGACAGATTGACTATACCTCAGAATACAGAAACACACTCAGCTCAACTTCTGCCCACCACCTCTTTTCTGGAATTTTTCTAGGAAATGAGGGAATGTTTGTCTGACAACAGGAGCTTACTTGGATAAAGCACGGTGCAGGGTTGGAAGAAATGGTTTGTGCATATGTGTGTGTGGGGGGTGTATACATGTACATATATACATATGTGTGAGTATATATACATAGATATAATTCATGCTTAAATACATACATCTGCATGTACATGTAGCTTTCATGTTATTTATTGAGCATTTATTGGGTGCAGAGCATCTACTAAGGACTTGGAAGAGTACAGTTTTGTACCTAGAGAGGATCCTTGCCCTGAAGGAGCTTACAATAGAGTTTGGGAGACAGAAATTAAAACAAAACTAGAGGTAGGGGGACCAACAGAGTATGACGATATATTTAGAAGTCCTGAAGGGCTGGGGTGAATATCAAAGTGCTTAAAAGTTATGGATTTAAGTACACTGTTCACATAGAAATGAGGGAAATTATGGTGGAGAGATGAGGAATTAATTAGGGAAGGCTTTCTGGAGGAGATGAGATTTTTGGAGGGCTTTGAAGATGAGGAGATTTGGTGAAATGCTGGGTAGTTGTTTTGATTCATTGATTTTTATTATTGGGATATTTTGGTGTAGTCATTCACCCATGCTCAATACTAAATAATATTGACAATATTAATCATGTTTTAATCATGATTAAATTTAATTTAATCATGCCACATTTAAACAATATATTTATATTGCCTTGGTCAAATTTCAGCTTCTTTGGAATGGAATCCTGATTCACATTATTTCCTAGGGGAAGTTATACTCCATTTAACACTGCTTTCCTTAATATTTTGTATTCATGGAACTAATGAACAATAACTGAGGATTTGGGGGGTTTGGGTTTATTCATTTAATTCATTTTTTTCATTAACATTCATTTTTTGCCTACTTTTCTTGTACCAATTTTGTCTATGTTGTCCAGTTGTTAGCTTAGTTTTGCATTTTTTAAAATGTTTTCAAGAGCATAATACACTGCTCTGTATTGAGTTTGGGCCCAATAAATATCGATGATAATAATGATGAAGTCCACATCATGTCCACATCCCAGACTGAGCCCCCTCCTTCCTCTCTCCCTCCCCCCCTCCATCCCCCCACCTTACCTCCTTCCCTTCCCCACAGCACCTGTATATATGTATATATGTTTGTACGTATTTATTACTCTATTTATTTATTTTACTTGTACATATTTACTCTATTTCATTCTGTTAATATGTTTTGTTTTGTTCTCTGTCTCCCCCTTCTAGACTGTGAGCCCACTGTTGGGTAGGGGCCGTCTCTATATGTTGCTAACTTGTACTTCCCAAGTGCTTAGTACAGTGCTCTGCACACAGTAAGTGCTCAATAAATACGATTGAATGAATGAATAAATGAATGTACAATAAAATTCTGGAATAAAATCAGTCTAATAATAATAATGATAACATTTGTTAAGCATTCACTACATGTTAGGCACTGTACTAAATACTGGGGTGGATACAAGTGAATCAAGTGGGCATAGTTCCTGTCCCTTGTGGGGCTCACAGTCTCAATCCCCATTTTACAGATGAGATAATTGAGGCAGAGAGAAGTGAAGCGACTTGCCCAAGGCCCCACAGCAGAGAAGTGGAGGAGCTGGGATCAGAACCCATGACCTTCCGATTCCCAGGCCCATGCTTTATCCATTATCATCATCATCAATCGTATTTATTGAGTGCTTACTGTGTGCAGAGCACTGTACTAAGCGCTTGGGAAGTACAAGTTGGCAACATATAGAGACAGTCCCTACCCAACAGTGGGCTCACAGTCTAAAAGGGGGAGACTATACCTCAGAATACAGAAACACACTCAGCTCAACTTCTGCCCACCACTTCTTTTCTGGAATTTTTCTAGGAAATGAGGGAATTACACCATCTAGTAAGGATAAGGCTGTGCTGTTCACCTCAACACCATGTAGGGATATGTGTGTAGACTGAATGACAGCAGGATAGCCAATAACAATAACTGTATTATTTGTTAAGTGCTTACCACACATCTAGCCCTGTTCTTATAAGTTCTTACCACACACAAGGCTCACAGACTAAGGAAGAAGGAAAACAGGTATTAAGCCCCCATTTAAAGATGAGGAAACTAAGGTATTGAAAAGCTAAGTGGTGGCTGGCTAGTGGTGAGGCCTGGATTAAAACCCAAGTCCTCTGATTCCCAGGGTATTTTTGCCAAGCCATGCTGCTACTAACCAAAATGCTGCAGTATGGTGAGCTGAAGTGGGGCAGGGAACTAAAGGAAATGCTTTTAGCATCCAGAGAAGAACAGCCAAAATCTAGGGCAGCAACCAGTCCAGCCTGACTCATTGCAATCAAGAAAGGGATAACCTTTCAAAGGGAAACTCTTAAAGAATCCTGAACTCTTGAAGAAAACAGAAAACAGCCACAGGCATTGCAAATAACAAGCACAGAAGCTGAAGAGCAGCTGTTCTTTGTGCGTGTGCATTGTGTGAGAGTCACTGTCTGTCTCATGTTGTAAATACTTGACAATATTTTATGTATTTTTTCCCATTAATAATAATGATAATAATAATGATGGCATTTGTTAAGTGCTTACTATGTGCAAAGCACTGTTCCAAGTGCTTGGGTGGTAACAAGGTGATCAGATCGTACCACAGGGGGCTCACAGTCTTAATCCCCATTTTACAGATGAGGAAACTGAGTCACAGAGAAGTTAAGCGACTTCCCCAAAGTCACACAGCTGACAATTGGTGGAGCCAGGATTTGAACACATGACCTCTGACTCTGAAGCCCAGGCTCTTTCCACTCAGCCACTTTCATTCATTCATTCATTTAATTGTATTTATTGAGCGCTTACTGTGTGCAGAGCACTGTACTAAGCACTTGGGAAGTACAATTTGGCAACATATAGAGACGGTCCCTACCCAACAGCGGGCTCACAGTCTAGAAGAGTGGGCTCACAGTCTAGAAGCCACTTGTGGGGAGCGAACATGTCACTTCTATCTGTTGTACTTTTCCAGGGGGAGAGAGACAGAGACAGAGAGTGTGTGTGTGTGTACCTCCCTTCTCTCCTTCTCCAGCCCAGCCCGCACCCTCCGCTCCTCTGCCGCTAACCTCCTCCCTGTACCTCGCTCTCGCCTGTCCCGCCATCGACCCCCGGCCCACGTCCTCACCCTGGCCTGGAATGCCCTCCCTCCGCACATCCGCCAAGCTAGCTCTCTTCCTCCCTTCAAAGCCCTACTGAGAGCTCACCTCCTCTAGGAGGCCTTCCCAGACTGAGCCCCCTTTTCCTCTTCTCCTCCTCCCCTCCTCATCGCCCCCCTCCCTCCCTCTGCCCTACCCTTTTCCCCTTCTCACAGCACTTGTGTATATTTGTACATATTTATTACTCTATTTTATTAATGATGTGTATATAGCTATAATTCTATTTATTTTGGTGGTATTGACACCTGTCTACTTGTTTTGTTTTGGTTTTTTTTGTCTTTCCCCCCCTTCTAGACTGTGAGCCCGTTGCTGGGTAGGGACCGTCTATGTGTTGCCGATTTGTACCTCCCAAGTGCTTAGTACAGTGCTTTGCACACAGTAAATGCTCAATAAATACTATTGAATGAATGAATGAATGGTAAATGTTTACTATGTGCTCAGTACTTTAGTGGGTGCAAGGAATCAGATTGCATCCCATCCTTGTTCTACATGAAGCTCACAGTCAAAGGTGATAGGAAAGCAGGTACTGAATTTTCAATTTAAAGATGAGGAAACTGAGGCACAGGGAATTTAAATGACTTCCCCAAGATCACACGGTAGACAAGGGTTGCCACCAGGAATCAGGAGTAGAACCCAGATCCTCTGAATCCTAGGCCTGTGCTCTTTCCATTAGGGCACACTATTTCTCAAGTGGTTAATAGAGTGCATTGCATCTTTTGGATGCTCTATGAATGCCATTTCTACCACTGGAAAGTCCTCTCCCTTCATATCCAACAGATGATCACTCTCCCCACCTTCAAAGCCTTCTTAAAAGCACATCTCCTCCAAGAGGCCTTCCCTGATCAATTCCTCATTTCTTCTGCTCCCACTCCCTTCTGCATCATCCTTGCACTTGAATTTCCACCCTTTATCCATCCCTGCTCAACCCCACAGCATTTATGTATGTATCCATAATTTAATTTATGTATATTTTATGTATATTAATGCCAGTCTCCCACTCTAGACTGTAATAATAATCATAATAATGACATTTATTAAGCACTTACTATGTGCAAAGCACTGTTCTAAGCACTGGGGAGGTTACAAGGTGATCAGGTTGTCCCACGGGGGGCTCAGTCTTAATCCCCATTGTACAGATGAGGGAACTGAGGTGGAGAGGACTTAAGTGAATTGCCCAAAGTCATACAGCTGACAATTGGCAGAGCTGGGATTCGAACTCAGGTCCTCTGACTCCAAAGCCCAGGCTCTTTCCACTGAGCCATGCTGCTTTTCATTGTAATCTCACTGTGAGCCTAGAACATGTCTTCCAATTCTGTTTAACTGTACTTTCTCAAGTACTTAGTACAGTGCTCTGCACCAACTAAGAGCTCAATAAATATGAATTCATTCATTCAATCATATTTATTGAGCACTTACTGTGTACAGAGCACTGTACTAAGTGCTTGAGAAGTACAAGTTGGCAACATACAGAGACGGTCCCTACCCAGCAATGGAATGATTGATTGATAACTACTACTACTACTAAGGATGGCGTAGTGGATAAAGCACTGGCCTAGAACTCAGAAGGTCATGGGTTCATTCATTCATTCAATCGTATTTATTGAGCGCTTACTGTGTGCAGAGCACTGGACTAAGCGCTTGGGAAGTACAAGTTGGCAACATATAGAGACGGTCCCTACTCAACAGTGGGCTCACAGTTTAGAAGGGGGAGACAGACAACAAAACAAAATATATTAATAAAATAAAATAAATGGAATAAATATACACAAATAAAATAAATAAATAAATAGAGTAATAAATACGTACAAACATATATACATAGATACAGGTGCTGTGGGATGGAGAAGGAGGTAAGGCAGAGGGATGCAGAGGGGGAGGAGGGGGAGGGGAAGGAAGGGGCTTAGTGTGGGAAGGCCTCCTGGAGGAGGTGAGCTCTCAGTAGGGTCTTGAAGGAAGGAAGAGAGCTAGCTTGGCAGATGGGCAGAGGGAGGGCATTCCAGGCCAGGGGGAGGACGTGGGCCGGGGGTCGATGGTGGGACAGGCGAGAACGAGGCACAGTGGGGAGATAAGTGGCAGAGGAGCGGAGGGTGTGGGCTGGGCTGGAGAAGGAGAGAAGGGAGGTGAGGTAGGAGGGGGCGAGGTGATGGACAGCCTTGAAGCCCAGGGTGAGGAGTTTCTGCCTGATGCGTAGGTTGATTGGTAGCCACTGGAGATTTTTGAGGAGGGGAGTAACATGCCCAGAGCGTTTCTGGACAAAGACAATCTGGGCAGCGGCGTGAAGTATAGATTGAAGTGGGGAGACATAAGAGGATGGGAGATTGGAGAGGAGGCTGATACAGTAGTCCAGACACGATAGGATGAGAGCTTGAACGAGCAGGGTAGCGGTTTGGATGGATGGGAAAGGGCGGATCTTGGCACTGTTGCGGAGGTGAGACCAGCAGGTTTTTGTGACGGCTTGGATGTGCGGGGTGAACGAGAGAGCGGAGTCGAGGATGACACCAAGATTGCGGGCTTGTGAGACAGGAAGGATGGCAGTGCCGTCAACGGTGATGGGAAAGTCAGGGAGAGGGCAGGGTTTGGGAGGGAAGACAAGGAGTTCAGTCTTGGACTTGTTGAGCTTTAGGTGGTGGGCAGACATCCACATGGAGATGTCCTGAAGGCAGGAGGAGATGCGAGCCTGGAAGGAGGGAGAGAGAGCAGTGTTCTAATCCCAGCTCCACCACTTGTCTGCTGCTATGTGACCTAGAACAAGTCTCTTCATTTCTCTGTGCCTCAGATGCCAAATCCACAGAATGGGGATGAAGACTGTGAGCCCTATGTGGGACGGGGACTGTGTCCATCCCAATTTGCTTGTATCCACCCCAGCACTTAGTACAGTGCCTGGCACATGGTAACAGCTTAACAAATACCAGAATTATTATTATTATTATTATTACTAATGCTACTACTTACCATATTGTCTCCTTCAGGCACACTCACATACACCAGTGAATTTGCATATTAGCAACATCAGCTTCAGGTACAAAGAACAATAAAGGATTAGTTATGGCCCCAGGTTGGTAAAAAATTGGTTATCAGCCAGTGCCAAGGTTGAACCTTTAGAAGACATAGCCTCCATTTTAATAGGGGTTTGGTACTTTTATAAATGGGATTTGAGAAGTTCAAAACCTTCTTTTGATTGATGTCTGCATTTTGAGGTTCAACTTTTGGGTCATACTCAATGTCACTTTAGTAATTAGTAGCATTGAGTAGTAGTGAGTGAGTAGTGAGCATCAATAGTGAGTAATTTAAGTTAGTTATCTAACCTACATTATTTTAAAATTATTCCTTTCATTGGCTAAGACTCTCAGCTACACTGTGATCTTGTTCTGGTTTCCTGCTCAAAGAAATCGACTCATTCTTCAAATGAATAGAAAGAGCAATAAAGCTCCCTGAATACTCCCTGGAAAGTGTTTTAGAATAAGGATTTGATTTTGCTTAAATCAAAAGCGATCTACTGAAGCTCTTTACAAAATCTATTATGAACTCAACTTCCTATACCAAAAGAAGGTTTCATCCATCATCAGTGCCCCTTAGAGGGCTGATGTACAAAATTATTGTACTATACAAAATTATTTACTTAATTGCTAAGGTCACATGACTATTATTTGCCCTAAACCAGCACAATTTCAATTCCCTTGTTAAAATATACCAATAACAAACGACTATGTGTATGGTGGAAATTTTGACTATCTTCTACTATGTTGGATTCTCATAAAAAAAGAACATTATGTTTCAATCCAGTCCTAGAAGACTAATTGCTTCCTTTCTCACTCCTCCCTTTAAACCCATGAGTCCCCGGAGGTTGCCTTGTCCCAATCCCAAATCACTTGAACTAGTGGAGCTGAATTTATCCATCACTGATTCTAGACCATGATATTAGACCTTAGAAACTGAAAATGATGTAGTAGAGTTGTCAGGTGGTTCAAAGTTGATGCTGTTGCTGGGGAGACCACATCCACAAATGGGTCCTCGAGGTAGAATGTCTTCTATGCTTGCATCCTTTTTCCAGAAAAACATGGTAGTACGTTTCTTTTGGCAGAGTGTATAATTTCTGGGACACGAATGGTTAGGTGGTTCAGAGGAAAAAACAGGACATGCGCTTGAGGTGCTCCCGTGATAATGATGGCTTGTGCTGAACCTACCATAGTCTCTCTCCTGGCGCTCCTGTCTCCAACAGCGTGCACGGGGAGATGATTTGTAGGGAGAACTGGGGCAGTCAGCTGTCAGAGAATGGAATATCACTGAGATCTCAACAATAGCTGACACCTCTGTGCCCTCACCCATTTGCTCAGCATCGAGAAGACTGTCCCAAGTTCTTACCAAAATCAAACTTGAAAGAGATACCACTGATGGAAAAATTATCCTATGAGTAGGTATAAAACCACCAGGCGGGCTTACACCTAAGTTGCTTTTTTTTCTTATTGGTGGTGGTTTACCTTGATGCTTCATCATTCTCCCACCTAAAATACTGTCCTCTGTAGCCAGATGCACAAATTTCTAGGTGGTTGGTTAGGATATGAGTGTGGCTGTGGAACAATATATCTCTGTGCATCCTCAACAGTGAGTGAGCTGCTCTCATCTGCTATAGCAATCGTTGTGTATCTTCACTGAAAAAAAATACATATGTATGCAGGCATAACCACATATCCTGAGAATTACAACATGAATTTTCCATAATGTGAGTACCTATAGTGTGCAAACATGTTCAGGAGTTCCACAGAGTGCAAAAGAGTAGAAGATATGATCCTCCACCCTCGGTGATCTAATAGTCTGTCTAGGGAGATAGACACTTAATGAATCCTCACATTATAGAAGAACCAGGTGTAGTCTAGCCACAAAATCACCTTGACAAATTGAGGAAAATGATGGCATTCAGCAGGGTTACAGGCAAATCAGTACTTAAGATTCCAAAATAAAGTTGTGAGAAATGAGTGACACCCCATAAATTCAGTCAAAAAAGCATCTAGGAGCCTTAGTATTCCGTATTCTGAAGTTGCATCAGGAATGGAGCAGTGTACTTTGACAAAGCTATCATGGTTCAGGATATAATAGCTAGAAAAATGAAGAGCCAGAAAACAACCATCTTGGTATGCTTTAATAAGGTGAAGACCTTGTTATAATGAAGTATTGGTTTCCACATTTCATGAGGGGTGTGAGAAATTGGAGCAGACCCAGGGAAGAACATCTAAATTATTAAGGAATTGAAAATTGGGATCTATAAGGAAAGGTTAACAGAATTAAGGTTATTTCATTTAGTAAAAAGAAGGCTGAGAGGCAATGTTATAACTCTCTCCAAGTATTTGAAGACTTCAAATTGAAGGGTTATTATAAGGAGGGATCTGATTAGCCATCGTTATCTTCTCAATTATCACTCAATCCATCAGTCAATCAATGACATTTATTGAGTGCCTCATGAGTGAAAGTACTATATTAAATGTTCGAGAGAGTAGAAAAAGCAGAATCCACATAACTTGCATTCAGGCTGCTAACGGTCTAAAGACAGAGCTGGCAGAAATGGTTTTCAAATGGTGTAAATGGGAGGAAGCAGCATGAATATGTCAAAATGAAGTAACAATAAATAAAGGAATGTACAATTAATCATTGAAGTGCTGAGGAAAGGACACTGCCACCAGATCGTTAGTTATTTAGGCTGAATGTGACGCTTTCTTCTGTAGGCCAGCACTACGATCTGCTCTGTGAGGGTATTTAATGTTAGAATGTCCCATAGGATATGATGGATTAGCTTCATTTCTGAGACTTCAGGAAAGGAACCTGTGCTGAGAGATTGATCATGGTGGTAATGGTGTGATTTGGGCCACGAACCTTCTCTTTTCCCTCTCAATCATATTCTGGTTGTGGCCCAGAGTACAGTGAGTGAGGAGGTGGCCAGGGTTGCAGATTTTATATTTGCTAGAACCAGATTTGGCCAAAAAATAGAGCAGAGTGCCAATGCTGTACCTGTAGCACCATGATCCACCAAGTGTCGTGGTCCTTATTGCCCACATTGGCCAGAGTTTTTTGAGGATTCCCGTTGTACCTGTCCAACTCCCAGATTGGCCGAGGTGGGTTTTCTGTCAAAAACCTTCATCCCCTGCTAGCATATCCTCAGCAAGATCTGTGTCCAAAACTAGGTCTTCTTATTTCCAGAGCAATGCATTTTCTGTGTCCCCACTAAAACCCTGTTAACTGATTGATGTCATCATCACATCACAAGTTATTCATTAAGCACACTTCAGTGTGCCAACTCCAGCACGGAACAAAATACTTAACATACACAGTTCCTGTTCTCCCTAAACTAACAATTTATAATTTGAAGATATAGCATATGTTGAAAGATACCTCTCAAAACTGACTAAAGCGTAATGCAATTAAGACTTTTTAGAACAGTTCCAGCATTTAACAGCTTTTGAGGGAAACTTCCTGCATAGATCTTGATGAGAATATTATAAACAGATGTGAATCAATCAATCTGAAAGTCTGATCTTTGTTGCTTTCTTTATGGTTATAAGAGGTAGTAGCCTCTTATTCTAGAGGGTGATGGTGGTAAAGTGTGGGAAGCATGGATTTCTTTCTGGTTTTATCCTCATGTTTTGGGACCTTGGGGTTGGAGGAATACTGAAACACATGACTGACTCTTCATGACTCTTCTTGAACCTCCAGAGAATCGAAAGCTGGGTCTCATGCAATATCTTGTCCCATGATTTATTCATTGCTTGATTCAGGATAGACCTAGGAAAAGCTGACCAAAATTAATTGGAGAAAATGTTGGTTCACAGTCAATGTTGATATAATGGACAAGTACAGCTACAGCAGGTCAAGGTTGCCTTGGAATTTCTATTCCTGTAGATATTTCAGAATATGTCTCCTTATCCTCAAAGCAGTGGGCTAAACTGGATCGATCAATCATATTTATTCAGTGCTTACTTTACATTCATTCAATTGCTTATTGTGTGCAAAATACTGTACTAAGCGCTCTGAGAGGTCAGGGGTTCAAATCCCGGCTCCACCAATTGTCAGCTGTGTGACTTTGGGCTGTTTTGTTGTCTGTCTCCCCCTTCTAGACTGTGAGCCCACTGTTGGGTAGGGACCGTCTCTATATGTTGCCAACTTGTACTTCCCAAGTGCTTAGTACAGTGCTCTGCACACAGTCAGCGCTCAATAAATACCATTGAATGAATGAATGAATGAAAGTCACTTCACTTCTCCGGACTTCAGTTCCCTCATCTGCAAAATGGGGATTAAGACTGTGAGCCCCCCGTGGGACAACCGGATCACTTTGTAACCTCCCCAGTCCTTAGAACAGTGCTTTGCACATAATATGTGCTTAATAAATCCCATTATTATTATTATTATTATTATTATTATTAAATATGTATATATGTATTCTAGTAATATGTAATATTAACATTCATTCATTCACTCATGTTTATTGAGCACTTACTGTGTGCAGAGAACCATACTAAGCACCTGGGAGAGTACAATATAACAGCAAATGGACATATTCCCTGCCCACAGTTAGCTCATAGTCTAGAGCGGGGGAGGCAGACACCAATACAAATAAATAAATTACAGATATGCACATACATGCTGTGGGGTTGGAAGGGGGAAAGAACAAAGGGAGCAAGTCAGGGTGGTGAAGAAGGGAGTGGGAGAAGAGGGAAGGGGGCATTTAGCCTGAGCAGGCCTCTTGGAGGAGTTGTGCCTTCAATAAGGCTTTGAAGGAGGGGAGAGTCATTGTCGGATTTGAAGAGAGAGGATGTTCCAGGCCAGAGACAGGACATGGGCTGGTGTCACCAGTGAGATAGGTGACATCAAGGAAAAGTGAGAAGGTTAGCACTATAGGAGTGAAGTGTGTGGGCTGGGTTGTAGAACAAGAGTAGTGAGTTGAGATATTCATTCAATCGTATTTATTGAGTGCTTACTGTGTGCAGAGCACTGGACTAAGCGTTTGGGAAGAGATATGAGGAGGCAAAGTGGTGGAGTGCTTTAAACCCAGTGGTGAGGAGTTTTTATTGGATGCGGAGTTGGATGGGTAACCACCGGAGTTTTTTGAGGAGTGGGGTGACAGGTCCCAAATATTTTTGTAGAAAAATATTATTATCATTAGTATTAGTATTAATAATAATAATAATAGAATAAATGCTTACTATGTGCCAGTCACGGTACTAGTGCTGGGGTCAATACAAGCAAATCAGGGTGGACACAGTCCCTGTCCCAAATGGGGCTCACAGTCTTAATCCCCATTTTACAGATGAGGCAACTGAGGCACAGAAAAGTGAAGTGATTTGCCCAAGGTCACACAGCAGACAAGTGGCAGAGCCGGGATTAGAACCCATAAACTTTTGACTCCCAGGCCTGTGTTCGATCCACTCTGCCACGATTATCGGGCAGCAGAATGAATTATGGGCTGGAGTCGGGAAAGACAGGAGCTGGTCTGGTTAGCAAGGAGGCAGTTTGCTTGGAAAAGGCAGATTTTAGTGATGTTGTGAAAGTAGGACCACAGGATTTAGTGATGGATCCTCCTCTGGCTCCCATCTCCTAACTAATCAGCCCTAACTGTGGGGGTCCTTCAAGGTTCAGGTCTGTGTCCCCTTCTATTCTCCATCTACACCCATTCTACATCCACTCTACACCCACTTCCTTGGACAACTCATGCCCAGACTGGTTCTGGGCATGTCACCCTCCCCTCCTCAAAACTTTCCAGTGGTTGCCTATCAACCTCCCTACCAAACAGAAATGCCTCACTGTTGGATTCAAAGCTCTCCTTCGCTTCTACATCCCAGCCCACACACTCCACTCTTCTGGTGCTAACCTTCTCACTGTGCCTCGGTCTCGCCGTTGACCCCTGGCCCACATTCTACTTTTGACAGGCAATGCCCTTCCTCCACAAATCTGGCAATCACACTTCTCCGCTTCGAAGCCCTACTGAAGGCTCACCCCCTCCAAAAGGCCTCCCCAGACTAAGCCCGCCACTTTTGCTCAGTTCCCCCTCCCCTCCGCGTCACCCCAACTTGCTCCCTTTGCTCTACCCCCCTCTTCCCGCTCCGCAGCACTTGTTTATATATGTACATATCTATAATTCTATTTATTTATATTGATGCCTGTTTGTTTTGATGTGTATATATCTATAATTCTATTTATTTATATTGATTCCTGCTTACTTGTTTTGATGTCTGCTCCCCTGTTCTAGACTGTAAGCCCATTGTCGGTAGGGATTGTCTCTCTTCATTGCTGAACTGTGCTTTCCAAGTGCTTAGTACAGTGCTCTGCACACAGTAAGCAGTCAATAAATATGATTGAATGAATGAATGAATCATTCACTCCCATGGCTTTAACTGCCACCTCTATGCAGATGATACACAAATCTACATCTCCAGCCCTGATTGCTCAACCTCTTTGTAGGCTCATATTTCCTCTTGCCTTCAAGACATCTCTACTTAATAATAATAGTGGCATTTATTAAGCATGTACTACATGCAAAGCACTGTACTAAGCGCTGAGGAGGTTACAAGGTGATCAGGTTGTCCCACAGGAGGCTCACAGTCTTAATCCCCATTTTACAGATGAGGGAACTGAGGCCCAGAGAAGTGAAGTGATTGGCCCAAAGTCACACAGCTGACAATTGGCAGAGTCAGGATTTGAACCCATAACCTCTGACTCCAAAGCCCGAGCTCTTTCCACTGAGCCACGCTCATCCAAGATACTTGGAAGTCTTCCTGCCACCTCAAGCTTAATGTGTCCAAAACAGAACTCCTTAACTTCCAACCCAAACTCTGTCCTCCCATTGACTTTCCCATCACTGTCGACGGCACCACTCATCCTTCCTTTCTCACTAGTCCTTAACCTTGTAGTTATCCTTGACTCCTCTCTTTCATTCAACCCACATATTCAATCCATAACTAAATCCTTCAGTTCAACCTTCACAAACATTACTATAATCTGCCCTTTCCTCTCCATCCAAAATGCTACCACTAATCCAGTCACTTATCCTATCCTGCCTTGATTATTGTATCGGCCTCTTTGCTGACCTCTCAACGTCCTGGCTCTCCCCACTCCAGTCGATATTTCACTCTGCTGCCTGGATCATTTCTCTACAAAAACATTCAGGGCATGTCTTTCCAGTTCTCAAGAACCTCCAGTGGTTACCCATCCACCTCTGCATTGGACAGAAACTCCTCACCATTGGTTTTTAAGCATTCCACCACTTTGCCCCCTCCTGCCTCAACTTGCTACTCCTCTTCTACAACCCAGCCTGCATACTTCACTCCTCTAATGCTAACTTTCTCACTATGCCTTCATCTCACATATATCTCCATTGACCCCTCACCCATGTCCTGCCTCTGGCCTGGAATGTCCTCCCTCCTCAATTCCGACAGACAATTAGTCTCCCCCACTACAAAGCCTTGTTGAAGGCACATCTCCTCCAAGAGTTCTTCCCACATTAAGGCCCCCCACCTTTTTCCCTTCTTCCATTTCCTTCTGTATCATCCCTACTTGCTTCTTTTATTCTTCCCTCCACCCAGCCCCAGAGCACTTATGTACATATTTATAATTCATTTATTTGTATTGTCTCTCCTGTTCTAGATCTTAAGCTCATTTTGGGCAGGGAATGTGTCTGTTTTTTGTTGTATTGTACTCTTCCCAAGCATTTAGTGTGCTCTGCACACAGTATGCACTCATTAAATACAATTGAATCAATGAATGAGAAGAGTCAAGGATAATGCCAAGGCATGTGAGACAGAGAGGATGGTGGTGCCATTCACAGTGATGGGAAAGTCAGAGTGAGGTCAGAGTTTGGGTGGGAAGATAAGGTGTTCTGTTTTGGACATGGTAAACCTGTGGTGACAGGAGGACATCCATGTACAAATGTCCTGAAGGCAAGAGGAAATGCAAGACTGCAGAGAGGAAGTGAGATCAGGACTGGAGATGTAGATTTGGGTATCATCCACATAAAGGCGGTAGTTGTAGCCATAGGAGTGAATGAGTTCTCCAAGGGAGTGGGTATAGAAGGAGAATAGAAGGGGACTCAGAACTGAACCTTGAGGGACCCCCACTGTTCATTCATTCATTCATTCAATCGTATTTATTGAGTGCTTACTATGTGCAGAGCACTGTACTAAGTGCTGGGGAAGTACAAGTTGGCAACATATAGAGACGGTCCGTACCCAACAATGGGCTCACAGTCTAGAAGGGGGAGATGGACAACAAAACAAAACATGTGGACAGGTGACAAGTCATCAGAACAAACAGAAATAAAGCTAGATGTACATCATTAACAAAATAAATAGAATAGTAAATATGTACAAGTAAAATAGAGTAATACATCTGTACAAACATGTATACAGGTGCTGCGGGGAGGGGAAGGAGGTAGGATGGGGGATGGGGAGGGGAAGAGGAAGGAGGGGGCTCAGTGTGGGAAGGCCTGCTGGAGAAGGTGAGCTCTCAGTAGGGCTTTGAAGGATGGAAGAGAGCTAGCATGGTGGATGTGCGGAGGGAGGGCATTCCAGGCCAGGGGGATGACGTGGGCCGAGGGTCGATGGTGGGACAGGCGAGAATGAGGCACAGTGAGGTGTTTAGCGGCAGAGGAGCAGAAGGTGTGGACTGGGCTGGAGAAGGAGAGAAGGGAGGTGAGGTAGGAGTGGGCAAGGGGATGGAGAGCTTTGAAGCTGAGGGTGAGGAGTTTTTGCCTGATGCACAGGTTGACTGATAGCCACTGGAGATTTTTGAGGAGGGGAGTAACATGCCCAGAGCGTTTCTGCACAAACATGATCCGGGCAGCAGCGTGAAGTATAGACTGAAGTGGGGGAGAGACAGGAGGATGAGAGATCAGAGAGGAGGCTGATCCAGTAATCCAGTCGGAATAGGATGAGAGATTGAACCAGCAAGGTAGCGGTTTGGATGGAGAGGAAAGGACGGATCTTGACAATGTCGTGGAGGTGAAACCGGCATGCTTTGGTGGTGGATTGGATGTGAGGGGTAAGAGGTAGGATGTTAAGAGGTAGGATGCAGAGGAGGAGCCTGCGAAGGTGATTGAGAATGAATGGCCAGAGAGATAAGAGAAGAACCAGGAGAGGACAGAGTTAGTGAAGCCAAGGTTGGATAAAGTTACCAGGAGAAGAGGGTGGTCCACGGTGTCGAAGGCAACCGAGAGGTTGAGGAAAATTAGGATGGAGTAGAGGCCATTGGACTTGGCGAGAAGGAGATCATTATGTTGCCAACTTGTACTTCCCAAGCACTTAGTACAGTGCTCTACACACAGTAAGCGCTCAATAAATATGATTGACTGATTGATTGATTGATGACCTTTGAGAGGGCAGTTTCTGTGGACTGAAGGAGATGAAACCCAGGTTGAAAGGCTCAAGGAGAGAATTGGAGGAGCAGAATTAGAGGTAGTGGCTGTAGACAACTCACTCAAGGAGTTTGGAGAGGAATTATAGGAGGCAGATGGGGTGATAACTGGAAGGAGATGTGGGAACAAATAAATGTATGTAATATTAGAATACATATATACATTATAAATGTACTATATATATACATTCAATTGTACAATCGATTTATCTTGACTTTTCTATTTGTACATATCTTTATGTTCCTCTCCTTCTATAGAGTATATGCTCCTTGTGGGCAGGGATGTGTCACTTGTCTATTTTTAACTTTCCAATTACTTATTATCATTAATTTTACCAAACAGGTGCTCAAGAAATACTATTACTACCTCTCCTCATATACCACACTACTATACTATTATTACGACTTGTCCCTAGGGAAAGCTAGATTTAAAAACATTCTCCTAAAAGAGATGCAGAGCAATTGCTGATGAACCAAGCTTGAGATTTTTCATACACTTATGTCAGTAAATTCAGTTACTTTCCCCAAAGGAAGAACATAGGCAATTTACATCTGGGCTTTTTGTGTTTTCTTTAGTGACATTTACCTCACCTAAGTAATTCCATATACATTTTGGAAGTTAACATTTTCTCTGATCATTTTCACATACAAATCTGTAAGACAAAAAATTTAAAACTCTCTAAATATATAAAATGTATGAAATGGGATATGATATAAAGAAGCATTAAACTAAGACTGGATGTATACTACTGAAGATGTATTTGTTGCTACTAAGTGGAAGAATGTTCTTATAAGATCATGTGATATTAATACGAGATCATACTTTGTTTATGACCAGCTTTATAGTTTGATATCATCTGAGGCATTTTCATTATCTATATAGACTCTTCTCATAGTTGATGAAAATGCAACTGAAGTGGCATTTTAATTGGAAAGTTCTTGATTAGCCCCATAGCAGTAATGAATGCAAATTTCAATACTGTCTAAAAATTATATCCTACTGTGTATCTCTGTGTTATGCAATCAACAAAACTGAAGTACTGATTTGCTAAAATGATCAGAAAAATTATCTCATTGTTAATTTAATATATGCCAATCTATGACTTTTCACCTAATAGTTTTTGGTTACAATATTTTTTTTGTTTATAAGACAGTTCTACTCCCTTTCATAGTCTTACTTCTGAACCAAAAAGAACAAATGACATAACTCAGCTCACCCTCAGCCCCACAGCACTTACATCCATAAGCTTGCACTCTGCTCTTTTCCTTATCTGTAATTTATTTTAATGTCTGTCACTACCAATAGATTGTAAACTCCTTGAGGACAGGGATCATGTCTATCAGAGTCATTATATTGTATTCTCCCGAGTGCTTATTAAAGTGCTGTGTACACATTAAACTTTCAATAAAAACCACTGATTCATTGAAACTTGAGGTGCTTCAACCTTTCATAAAAGAAATGAAGGGAATCAGTAAAAATAGGGTTCAAAAGGAAGACAAGCAAACTTTATAGAACTGGTACATAATGAAGAGAAATAAAAGAATTTATTGGGAACAGAAATCTTCCCACTCAAACCCTGTCCTCCAACCTCACTGTAGACAATACCACTACCCTCCCTGTTTCACAAGCTGTGCCAAGGTGACCCTGGGCATTGGCCATCCGGAGGTCAAAATGCCACCTCTGGCTGGAGGGGAGCGGGGTAGAAAGATAGGTATCCCTCACTTCCATGCCGACCAAATCAGGTACGGAGGATGAAAAGGGTGGAGACTGAACAAGCAGAGGATGGAAGCAGGGAAGGCCCAAGCCACAGGTGACATAATGACCCTGGGCATCAGTCCTCCCAAGGTCAGGTGCGTGGCTCAGTGGAAAAGAGCCCGGGCTTTGGAGTCAGAGGTCATGGGTTCACATCCCGGCTCCGCCAATGGTCAGCTGTGTGACTTTGGGCAAGTCACTTAACTTCTCTATGCCTCAGTTACCTCATCTGTAAAATGGCGATGAAGACTGTGTCCCTGTGGGACAACCTGATCACCTTGTGACCTCCCCAGTGCTTAGAACAGTGCTTTGCACATAGTAAGCGCTTAAAAAATGCCATTATTATTATTATTACCTCTGATGCAATTTCTCTGGCCCGAGGGGAGCAGGCCAGAAAGATAGGTGTCCCTCACCTCCGTGCTGACCAAATCAGGTATGGGAGATGAAAGGGGAGGAGATTGAGCAAGCAGAGGATGGAAATGGGAATGGCCTAAGCCACAGGTGATATAAATACCTGTGGCCTCTGACCTTCTGGGCAGAACATCGAGAAGGGCAGCAGCAGCGGAAAATGAGTGGTGGGAGCTGGCCGCCCGCCATGTGCGCCGGTAACTCAATAATTATAGTAATAATTATAGTAATAATAACAATGGTATTCGTTAAGCGCTTACTATGTGCAAAGCACTGTTCTAAGCGCTGGGGGGATACAAGGTGATCAGATTGTCCCACGTGGGGCTCACAGTCCTAATACCCATTTTACAGATGAGGGGACTGAGGCACAGAGAAGTTAAGTGGCTTGCCCAAGGTCACACAGCTGACAATTGGTGAAGTTGGGATTTGAACCCATGACCTCTGACTCCAAAGCCCGAGCTCTTTCCACTGAGCCACGCTGCTTCTCTAGCGGACTTCTCACATGTAGGGAGAGCACCTGGTGAGAGCCAGCCGCCTCACCCACGAGCGACTAACGTCAGAGTGCATTCCTCCCATTAGGAAAGCTCTAATATTGCTAATTGATTATATTCCTACCGAAAGGGAAATTCAGTCCATTACGCCTAAACAATTACATAATTCAGTTCGCCTCGCGGAGTAAATTTTATATAAAACTCAGGCTTTCCATCCCCGGCCTCTCTCTCTCTCGCCTCGCTGTTTACTGAACAAACCCGTCCCCAGACGACGGGTGACACAAGCCCATATTGTTGGCATTATTTCCATTCAGTCGATCATATTTTGTATGTGCAGAGCACCATACTAAGCACTCGCGAGAGTACAATATAACAGACACGTTCCCTGCCCACAATGAACGTGCCATCTAGAAGGGGAGACAGACATTAATATAAATAAATAAATTACGGATATGTACACAAGTGCTGTGAAGAATGAATAAATGGAGGAATTCAGGGTGACACTGAAAGGAGTAGAAGAAAAGGAAAAGAGGGTGTGACTCATATCTCCCATTTAACCCACATATTCAATCTGTAAACAAATCTTGTCTATCCAACCTTCTCAACATCATTAAAATCCTCCCTTTCTTCTCCATCTGAACTGCTCCTCCATTGATCCGAGTACTTATCCTATCCCACCTCAATTACTGCATCAGCCTCCTCACTGACATCCCTGCCTCCTGTCTGTCCCCACTCCAGTCCATACTCTGATGTCTGGATCATTTTTCTAAAACAGTATAAACAGTATTCAGTTCATATGTTGCCTCCCCATCCCTCTAAATCCTCCAATGGATGCCCATCCTCCTCTGTCTCCGACAGATTAAAGCACTCAGTCCGGCTCGGTGGAAAGAGCCTGGGCTTTGGAGTCAGAGATTATGGGTTCAAATCCCGGCTCTGACAATTGTCAGCTGTGTGACTTTGGGCAAGTCACTTCACTTCTCTGGGCCTCAGTTACCTCATCTGTAAAATGAGGATTAAGACTGTGAGCCCCTTGTGGGGCAACCTGATCACCTCGTAACCTCCCCAGTGCTTAGAACAGTGTTTTGCACATAGTAAGCACTTAATAAATGCCATTATTATTATTATTATCTCCCTTCTATTTTGCCTTACTGATTTACTATGACAACCCAAGCGGCATATTTTGTTCTTCTAATGCCCACCTGCTCACTCTACCTAGATATTGTATTTCTTGGTGCCGATTCCTCAAGTCCAATTTAAAGCCTTGTTAAAATCACATCTCCTCCAAGAGGCCTTCCCTGATGAAGCCCTCATTTCTCCAGCCCCTGCTCCTTTCTACATTACCTAATAATGCATTTGGGTTTGAATACCTGATATTCACCTCACCCTCAGCCCCAAAACCATTATCTATATATCCATTCTTTATTTATGTCTGTTTCCCCCTCTAGACTCTAAGTTTCTGATCAGATAACTTGTATACCAACTCTAGTGAGTTTACCCAAGGGCTTAGTATAATGCTCTGCACACAGTAAGTACTCAATTATTATTATTATTAATAATAATAATAATAATGACATTTTTTAAGCACTTACTATGTGCAAAGCATTGTTCTAAGTGCTGGGGAGGTTACAAGGTGATCAAGTTGTCCCACGGGGGCTCACAGTCTTAATCCCCATTTCACAGATGAAGGAACTGAGGCCCAGAGAACTGAAGTGACTTGCCCAAAGTCACACAGCTGGCAATTGGTGGAGTCAGGATTTGAACCCATGACCTCTGACTCCAAAGCCCGGGTTCTTTCCACTGAGCCACACTGCTTCTTGATTGATTGATTGATTGATTGAACTAAGATAAAGACAGTGTAAAGTGAAATGACATTTGGTTTCAGATGTAAAGAAAGCATGAAATTTGTCTTTAAGTACATTTCATTGTTAACAGATCTATTGTAAGTGCACTGCATTGTCTGATCACAAAACATGCTTATTTGCCTTTTTCTTTAATCAATCAATCAATCAATCATATTTATTGAGCGCTTACTGTGTGCAGAGCACTGTACTAAGCACTTGGGAAGTACAAGTTGGCAACATATAGAGACAGTCCCTACCCAACAGTGGGCTCACAATCGAAAAGTCTTTACCTCAAGAGTTGGTGAGGTCAGTTACCAGAAGGAAAAATGAGACCAGATGATCTGATCTGGACTTCAGTCTTCCACTCAAGTCACAGCATGGAGTAGTGGATAGAGCACAGGCCAAGTAAAGGCATTTATGCTGCTTAGGTTTTGTGTAAACATTTTGGAAGGTGGTTTGCATTTTGATATTATCAAACTAGCACCCATGCATTTTTTCTCTCCTCCTCCCCATCCCCCTCGCCCTACCTCCTTCCCCTCCCCACATTACCTGTATATATGTTTGTACAGATTTATTACTCTACTTATTTTACTTGTACATATTTACTATTCCATTTATTTTGTTAATGATGTGCATATAGCTTTAATTCTATTTTTTTCTGATGACATCTGTCCACATATTTTGTTTTGTTGTCTGTCTCCCCCTTCTAGACTATGAGCCCACTGTTGGGTAGGGACCGTCTTTATATGTTGCCAACTTGTACTTCCCAAGCTCTTAGGACAGTGCTCTGCACACAGTAAGTGCTCAATAAATACAATTGAATGAATGAATGAATCATTATTTCCCCACTTGACTGATGCCTTCATGGTTATAGGAACATTGCCATTATGTACCATACATTGGTTTAGCATCATAAATCAATCAATCAGTCAATCGATCATGTTTATTAAGTGCTAATTGTGTTTAGACCACTATACTAAGTGCTTAGTTAAGCACTATACAATAGAGTTGGAACACACAGTTCCTTCCCCCAGGAAGCTTGCAGTCCAAAGTGGTTGGCAGACAGTAAAATAAATTGCAGATAGTGGAAATGGTAGAGTGTAATAACATGTACATTAGTGCTGTGATGAATATCAAAAGGTTTAAGGGGAACACAATTTGGTTGTAAACCAAGTGCATAATTGATACAGAGGAGTGAGGAATTGGGGAAAATAAGGGTTTAGTCAAGGAAGGTCCCTTGGAAGATTTGTGATTTTTAGGAGTGTTTTGAAGCTGAGGAGTGTTACTGGACTGTTAGATATGAAGGAGAAAGGAGTATTATAGTGATGGCATTTACTAAGTGCTTGCTATGTGCCAAGCACAGTTCTAAGTGCTGTGGGGAATACAAGGTGATCACATTGTCCCAATGTGGGGCTCACAGTCTTCATCCCCATTTGACAGATGAGGAAACTGAGGCTCCGAGAATTTAAGTGACTTGCCCAAGGTCACACAGCAGACATGTAGGGGAGCCGGAATTTGAACCCAGGACCACTGACTCCAAAGCCCGGGATGTTTCCACTGAGCCATGCTGCTTCTCTATTAGGTCCAAGGGAGGATATGTGGGCAAGGGCTTGGTGGCAAGATAGTTGAGGTCTAAGTATATGAAGTAATTTGGCATTAGAGGGGCAGAGTGTGCAGATAGGAGATCAACAAGTTAAATTAGAGAGGAAGAGAGCTGCTTTAATGCCTTAAAGCCAATGGTAAGGAGTTTCTTTTTGATCATTGGAAGTTTTTAAAGAGTGGGGAGATATGGCCTGAATGTTTTCTTCAGAAAATGATCAGGGCAGCAGAGTGAAATATGGACTGGAGAGGGAAGAGACAGGAGGCAGAGAAATCAGCAAGGAGGCTGATGCGGTCTGTCAAGGTGGTATATAATAAGTGTATGGATCAGCGTGATAGCATTTTGGATGGAGTGGAGCTTTGAGATTACTTAATAATAGTAATGACGGTATTTGTTAAGTGCTTACTATGTGCAAAGCCCTGTTCTAAGCGCTGGAGAAATGGACACACTCTCCTCCCCGTCGGGGAATCGAACCCCGGTCTCCCACGTGACAGGCGGGAATACTCCCCACTATACTAACGAGGAAGACAAGGAAGATTACTTGGCAAAAACAATCTGGTCTCTATAGTCCACTCAATCATATCACCATTCCCGACCACCAAGTATGTATCAATGGCAACCCACAATCCCTCAGGGCCATGAGTTCCCAGGGTTCAGCCTGGGAAGAAGCGTGGCTCAGTGGAAAGAGCCCGGGTTTTGGAGTCAGAGATCATGGGTTCTAATCCTGGCTCCACCAATTGTCAGCTGTGTGACTTTGGGCAAGTCACTTAATGTCTCTGTGCCTCAGTTACCTCATCTGTAAAATGGGGATGAAACTGTGAGCCCCACCTGGGACAACCTGATCACCTTGTAACCTCCCCAGTGCTTAGAACACTGTTTTGCACATAGTAAGTGCTTAATAAATGTTATTATTATTATTATTATTATTATTATTATTATTCAGCCTCAAGACCCCCTCCTTTAAAAAAATCGTACCTCTGGCAAAAATCCCATCAAGTGCCTGGGCAGAGTTTCAGGTCCTGCAGCGCCTCATCTTCAAACCCAAACCTGTTCTTCCCTTGACTTACCCCTCACTGTAGACAACGGCACCATTCTCCCTGTCTCACAAGTCCATAACCCTGACGATATCCTCAATTCATCTCTCTCATTCAACCTACATATGCAATCTGAGACCAGATCCTGTCGGCTCTATCTTTACACTCCAGGGGCATGTAGCATTAAGACTGACAATTGTAAGCTTTGTAAAAAAAAAAGGTGGCCTAGAGAAACGAGAACAGCAATAAAATACACGATGAAATGTGAGGGAATGTGAGAGTATTATCCAGACTTGCAATTTTATGCTGTGAAGTTTGTAACTATAAGCTGTGATTTAGCCGGAGTTGGTGCTTAGGCAGTTAGAGTCTTCTGGGGCTCTACATGAGGATAATAGATTTATAGCGTAATGGAGGGGGGTGGGTGGGAAGGTGATGTTTTCTTGAAATTTACTGTGCTCACAAAGAAGTGGCCGTGTCTAGGGGCCAGCATGAGAAAACAGTACCTGAGGAAGCAGCACGGCACAGTTGATAGAGCACGCGCCTGGGAATCAGAAGGTCATAAGTTCTAATCCTGGCTCCGCCACTTGTCTGCTGTGTGACCTTGAGCAAGTCACTTCACTTCTCTGGGCCTCAATTACCTCATCTGGAAAATAGGGATTAAGACTGGGAGCCCCAATGTGAGAAAACATGACCACCTCATGTCTACCCCAGCGCTTCAAATGGTGTTTGGCACACAGTAAGCACTTAAAAAATTCCATTATAATTATTATTATTATTACCTACAGGATTGGAAGGGAGGAGCAGATGCAAGGATAGCATGACTCCACTAACCAATCACAGGGATATGGATGGTAGATAACATCAATGGACACTCCAGGAGGCTTTCCCAGACTGAGCCCCCTTTTTCCTCTCCTCCTCCCCATCCCTCCGCCCTTCCTCCTTCCCCTCCCCACAGCACTTGTTTATATTTGTACAGATTTATTACTGCATTTATTTTACTTGTACATATTTACTATCCTATTTATTTTGTTAATGGTGTACATATAGCTTTAATTCTATCTGTTCTGACGATTTTGACACCTGTCTACATGTTTTGTTTTGTTGTCTGACTCCCCCTTCTAGACTGTGAGCCGGTTGTTGGGTAGGGACCGTCTCTATATGTTGCCGACTTGTACTTCCCAAGCATTTAGTACAGTGTTCTGCACACAGTAAGCGCTCAATAAATACGATTGAATGAATGAATGAATAAATGACACTCAGTGGAAACAGTGGTAATTAATGGCCTTGAGGGAGTGTTTGGTTTTCATTCTAGAGTAGTTATGAAGAATGTATCAATCAGTTGTGCAACTAATGTGGCACCCTTCCTAGATATGAGACAACAGTACAGCTGCATATTGCTACTTTTGATTTCCTTTTTATTGTAGGTTTGTGGCAATTGCATTAAACATTTTCTGCTATGTGAACTCAGGCAAGTCACTTCACTGCTCTGTGCCTCAGTTCCATCATCTGTAAAATAGGAGTTAGACTGTGATCCCTATGTGGGCTGTGTCCAGCCCAATTACTTGTATCTACTCCAGCACTTAGAGCAGTGCCTGGCACATAGTAAGTGTTTAATGAATACCACAATTATTACTATAATTATTAATAACCCAATGGGGTTAACAATAACATCTTTAGTTACTACCCTTTCCTCTCCAATCAGATTACTACTACTAAGCTCTTGGAAAGTACAATTCAGCAACAGAGACGATCCCTGCTCACAACAGTCTTACAGTCTAGAAGGGCGGGAGACACATCGAAACAAACAGGCATCAGTAGCATCAATATAAATAAATAGAATTACAGATCTATACACATGAAAACAAGTAAACAGGTATTAATATAAATAAATAAAATTATAGATATGTACATATATACACGTGTTGTGGGTTGAGGGTCGTAGAGCAAAGGGAACAAGTTGGGGCGATGGAGAGGGGAGGCCTTGGCTACTGTTCAGACTCCTGCTGACCTTCCTGTCTCCTGTTTCTTCCCTGTCCCGTCAATATTTTTTTTTAATGGTGTTTGTTAGGAGCTTATTACGTGTCAGGCCCTATATTAAGCACTGGGTAGATACAAGCTAATTAAGTCAGACACAGTCCATGTCCCACATGGGGCACATAGTCTTAGTCCCCATTTTACAGTTGAGCTAACTGAGACACAGAAAATTTAAGTGACTTGCCCAAGGTCACACCAAAGACAAGTGGAGGGGGGATTCGAACCCAAGTCCTTTTTACTCCCAGGCCCGTGCTCTTTCCCCTAAGCCAAGCTGTTTCCCTCCTTTGCTGCCCAGATCATTTTTATGAAAAACGGTTCAGACCATAGCATGCCACTCCTCCAAAACCTCTAATGGTTGCTCATCCATGTTTGTATCAAACCAAAACTCCTTACCATTGTCTTTAAAGTACCCAATTAGCTCCTTCCCTTCTATCTTACATCCCTGGTCCTCCTACTTCAAGCCAATCCACAAACCTCAATCTCTAACGACTACCTACTCTCCGTACTTCAATCTTTGTCTATTTCACTGCTGACTCCTTGTTCATTTTAACCCCTTGGCCTGGAATTCTTTTTTCCTTTATATCCAAGAAACCAGCACTCTCCCCTCCTTTACATGCCTCATAAAATCAGATCTCCTCAAGAGGCCTTCCCTAATTAAACCCCCATTTCCCTTATGCAACCTTTCCTCTGGGTTGCATATATGCACTTGGATCTGTGCCC
Source organism: Tachyglossus aculeatus (assembly GCF_015852505.1). Lineage (NCBI taxonomy): Eukaryota > Metazoa > Chordata > Mammalia > Monotremata > Tachyglossidae > Tachyglossus > Tachyglossus aculeatus. Next base: position 25,361,564 of record NC_052069.1, read on the forward strand.
TAAAGCACTTGATATTTATCCTGACCTCAGATCTGCATCTTTGGTGCCCTTACACTTGACTAAATAACTTCCTGCTCCACCCCACTTCTTCCACTCGCCAACTTGGACGCATGTTTGATCTCATCATTTCTGATCATTATTCAATCTCTACCCTCACAAAAGCTGAGAATTCCTGTATCATACCACAATTCCTTCATCTGTCTTCTCTCCCACGAAGCCACTCCCTGCAGATGTCTTATTCCCTGTTTCCCATCACCCAGAAAATGGTGTGGCGAGAGAAAGAGGTTAGAGTCAAGAGCTGAGCCATGCAAAATTGATTCTATGTGGCAAATTGAACTTTCCTTTTAGAAGAAATATACTTATGTGTTCCTTGCACGTCTTGAAGCACCTAGCGCCCGGCCACGAACGCTTCCCACTTGGGAGGATTCACCTATGTGTTACTCGGATGTGGAAAAGCATCTAGCTCCTACCCACAAATGCTTTCCACTCAGGAAGACTACATTTATATGTTACACCCCCATGATGAAGCACCCTAGCTTCCAGCCCGATGAGTGTTCATCGGGACACTCGCCTTTCCCATGGCTCCTCACGTTGCAGGCAGAGCAGGCATCCCTCGTTTGGGGCAGAGGTGACACACAGCTGCTATTGCAAGTCTCGATCTACTGTCCAGAATATTGGAGGCAGTAGGTAATTATCACCTGCCTTTTTGGGTGGCATCTGCTAATCCAGTCTCCCCCTCCTCCATACCTTATTTGATTCATTCATTCATTCAATCGTATTTATTGAGCGCTTACTGTGTCCAGAGCACTGTCCTAAGCACTTGGGAAGTACAAGTTGGCAACATATAGAGTCGGTCCCTACCCAACAGTGGGCTCACGGTCTAGAAGGGGGAGACAGAGAACAAAACAAAACATATTCACAAAATAAAATAAGTAGAATAAATATGTACAAGTAAAATAAATGAATAAATAGAGTAATAAATACGTACAAACATATATACATATATACAGGTGCTGTGGGGAAGGGAAGGAGGTAAGGCGGAGAGGAAGGAGGGAGAGGAAGGAGGGGGCACAGGGGTGAGGGAAACCTTCGGTATTCCTAGCCTGGGATGCCTAACAGTTTTGGTTGCAGGGGTGGTGTCCCTCCCGCACTTCCATGTTCCGCTTTGCCGGCTCGGGCAGTCACAAGGTAACATTTGACTTAAATAATAATAACAGTAATGATAATAATAATAATAATAATAATAATAATAATGACATTTATTAAGCGCTTACTATGTGCAAAGCACTGTTCTAAGCTCTGGGGAGGATACGAGGTGATCAGGTTGTCCCATGTGGGGCTTGCAGTCATCATCCCCATTTTACAGATGAGGTAACTGAGGCACAGAGAAGTTAAGTAACTTGCCCAAAGTCACACAGCTGACAATTGGCGGAGCTGGGATTTAAACCCATGACTTTGTCATGGTGAGTGCCCCAATTTACCTTGGGACATTCCCCCACAGAGATTTCTTATCTTTTGATTCATTCATGCATTCATTCAATCGTATTTATTGAGCACGTACTGTGTGCAGAGCACTGTACTAAGCACTTGGGAAGTACAAGTTGATGACATATAGAGATGGTCCCTACCCACCAACAGGCTCACAGTCTAGAAGGGGGAGACAGGCCAAAAAACAAAACATGTGGACAGGTGTCAAGTTGTCAGAACAAATAGAATTAAAGATAGAAGCACGTCATTAACAAAACAAATAGAATAGTAAATATGTACAAGTAAAATAAATACAGTAATAAATCTGTGCAAACATATATACAGGTGCTGTGGGGCGGGGAAGGAGGTGGGGCGGGGAAGGAGGTGGGGCGGGGAAGGAGGTAGGGCGGGGAGGATGAGGAGGAGGAGAGGAAAAAGGTGGCTCAGTCTGGGAGGGTCTCTTGGAGGAGGTGAGCTCTCAATAGGGTTTTAAAGGGAGGAAGAGAGCTAGCTTGGCGGATATGTGGAGGGGGGCATTCCAAGCCAGGGGGAGGACATGGGCCGGGGGTCGACGGCGGGACAGGCGATAACGAGGTACAGTGAGGAGGTTGGCGGCAGAGGAGCAGAGGGTGCGGGCTGGGCTGGAAAAGGAGAAAAGGGAGGTGAGGTAGGACGGGGAGAGGTAATGGACAGCCTTGAAGTCGAGAGTGAGGAGTTTTTGCTTGATGCGTAGGTTGACAGGCAGCCACTGGAGATTTTGATCCCCTTCAAGTTTCTAAAGTCATCATTCCCCATTTAGTCTCCATATCCAAACCACCATCTCTTGATACACAAATTGATACCCTCAACATTGACCCCTCCACTTAACTCAGCTCCGTTGTTCCCCTGTCTCTCCACCGATCTCCTATCACTAACCCTCAGACCTGGATCACCACCACAGTATACTTGCTCCATTCCTGTCCTGAGCTGTAGAGCACTGCTGGCAGAAATCTGGCTGACCTCATCCGTCTCAAATTTGTCCTCACCTACTTTAATTCTGCCCTTTGCTCCACCTGACAACAATATTTCTTAATCCTCATTGTCTCCCATGCCTATTGTCCATAGTATATGTTCCAGATTTTGAACTTCCTCCTCAACCTTCCTGTCCCTCCATTCACCCGTCTCTTTCTCCTATCATCCTGTCTATGAACTTTATTGATAAAATTGAAACCATCGGGTGGGATCTCCCTAAAATCTCCCCGGCTCCTCATCAGTTCCTCCCTCCTTCTGTGCCTCTTTGAGTCTACCATGTTTCCCGTCAGAATCTCGAGACACCTCTCGCCTCCCCTCAAAATCTACCTCCTTCATCTGTACCCCCGATCTATCCTTTCATATTTTATTTAAACACTTTGTCCCCTCTTTTTTCCCTTCCTGATTACCATCTTCCGCTGTTCACTTTTCAATTGCTTCTTCCCCACTGCTATCATATATCATTGAGAAGCAGCATGGCTCAGTGGCAAGAGCCCGGGCTTTGGAGTCCGAGGTCATGGGTTCAAATTCCGGCTCTGCCAGTTGTCAGCTGTGTGACTTTGGGCAAGTCACTTCACTTCTCTGGGCCTCAGTTACCTCATCTGTAAAATGGAGATTGACTGTGAGCCCTCCCTGGGACAACCTGATCACCTTGTAACCTCCCCAGCACTTGGAACAGTGCTTTGCACATAAAAGGCACATTTATTAATGCATTTCTTTGTGCTTATATATCCCTTATCCTATAAAACCTTCCCTTTAGCCCTTCTCTTGAGCCCATTACTGCCCCATCTCCCTCCAACCAGTCCTCTCCAAACCCCTTGCATGCATCATCTGTACTTAGTGCCTTCACTTCCTCTCCTCCAATTCTCTCCTTGACTCCCTTCAATCTCATTTCTGCCTGCTTCACTCCACAATTCATTCATTCATTCATTCAATCGTATTTATTGAGCACTTACTGTGTGCAGAGCACTGTACTAAGCACTTGGGAAGTACAAGTTGGCAACATATAGAGACGGTCCCTACCCGACAGTGGGCTCACAGTCTAGAAGGGGGAGACAGTGAATGCCAAACATTAGAGCTGCTCCCACATGCTCTCAGACGCGGGCATTGCCACCATGAAAAATGCCAAGTTAACTGTGACTGCCTTCCCTATTGCTACTGAGGGTAGGCTGCTCCCAGAGTGGTGGAGATAGGCCAAAGAGGATTTTGAAGATGGAGACAGTGAGAATCTGTCAATGCGATGGAGACAACTATGGGCAAGGGTTCGGCAGTGAGATAAATCAATCAATCAATCAATCAATCGTATTTATTGAGCGCTTACTGTGTGCAGAGCACTGTACTAAGTGCTTGGGAAGTACAAGTTGGCAACATATAGAGACAGTCCCTACCCAACAGTGGGCTCACAGTCTGGAAGGGGGAGACAGAGAACAAAACCAAACATATTAACAAAGTAAAATAAATAGAATAGATATGTACAAGTAAAATAAATAGAGTAAGAAATATGTACAAATGAGAAGATTAAAGTATGCAGGCCAGGTTGTTGTAGGAGATCAGGGGGAAGAGTTGATTGAGTCATTCTAAAATTGCTTTGCCCTAAGCAGCGTGGCTCAGTGGAAAGAGCCCGGGCTTTGGAGTCAGAGGTCATGGGTTCAAATCCCGGCTCCGCCAACTGTCAGCTGTGTGACTTTGGGCAAGTCACTTAACTTCTCTGTGCCTCAGTTACCTCAACTGTAAAATGGGAATTAAGACTGTGAGCCTCCAGCAGGACAACCTGATCACCTTGTAACCTCTCCAGTGCTTCGAACAGTGCTTTGCACATAGTAAGCACTTAATAAATGCCATTATTATTATTATTATTATTATTATTATTAATGAACTGCTTCTTTGGAGAAGCAGCATAGTATAGTGGCTAGAGCACAGGCCTGGTAGATAGAAGGTCATGAGTTCTAATCCTGGCTCCACCATGTGTCTGCTGTGTGGCCTTGGACAAGTGACTCTGCTTCTCTGGGTCTCAGTAACCTCAATCTGTAGAATGGGGATGATGATGGAGCCCCATGTCCAACCTGATTTGCTTGTGCAGAGTTTGGCACATAGTGAGCGCTTAACAAATACCACAATTATTATTATTATTAAATCTGATGTCCTCTAGCCCAGTCTAATCTTCCTCAATTTCTTGGCTGCCTTCAACACTGTGGACCACCTCTTTCTCCTTGAAGCTTTATCCAACCTTGGCTTCACTGACACTGTCCTCTCTTGGTTCTCCTATTAACTGTAATTTATTTTAATGTCTCTTTGCTCATAGAACATCAGCTCATCATGGGCAGGGATCTTGTCTTCCAGTTCTATTGCATTGTACTTTCCCAAGTAATTAGTACAGTGCTCTGCAAACCGTAAGTGCTCAGTAATTATCATTGACTGATTGTACCTGGCAGAAAGGTGGAGCATCACTTAATCCCCAACCAATGAGGCAGAGAGGCCTGCAGAGCCCTTGGCTGTATGGAGAATGGGAGCATCTCTGACTCATCCAACTTGTACTTCCCAAGCTCTTAGTGCAGTGCTCTGCACACAGTATGTGCTCAATAGATATGATTGAATGAATGAATGAATGAATTCAGTGGTATTTTGGTATTAACAGCGTGGCTCAGTGGAAAGAGCCCGGGCTTTGGAGTCAGAGGTCATGGGTTCAAATCCCGGCTCCTCCAATTGTCAGCTGTGTGACTTTGGGCAAGGCATTTCACTTCTCTGGGCCTCAGTTCCCCCATCTGTAAAATGGGGATTAAGACTGTGAGCCCCCCGTAGGACAACCTGATCATGTTGTAATCTCCCCAGTGCTTAGAACCGTGCTTTGCACATAGTAAGCACTTAATAAATGTCATCATTATTATTGTTATTATTAAATATATCCTGAGAGCTGAACAATGTATGGTATAGAACAATAGAAATAATAGACACAGTTCCCACCCCAAGGAGCTTAAAATGGAATTGGGGGTGGATGTAGACACACAAGTTGTTGATCATTGTAAACATGCAGGACTGAGAAAATCAGAGTCTAGAATGGGAGAACATTTTCTGACAGCAAAGAACAAGCTTTGCGATACACTGTACTTCCAGGGCAGTGAGTTATTTTTACTCATTCATTCATTAGGTGGTGTTTGTTTGGTGAGAGGGTACTACGTGCATAGCAGTGTACAATAGCTGAGGAAGAATACAATCAAAGATAAATGGGATACAGGCCCTGGGTCAGTCAAGGAGACCAGAAGTCAGGAGACCAAACAGATGTCCTTCAGGTTGAAAAAGTCAGCTATTGCTTGTCATGTGGGCAAGAAGGCAAGACCTTGGCTACCCCAAAGACCATCAAAATCTCCAGTTCACAGTCTTGCAGAAGACAGGAATCTTTGTTTCTAGGAATCCTTGTCTCTGACCCAACTTGCAGTTCAGTGTTTTTGCATATATAAAGCACTTCATATGCACCACAAAAATGATGCACTGGTATCTGACTGCTCATCCCTTTACAAGTGACAGTGAGGAAGAAAAAGAACAGGCAGGGGAGGGAGGGAGATAGCATCACCTGAAGGCTAAAGGAGAATGTCCCCAGCCTTCCCCTGTCCCTAGCCCAAGCCCTAACCCACTCATCCACCTGTGCATCATCCTTTGGAGGTCACAAGATGACCTGCTGAGGAGGACTGAGGGACCAGCTTCCTATCGCCTTTCATGTCTTTTAGACTGTGAGACCACTGTTGGGTAGGGACTGTCTCTATATGTTGCCAATTTGTACTTCCCAAGCGCTTAGTACAGTGCTCTGCACATAGTAAGCGCTCAATAAATACAATTGATGATGATGATGATATCTTGTTCCTTTCATTCATTCAATCATATTTATTGAATGTTTACTGTGTGCAGAGCACTGTACTAAGCACTTGGAATGTACAATTCAGCAGTAGAGACAAGCCCTGCCCACACCGGGCTTACAGACTAGAAGAGTGGAGACAGACATCAAAACAAGTACACAGGCATCAATATAAATAAATAGAATTACAGATATATACCTATAGACATAAGTGCTGAGGGGCGTGGAGGAGGGAATAGCAAAGGGAGCAAGGTGAGGTGACGCAGAAGGGAGAGGGAGCTGAGGGAAATGGGGGCTTAGTCTGGGAAGGCCTCTTGGAGGAGGTGAGCCTTCAGTAGGGCTTTGATGTAATGTCTGGGGAGAAGCAGCGAGGCTCAATGGAAAGAGCACGGGCTTTGGAGTCATAGGTCATGGGTTCAAATTCCGGCTCCACCACTTAGCTGTGTGACTTTGGGCAAGTCACTTCACTTCTCTGTGCCTCAGTTACCTCATCTGTAAAATGGGGATTAAGACTGTGAGCGCCCCGTGGGACAACCTGATCACCTTGTAACCTCCCCAGCGCTCAGAACAGTGCTTTGCACATAGTAAGCACTTAATAAAAGTGCCATCATTATTATCATTATCATAATGTCAGACCCCAGCCTAGGCCTGTGGAGATTTTCAGGTTTCAGTGCGACACCACCTACCTGGAGTAGAGCAGATTGAAAGCACTAGACACTGTTTCTTGCGTTCTCCAAGTAGCCAGGGATGGGAGATGGAAGGTACCAAGGCGGGCTATGGCCAAGAAATAAAACTCAGGGAACGGGAGGCCAAGACCAAGTGGGGCAAGAGTCCAGAGAACAACAGCCCTGAGTTTTCTAGAAAGGCCATCCCTCTGCCCCTTCTTCACACACCTCCTAAGGCAAACACAACAGAAAAAGAGCCCAGTAAGCCACCTCCTATGAAGTTGCCAATTCCTGCCTGAGGTGGCCACGCTGACCTCTTTCCCAAGCAGAGTCAGGTTCAGGTTGGCAGCAGTGGATAATAATAATAATGATGGCATTTATTAAGTGCTTACTTTGTGCAAAGCACTGTTCTAAGCGCTGGGGAGGTTACAAGGTGAACAGGTTGTCCCACAGGGGGCTCACAGTCTTAATCCCCATTTTACAGATGAGGGAATTGAGGCACAGAGAAGTTAAGCAACTTGCCCAAAGTCACACAGCTGACAATTGGCAGAGCTGGGATTTAAACTCATTACCTCTGACTCCAAAGCTCGGGCTCTTTCCACTGAACCACCCTGCTTCTCATAAAGGGATAAGTCTCCTTTGCTCTAAAGCTCAGCTCCTCCCTCATTCTCTGTGTCTTTCTATCTTTCTCTGTTCCTCTCCCTTTCCCTCTGCCATTTTATCCTTCAATCATTCTCCTCTTCCCCATCAAATGGTTCAGTCAAAATTACTGAACCAGTGATGTGAGCGGTGCCGATCTCAATATCCCAGAACCTCTCCTGGGCCACATAGGGCATACCCACAGCCCTCACTCCCTCCTTCGTTTCTCCAAAAATCGTTAGGTTAGAAACAACAGACAGTTGAACGCAGCATATACACCAGAGACCTGCCCCCATAAAGACCAAAGCACGAAAGGAAAAAAAAAGGGAAGGAGCACACATAAACCAGAAACCTCAAATTTATTACAGGCTGTTCTTCATCGGCTTTAGATCCCCAGGATTTCCTTCAGGACCGGGGAACTTGGGTTCATGCACATAAGAATGGCTTTGTAAAGGGTAGAGTGGCAGCTTTGGGAGCATTTGCTCTTCAGCATGGACTATGCTTCAGAGATTTGTTTCACTTCCCTTAATGCATTCATATGAAAGGAGGCTTCAATAGTTTAGTGCTTAATTAGTCTAAATTGCCTCAAGGAACAATTTTTCTCAGATGCACGTCTTTTGAAGGTTCTGCTTCACCAAACAAACAAATGTAATCTTAGTCAGATATCCATTTTGTAAAGGTGTCAGTGTGCCAGTGGCATAATGAAAATTTTAGGAACTTTAGATTAAAAAAAAGCACCCGAACTCCTTTCTCTTCTTATTTGATGCCACCCTGGAGGGAAGGAGTAGTAGGGGTAGTATTCATTCATTCATTCAATCGTATTTATTGAGCGCTTACTGTGTGCAGAGCACTGTACTAAGCGCTTGGGTAGTACAAGTTCGCAACATATAGAGATGGTCCCTACCCTACAGTGGGCTCACAGTCTAGTCTAGTAGTAGAAAAGCAGTGTGGCTCAGTGGAAAGAGCACGAGATTTGGAGTCAGAGGGCATGGGTTCAAATCCCAGCTCCACCAATTGTTAGCTGTGTGACTTTGGGCAAATCACTTAACTTCTCTGGACCTCAGTTACCTCATCTGTAAAATGAGCATTTAGACTGTGAGGCCCCCCCGTGGGACAACCGGATCACCTTGTAACCTCCCCAGCGCTTAGAATAGTGAGTTCCACATAGTAAGCACTTAATGAATACCATCATTATTATTATTAGTAATAGAAATGGTAATAGAAATAGTAGTAATAGCAATAGTATTTATTGAGTGGTGTCTATTGGGTGTACTAACCTCTTAGTATGTACAAAACAAGCAAGTAGCGTATTTCCTGCCCACAAGGAGTTATCACCGTAATCAAAGAGATGGAGAAATCAAAATAAATCATTACATATATAGTAGAATAAAAAAAGTTTTAAGGCTGAGGATAGCAGGTACATTAGTGCTTGAGATGGCTGTAGGTTTATATAACTTGAAGGGAGTGAGTAAGAAGAGGGTGTGGAGTTGGGGTCACGGGATTCTAGGAGATGAGGAACAAGAAAGTCATGTAGTACCATAGATTGGAGGAATACTTCATTCCTGGACATTAGATTCATTCATTCGATGGTATTTATTGAGTGCTTACTGTGTGCAAAGCACTCTACTAAGTACTTGATGGTTTGGAGGGCTAAAAACTAAGAGACTAAAGCAAATCAGTTTGTAAAACTCTGGCCAAATTGCCCATAAAAAGCCAAAACAAGACCTCGAGACTGAGTGACAAGCCAGGAAAGGAGCAAGACAAAGGGCTCATTCACTGAAATAACCCAGCACAGGTGAAAGGAGCTCCACTGTTTCAACACCTCGGGGAGGAAGGAATTGAGTAGGGTTACATGGCAGTCAGTTCAACTGGCTGCCACACTCAGAAAGAAGAAGATGAAGTGGCAAGAGCCTCTTTGGGGTGACACGCCCTGCAGGAAGTGTAAATTAATAATAATAATAATGGTATTTTTTAAGCACTTACTATGTGCAAAGCACTGTTCTAAGCACTGGGGAGGTTACAAGGTGATCAGGTTGTCCTTCGGGGGCCTCAGTCTTAATCCCCATTTTACAGATGAGGTAACTGAGGCCCAGAGAAGTTAAGTGACTTGCCCAAAGTCACACAGCTGACAGTTGGTGGAGCCGGGATTTGAACCCATGAGCTCTGACTCCAAAGCACGTGCTCTTTCCACTGAGGATTTGGAGCCCAGCCAATCAGAAAGGAGGAATGAGGATGAAGGAAGGAGTCAGGTAGTTGGCAAAAAAGACCTTTGGCCATCTTGGAGGTGAGAGGTTACAGGCAGTGTGCCTGGGAGAATACGATATAAGGAAATCTAGTTTCTATGACTGAATGGACACAGAGGGCAGGGAAGGATTGGAGATGATGCCAAGGGAGGGTTAGTATACTCTGGAGAAGCAGCATGGCTTGGTAGAAAGAGCCCGGGCTTTGGAGTCAGAGATTATGGGTTCAAATCTGGGCTCTGACAACTGTCAGCTGTGTGACTTTTAGCAAGTCACTGAACTTCTCTGTGCCTCAGTTACCTCATCTGTAAAACCAATCAATCAATCAATCAATCATATTTATTGAGTACTTACTGTGTGCAGAGCACTGTACTAAGCGCTTGGGAAGTACAAGTTGGCAACATATAGAAACAGTCCCTATCCAACAGTGGGCTCACAGTCTAGAAGGGTGAGTAAAATGAGGATGAAGTCTGTGAGCCCCCTGTGGGACAACCTGTTCACCTTGTAACCTCCCCAGCGCTTAGAACAGTGCTTTGCACATAGTAAGCACTTAATAAGTGCCATTATTATTATTATTATTATTATTATTATTATTATTATTATTATTATTATTTACCTGAAAGTATGGAGCATTCTGGTCCAGTGGAGAGAGGTAAACTAGAACTAGGGAAAAGAGGTTTGAATCAGATTTGCATATGATTGTCACTGAATGAAGAATACTTGCAGAAATACAGTTTAATGTTATTGGAAACTCAGTTCTTGGTGTCTGCCTGTGATATTGACTGGAGAAGTTCCTGATGAGAGGGGGAGATGTCCTTGGGAGCCATGAGAGTGGGAGGGAGCACTTCCTTGGGAGGGATGCTTGGGTTGCAGATGAGGAGTCGTGGCAGTGAAAAGCAGGAGGAGAAGTTGTGTACGCTGGACTGAGGTCCCCACGAACAAGTGCTGGGAAGAGAAGAACTAAAGGGCTTTACCAGAAGCTAGCAGGGTCCCAGGTGCTCCTAAAATGATGTGGAGGATTGGGATTTAGCACTAGGAACCTTCAGTAACATCACAGTGTATGAGGAGGATAAGATGCAGAAAGATAGGGAAGGATAGAGGAAAGCCTGGGGGAGAAGCTGGAGCTGCTATGTGTTCCCAGCAAGGGGAGGGACGGAAGTAAGGAAATCTAGGTCCAAGTATAAAAACGATACTCATAGCGTTCCTGGGGGCTTCACTGATGGAGTCGTGGTTGAGCATGGAGGTCAACCAATCAATTGTATTTTCTGAGGGCTTACCGCATGCAGAGCACTGTACTAAGTACTTGGGAGAGTACAATATAACAGAGTTGGGAGATATGTTCCCTGACCACACGGGTTTACAATCTAGAGGACTGGTATTGGGCAAGAGTGGAGAGTAAGAAGCTATATGTCAAGGCAACTCTGATATTGTCTGGGTTCCACTTCCACCAGAATAGCTGTGGTATTTCTAAGCGTTTATCATGTGCCAAGCACTGTACCACCTTACTGGCATATATACATAATAATCAGGTCCCACTCAGCACTCAGAATCTAAGTAAGAGTGAGAAAAGCCCTACTGAGAGCTCACCTCCTCCAGGAGGCCTTCCCAGACTGAGCTCCCTCCTTCCTCTCACCCTCTTCCCCCCCATCCCCCCACCTTATCTCCTTCCCCTCCCCACATATATATATGTATATATATCTTTGTACGTATTTATTACTCTATTTTATTTGTACCTATTCATTCTATTTATTTTATTTTGTTAATATGTTTTGTTTTGTTCCCTGTCTCCCCCTTCTAGACTGTGAGCCCACTGTTGGGTAGGGACTATCTCTATATATTGCCAACTTGTACTTCCCAAGCGCTTAGTACAGTGCTCTACACACAGTAAGCACTCAACAAATACAATTGAATGAATGAATGAATGAATGAACAGGTGATAAATCCCTGTTATGCAAATGAGGGAACCAAGGCGGAGGGAAGTTTAGTGATTTGCCCAAGGTCACACAGCAGGTACGTGGTGGACCGGGAATTAGAACCCAAGTCCTCTAGCTCCCAGGCCCGTGTTCTTCGCACTAGGCCATGCTGCTTCCCGAGGCTACTCCGCTTCCCTGAGGGAGAGAGGTGACAAATGACTCCACCCAGTGCTTCAAGACCTGGAAATCTTTTTAATAATAATAATGATGATATTTATTCATTCATTCATCCAATCAATCATATTTATTGAGCGCTTACTGTGTGCAGAACACCATACTAAGCGCTTGGAAAGTACAAGCTGGCAACATATAGAGACGGTCATTCATTCATTCATTCAATCATATTTATTGAGCATTTACTGTGTGCAGAGCACTGTACTAAGCGCTTGGGAAGTACAAGTTGGCAACATATAGAGACGGTCCCTACCCAACAGTGAGCTCACGGTCTAGAAGGGGAAGACAGACAACAAAACAAAACATGTGGACAGGTGTCAAGTCATCAGAATAAATAGAAGTAAAGCTAGATGCACATCATTAACAAAATTAATAAAGTAGTAAATATGTACAAGTAAAATAGAGTAATAAATCTGTACAAATATATACACAGGTGCTGTGGGGAGGGGAAGGAGGTAAGAAGGGGGGATGGGGAGGGAAAGAGGAAGGAGGGGGCTCAGTGTGGGAAGGCCTCCTGGAGGAGGTGAGCTCTCAGTAGGGCTTAGAAGGGAGCAAGAGAGCCAGCTTGGCCGATGTGCGGAGGGAGGACATTCCAGGCCAGGGGGAGAACGTGGGCCAGAGGTCAATGGCGGGACAGGCGAGAACAAGGCACAGTGAGGAGATTAGCAGCAGAGGATCGGAGGGTGCGGGCTGGGCTGGAGAAGGAAAGAAGGGAGGTGAGGTAGGAGGGGGCAAGGTGATGGACAGCCTTAAAGCCGAGAGTGAGAAGTTTTTGCCTGATGTGTAGGTTGATTGGTAGCCACTGGAGATTTTTGAGGAGGGGAGTAACATGCCCAGAGCGGTTCTGCACAAAGATGATGCGGGCAGCAGCGTGAAGTATAGACTGAAGTGGGGAGAGACAGGAGGATGGGAGATCAGAGAGAAGGCTGATGCAGTTATCCAAGTGCTTGCTATGTGCAAAGCACTGTTCTAAGCGCTGGAGAGGTTACAAGGTGATCGCGCTGTCCCACGGGGGGCTCACAGTCTTAATCCCCGTTTTACAGATGAGGCAATTGAGGCCCAGAGAAGTGAAGTGACTTGCCCAAAGTCACACAGCTGACAATTGGCAGAGCCTGGATTTGAACCCATGACCTCTGGCTCCAAAACCCGTGCTCTTTCCACTGAGCCATGCTGCTTCTCTGGGATGATCATACACTAGTCAGAGAGACCAGACACAACGCAATAGAGGCGACCAAAAAATATGTTCCTCAGGCTTTTTAAAATGTTTAAGTATACCTGAGAATTATCATATTTGTTAAATGTTCACTATGTTTCAAGCATCATACTAAGCACGGGGATAAATACAAGATTATCAGTGTTGGTCCCACAGGAGGCTCACGGTCTAAATAGAAGGAAGTAGGATTTAATCCCCATTTTATGGATGAGGAAACCAAGGAACAGGGAGGTTAAGTGACTTGTCCCAGGTCACACAGCAGACAAGTGAAGGACTGGATTTAGGATCTAGGTCCTCTGACCCAAAGGCCTATGCTCTTTTAGCCAAGCCTTGCAGTCTTTGATAAAATTTATTTATTTCTCTGCCTCCCCATCTCCCAGCCTTACCTCCTTCCCCTCCCCGCAGCACCTGCATATATGTATATATGTTTGTACATATTTATTACTCTATTTATTTTAGTTGTACATATTTATTCTATTTATTTTATTTTGTTAATATGTTTTGTTTTGTTGTCTGTCTCCCCCTTCTAGACTGTGAGCCCACTATTGGTTAGGGACTGTCTCTAAATGTTGCCAATTTGTACTACCCAAGCGCTTAGTACAGTGCTCTGCACACAGTAAGCGCTCAAAAAATACAATTGAATGAATGAATGAATGAATGAATGCTTCTACAGAATACAGGGTGTATTCTTTACATCTATCATGGAAACCCTGTCTAATGGCATTCATAAGCTGGGATCTTCGTTTTTATACCTTAACCAGGCCACAGTGATTCATTAAAAGTTTTAACATGTAGGTTGAACCTCTCCACTTTCAGTGATGGAGAGAAATAGAAGTTAGCAGGGAGCGAATGAACCACTAAGGGCAGCAAAAAGAATGAACTTGCCCAAATAAATGAAGGAATGGAGTCGTCCCAGTTATTTGTCAGTCACCCTGCAATGATGTATGTGCGAGTGACCCTACAAAGGAAACTGGCTTTCTCAAGTCCGGAGCTAAAATTGAATCCTTGCGGTGATATATTCAAAGTTCTCCTGTCCTGACACCTCCTTCCCTTTCAGCATTACATTTGCAGAGGAGTGAATGTTGAACATTGCATTTTGTTGTTAGTAGTGGCGTTAGCAGTCAAGATAGATGGGGCATATTTTAGTACCAGAGCTTGATTACTTATACTCACATACATACAATAGTAGAGAAGCAGCGTGGCTCAGCGGAAACAGCCCGGGCTTTGGAGGCAGAGGTCGTGGGTTCGTATCCTGCCTCTGCCACTTGTCAGCTGTGTGACTTTGGGCCAGTGACTTAACTTCTCTGTTCCTCAGTTCCCTCATCTGTACAATGGGGATAAAGCCTGTAAGCCCCCTGTGGGACAACTGATCGCCTTGTAACCTTCCCAGTGCTTAGAACAGTGCTTTGCACATAGTAAGTGCTTAATAATTGCCATTATTATTATTATTATTATTATTATTATTAATAGTAAGAAGAGGTGTAATGGTGGTAGCAGTAGTGGTAGAAAGAGTGACAGCAGTGTTTATTGAGCACCTACTGAATTCAGTGCACTGTATTAAATGCTTTCATTCATTCATTCATTCATTCATTCATTCAGTCGTGTGCAGAGCACTGTACTAAGTGCTTGGACAGTACAATTCAGCAATAGAGACAATCCCTGCCCACACCGGATTTACAGTCCAGAATTACCACTTCACTTCTCTGGGCCTCAGTTACCTCATCTGCAAAATGGGGATTAAAACTGTGAGCTCCCCGTGGGACAACCTGATCACCTTGTAACCTCCCCAGCTCCTAGAACAGTGCTCTGCACACAGCAAGCGCTCAACAGATACCATCATTACTATTATTAACAAATACCATAATTATTATTATTATTATTATTAATCAGGGGATTCAAACTTATACTTCCCAAGCGCTTAGTACAGTGCTCTGCACACAGTAAGTGCTCAATAAATACGATTGAATGAATGAATGAATGAATGAATGAATGAATGAATGTCCTTTCATGCGCAAGAGAAATGAATCCCAATAGGGGCACAAGACATACTCCCTGTCCACAAAAAGGATTAATGGCTGGTCAAAAAGAAAGAATGCTCCATGTTGCTAACAACCACATCCCACATCCCATCAGCAATGTACTAGGGTTTCTATAAAATAAGACCGCCCCCCCCACCCCAACCAAAGGAAAGAATCCTTCTTTTGTCCCAGTATAATAACCTATTCAAGAACAATCAATCAATCAATCAAACATATTTATTGAGCGCTTACTGTGTGCAGAGCATTGTACTAAGCGCTTGGGAAGTACAAGTTGGCAACAACAAGATCTAAACTACCCTCCTAAAGGTTCACAACAATGCTGTTAATTGGTTTGCCAGTACACCAATTTAGAGACTAATAGACTCAGGCCTGTAGAATAAAGACCATTGTCCCCTTGACCCCTTTATAATAATAATAATAATAATAATAATGGCATTTGCTAAGCTCTTACTATGTGCAAAATACCGTTCTAAGCACTGGGAGGTTACAAGGTGATCAGGTTGTCCCACGGGGGGGCTCACAGTCAATCAATCAATCAATCAATCAATTGTATTTATTGAGCACTTACTGTGTGCACAGCACTGTACTAAGCATTTGGGAAGTACAAGTTGGCAACATGTAGAGACGGTCCCTACCCAACAGTGGGCTCACAGTCTAGAAGGGGGAGACAGAGAACAAAACAAAACATATTAACAAAATAAAATAAATAGAATAGATATGTACAAGTAAAATAAATAAATAGAGTAATAAATACGTGCAAACATGTACATATATACAGGTATATATATATATATATATATATATACATATATATACAGTCTTCATCCCCATTTTACAGATGAGGTAACTGAGGCCCTGAGACGTTAAGTGACTTGTCCAAAGTCACACCCTGCTTTATACCCTCCAACACAGCTTACCTCTCCCCATTTCCACCCTGAAAATGGGCAACGTGGCCTCTGACATCAATCTGGGTGGTCGGGGCATTGCTGAGGTGTGGCTACATTTTCCGGTGTTTCGTGGTTGGGAGTCTGTGCAGGTTTTGCAAAAAGGTCCTGGCTGGGTCAGCTAATAAGCCCTTCTTGAGCTGTTTACCTGGGTAATGTTTGCTTACCCCTTCAATAATGTCAATCTCAATACCTTTTCAGATGTGCTAGTTTCTGTCCTGATAATGATAATAATAATGATGGCATTTATTAAGCGCTTACTGTGTGCAAAGCACAGTTCTAAGCACTGGGAAGGATACAAGATGATCAGGTTGTCCCATGTGGGGATCCCAGTCTTCATCCCCATTTTACAGATGAGGGAACTGAGGTGCAGAGAAGTGAAGTGACTTGCCTGAGGTCACACAGCTGACAATTGGCGGAGCTGGGATTAGAACCCGTGACCTCTGACTCCAAAGCCCTTGCTCTTTCCACTGAGCGATGCTGCATCATCCTTCTGTGCTCTATGTACTATTGTATGTCTCTTAATATCCGCCTTTGTGTGACTGCCAGGAACTTCCAGCTCCACCCCATTCTCTGGCTCCTTCCACTATTCCCCATACAAACAGTTTGTTTAGTGGAAAGAACATGGGTTTGGGAGTCAGAGGATGTGGGTTCTAATCCCGGCTTCACCACTTGTCTGCTGTGTGACCTTGGGCAAGCCACTTAACTTATCTGTGCCTCAGTTACCTCATCTGTAAAATGGGGATAACAATAACAATAATAATAATAATAATGGTATTTGTTAAGTGCTTACTATGTGCAAAGCACTGTTCTAAGTGCTGGAGAGGTTACAAGGTGATCAGGTTGTCCCTCGGGGGGCTCACAGTTTTAATCCACATTTTACAGATGAGGGAACTGAGGCACGGAGAAGTTAAGTGATTTGCCCAAAGTCACACAGCTGACAGTTGTCGGAGCCAAGATATGAACCCATGACCTCTGACTCCAAGACCCGTGCTCTTTCCACTGAGCCACGCTGCTTCTATAATAATGATGGCATTTATTAAGTGCTTACTATGTGCAAAGCACTGTTTTAAGCACTGGGGCTGGGGGAGGGGGATACAAGGTGATCAGGTTGTCCCACGTGGGGCTCACAGTCTTAATCCCTTCTCTCCTTCTCCAGCCCAGCCTGCACCCTCCGCTCCTCTGTCACTAATCTCACTGGGCCTCGTTCTCACCTGCCCCACCATCAACCCCTGGCCCACGTCCTCCCCCTGGCCTGGAATGCCCTCCCTCCCCACATCTGCCAAGCTAGCTCTCTTCCTCCCTTCAAGGCCCTGCTGAGAGCTCACCTCCTCCAGGAGGCCTTCCCACACTGAGCCCCCTTCTTTCTCTCCCCCTCCTCCCCCTCTCCACCCCCTGCCTTACCTCCTTCCCTTCCCCACAGAACCTGTATATATGTATATATGTTTGTACGGATTTATTACTCTATTTATTTATTTATTTTACTTGTACATACCTATTCTATTTATTTTATTTTGTTAATATGTTTGGTTTTGTTCTCCGTCTCCCCCTTTTAGTTTGTGAGCCCACTGTTGGGTAGGGACTGTCTCTATATGTTGCCAACTTGTACTTCCCAAGTGCTTAGTACAGTGCTCTGCACACAGTAAGCACTCAATAAATACGATTGATTGATTGATTGATTGATTGATTGACTTACAGATCAGGGAACTGAGGCACAGAGAAGTGAAGTGACTTGCCCAAAGTCACACAGCTGACAATTGCAGAGCTGGGATTAGAACCCATGACCTCTGGCTCCCAAGACCGGGCTCTTTCCACTGAGCCATGCTGCCTCTGTGAGCCCCAAAAGGGACAATCTGATAGCCTTGTATCTATCTTCTAGAACAGTGCTGGGCATATAGGAAGAACTTTAACAAATACCACCATTATTATTATTGGCCAACCTCAGTGCCTAACGTCCCTCACACTTCCCTACCTGTATTACAGAGGTTGCAAACCTGAATGGACAGGAAGTAAAGATGGCCAGCATTCCTCAATGGAAGCAGTGGGCAGTACCTGGTTATGAGATTGCTCAGGCTTGTACTGGAGGCAAAACTGAACTCTAGGGGTTGATGGCAAAGTAATGATAATAATGATGGCATTTATTAAGCGCTTACTATGTGCAAAGCACTGTTCTAAAGTGCTGGGGAGGAAATGTATTCCTGAAACATCTGCTTCCAAGGAACCAGGTTTTCTGGAATTGTTTGGAATTGAAGTGGTGGAGCAGGAATTAGAATCCAGGTCCTTCGGGCTCTCAGGCCCATGCTCTATCCACTAGTCACGCTGCTTTTCAAGATGGAAGGGAAAGGATGGGAATCCCACTCCGACTGCCATTCCCGAGGTAGGGATGATGTATGGGGCGATGGACCTCTGTCCCCTGCACCTTTCTGAAAGGCCTCTCTGTCCCCTGAGGGCCCTCTCGGGTTTGGCACGACTCCCAATCCATGCGCCCATTGTCAGCCTGCTTCTCTTCTTCTGGAGCTTCATGGAAAGTCCCACTTCCCTCTTCCTGGACAATCAATCAGTCGTATTTATTGAGCGCTTACTGTGTGCAGAGCACTGTACTAAGCGCTTAGTACACCACTCCCTGGTTACAAGATCGGGTAACCTCATAATTTAAACCATGAAGACAGTCAGGAGTTGCTATGAACCACTTGTTTATTGGCTCTCCTTGAAGGATTAAAAGCACATCTCCTCCAAGAGGCCTTCCCTGACTAAGCCCTCCTTTCTTCGTCTCCCTCTCTCTTCTGCATTGCCCAGACTTGCTCCCTTCAGCGTGGCTTAGTGGAAAGAGCCCGGACTTGGGAGTCGGAGGTCATGGGTTCAAAACCCGCCTCCGCCAATTGTCAGCTGTGTGACTTTGGGCAAGTCACCTAACTTCTCTGGTCCTCAGTTACCTCATCTGGAAAATGGGGATTAAGACTGTGAGTCTCCCGTGGGACAACCTGATAACCTTGTAACCTCCCCAGCATTTAGAGCATTGTTTTGCACATTGCCCTCAATAAATGCCATCATTATTATTATTATTATTATCCCCCCTGCCGGTCCCATGGTACTTATGTACATATCTGTTATTTACTTATTTATATTAATGTCTGTCTCCCCCTCTAGAGTGTAAGCTCATTGTGGGCAGTGAATGTGTCTGCTTATTGTTATATTATACTCTCCCGAGTGCTTAGTACAACTCTCTCCACACAGTAAACACTCAATAAATATGATCAAATGAAAGAATGAATGAATACAGTAACAAAAAATGCTCCAATCCATCGTGGAACCCGGAAAATATTTGACACATGACTTGTCACGTATGTTGCAGCATGAAAGCAATTCTACTTTGGTGTGTCCTATCAGCCCCCACATTCCCTATTACTCCCTCTTATTTGAAATCTATTTTAGTGTCTGTCTTCCCCACTAGGCTGTAAACTCCTCACCAGCAGTGATCATGGCTATTACACATCCCCAAGGGCTTAGCATATACTATTCTTCCCACAGTAGATGCTCAATACTTTTGATTGTATTAATCATTTGCTTCACCAGCAGATATTTTCAAACAATAATGTTGCTTCAGTAGTTTCAGAAAAGGAACCATTAACTTTAAGGGTGGATGACTCCCCCAGAGACTTCGGTAGACATTTTCAAAGTTCAACTGGTGAGGTTTCAGTTGTTCTGGTGGAGATACTTGAAAAAATTGCAGTCAGATAATCCAGTTTTCCCTTTATTATTCTCTATACAAAAAAAAATCACTCTGCAGTGGAAAAGTGTGGCTTTCATGCAAGAATATCAGGTATGGTGATGTTAAGAAAAAAACACTTTTATAGCTTGAATTAATTTAGCACTTTTATTTTTTTCAAAGTATTTTTGTGTTCATCATTATTCACTGTTCTCACAGCATCCCATGAGTTACGGAGAAACGAGCATTAATATCCCCATTTTGCAGATGAGAAACTGAAGCCCAGAGAGGGTAAGTTGACATCACACAAGCAAAGGGAGGAGATAAGACTAGAACCCAGGGCTCTGCCTCCCTTGCCACAATGCCACTCGTTTTCAAACATATGATGCTTTCCAGAATGAAGAAACTGAAACTCTGACTGGAGAAACGGGATCAAGTGGAGAATTTAAAGATTTTCCATGGGCAGAAATGAAAACCATGTGAAATGATTTTCCAGGGAAAGCAATTAAAGCAAAGTGAATCTGAGGGTTCAAGGGCAATGTGTGGAGGATTAAGGAATATATTTTAAAAAGCAGGATGAGAGATAAGATAAATTAATAAAGCTCAGGCATATTAGCCTGGGAGACGATTTCCTGTTTCTGCAGTTTCATGAATTTCTTAGCAGCACTGAATTTCCAGTACATAAAACGTTCGTTTCCCACTTGCCAGCAAGCTTTAATTTTGAAGTTGTTTCCTGCTTTCCTGTTTACAGTAAACATAATACGTATTTTCAAGATTTCAAACATTCCAAATCAATCAAATTCATCCATAGAGAGAAAGAGCATGTGCCCGCAAAATCAGAGAACTGGATTAATCACACTACCTTGGTATGTGACCTTTAGTAACTCTTTGAACAAATCTGTGTCCCCAATTCCTCAACTATAGGATTGGGGGTATGCTAACTGGAGTCCTAAGTAAGGAGAAACAGTGTAGCCTCATAGAAAGAACAATGGCCTAGAAGTCGGAAGGACCTGGCTTCTAATCCTGCCTCTGTCACTTGTCTGCTGTGTGACCTTATGCAAGTCACATAACTACTCTGTAGCTCAGTTCCA
The DNA here is from genome assembly GCF_015852505.1 of Tachyglossus aculeatus. Classification (NCBI taxonomy): domain Eukaryota; kingdom Metazoa; phylum Chordata; class Mammalia; order Monotremata; family Tachyglossidae; genus Tachyglossus; species Tachyglossus aculeatus. The sequence continues at coordinate 25,382,570 of NC_052069.1, forward strand.
CATCTATAAAATGGGTATTTAGACAATGAGCCCCATATGGGAAGTGGGCTGTGTCCAACTTGATTAGCTTGTATCTACCCCAGCACTTAGTAGAGTAGAACAGTGCACATAGTAAGTGCTTAACAAATGCCTTCATTATTATTATTATTATTACCTGGAACATAGTAGACACTTATTGGCAAAAAAAAAAGGAAGTGCTTAACAAATGCCATTAAAAAAAAAGGAGAGAAGCAGTGTGGCTTAGTGGAAAGAGCATAGGCCTGAGAATGAGAGGAACTGGGTTTTAATCTCAGCCCTGTCACCTTGCTGCTAGGTGACTTTGGACAAGTCACTTAACTTCCCTATTCCTCAGTCCTCATGTGTAAAATACAAATAAAATCCCTTCAATTTAGGCTGTAAATCCTATGTGGGTTAGACATGTGTCTATCCTGATCATCCGGTATCTTCCACAGTGTTTGCCACAAAGTCAGTGCTTAAATATTATTATCATGATTATTAATGATAAAGATAATAATAATAATGATAATTGTGGTATTTGTTAAGCACTTACTCTGTGCCAGGCACTGTACTAAACTCTGGGGTAGATGCAAGCAAATTGGGTTGGACACAGTCCCTACCCCACGTGGGGTTCACAGTCTCTCTCAATCCCCATTTTACAGATAAGGCAACTGAGGCACAGAGAAGTCAAGTGACTGGCCCCAAATCACATAGCTGACAAGTGGCAGAGGTGGGATTAATAATAATAATAATAATAATAATAATAATAATAATAATGATAATAATAATAATGCCATTTGTTAAGCGCTTACTATGTACAAAGCACTGTTCTAAGCACAGGGGGGATACAAGGTGATCAGGTTGTCCCACGTGGGGCTCACAGTCTTAAACCCTATTTTACAGATGAGGTAACTGAGGGTCAGAGAAGTTAAGTGACTTGCCCAATGTCACATAGCAGACATGGGGCAAAGCCAGGATTAGAACAAGCAACCTCTGACTCCCAAGCCTGGGCTCTTTCCACTGAGAATAAGAGAATATTTCAGCTGTTTAGGAGCCTTAGAAACAATTCAGGGATTTAAAGAATACATTTCTCTTGGAACCGACCACTCAATCAGCTGTAATTTATGGACATATCTATAATTTATGTATTTGTATTGATGTCTGTCTTCCCCTTCCCAGACTGTAAGCTCATTGTGGGCAGGAAATGTGTCTGTTAATTATTATATCGTACTCTCCCAAATGTTTAGTGCAGTGCTATGCACATAATAAACCCTCGATAAACACAACTGAATGAACGCTTTAATGAATGAATCAGCTCTCCCCTTCCTAACTTACCTTGCTGAGCTCCTACACAATTGGTTACGCAAACTCTGATTGTCTAAAACCAACTTCCTCAATACACCTCTGTTTCAACTGCCTCACTGCCTACCCTAGAGAAGCAGCATGGCTCAGTGGAAAGAGCCCGGGCTGTGGAGTCAGAGGTCATGAGTTCAAATCCCGACTCTGCCACTTATCAGCTGTGTGACTTGGGGCAAGTCATTTCACTTCTCTGGGCCTCAGTTCCCTGATCTGTAAAATGGGGATGAAGACTGTGAGCCCCACATGGGACAAACTGATCACCTTGTAACCTCTCCAGTGCTTAGAACACTGATTTACATGTAGTAAATGCCATCATTATTATTATTATCATTATCCCTGCCCATAACTCTGTTCTGTCCTGGAGCTTCCCTACAATTTATATACAACAATCCACCACTCTTCCTACCTTCAAAGCCCTGTTAAAATGACATCACCTCCAAGAAGCCTTTCTCTGCTAATTCCTCATTTCCTCTACTCCCTTTCTCCTATGCCTTGCCTCTGCATTTATATCTGTTACCCCATAAACACTTGATAATCACCCCACCCTCAACCCCACAGCACCTGCCTACATATCAATAATCCGTGACAATATCTGTTCCCACCCGAGATTGTGAGCTCCTTGTGGGCAGGGAATATGTCTACCAACTCTATTAATGAGATTCGTTAAGTGCTCACTGTATGCCAGGCCCCATACTCAGTGCTGGAGAACACAGCGTGGCTCAGTGGAAAGAGCCCGGGTTTGGGAATCAGAGGTCATGGGATCAAATCCCAGCTCCAGTGCTTGTCAGCTGTGTGACTTTGGGCAAGTCACTTAACTTCTCTGTGCCTCAGTTCCCTCATCTGTAAAATGGTGATTAGGACTGTGAGCCCCATGTGGGATAGCCTCATCACCTTGTATCTACCCCAGAGTTTAGGATGGTGCTTGGCACAGAGTAAGTGCTTAACAAATACCACCATTAACACAAGATTCATTCAATTCATTCATTCATTCAATCGTATTTATTGAGCGCTTACTGAGTGCAGAGCACTGTACTAAGGGCTTGGGAAGTACAAGTTGGCAACATATAGAGCCGGTCCCTACCCAACAGTGGGCTCACAGTCTAGAAGGGGGAGACAGAGAACAAAACAAATTAACAAAATAAAATAAATAGAATAAACATGTACAAATAAAATAAATAAAAAGAGTAATAAATACATACAAACATATATACATATATACAGGTGCTGTGGGGAGGGGAGGTAGGGTGGGGGGATGGGGAGGGGGAGGAGGGGGAGAGGATAATAGGGTTGTCACATTTCCTGTCTCACACAGGGCTCACTGTCTTAATCCCCATTTTACAGATGAGGGACCTGAGGCACAGAGAAGTTGTGACTTGCCCAAGGTCACATAGTAGACAAGTGGCAGAGCTGGGATTAGAACCCGTGTCCTTCTGGCTCCCAGGAATCATGCCCTAACCACTAGAATACACTGTTTTTCTCTTCCAAGCACTTAGTACAGTGCTCAGTACACAGAGTGCGGTCAATGCCTATCATTGATTGAATTATTAATCTCCCAAGTATCAGTTCTCTACATCATCCTCATCAAGGGTATTTATTGAGCACTTCCTGAATGCAAACTGCCATAGTAAATGCTTGGCAGGATAGAATAGAAGCAAGGCAGCTGGCCAATACCCTCCAGGAGCTTATAATCAAATGGCATAGATGGAGAGGAAAAAGCATTACTAGTATAAAGTGGCAACCAGTGCCAAAATAAAGATATTATAGGTGTTAATACCAATTTATTAAAATGAGATAGCTAAATGAATAGTTAAATGTACAAGTAACAATGGATAAAAATACAGGTAAGTATATGAGCAATAATAATAATGGTATTTGTTAAGCACTTACTATATGCCCAACACTGTTGTAGATACAAGGTCTTTTAGACTGTGAGCCCACTGTTGGGTAGGGACTGTCTCTATATGTTGCCAATTTGTACTTCCCAAGAGCTTAGTACAGTGCTCTGCACATAGTATGCGCTCAATAAATACAATTGATGATTGATGATACAAGGTTATCAGGTTGTCCTATGTGGGGCTCCCGGTTTTAGTTTCTATTTTACAGATTCATTCATTCATTCACTCAATCGTATTCATTGAGCACTTACTGTGTGCAGAGCACTGTACTAAGCACTTGGGAAGTACAAGTTGGCAACATATAGAGATGGTCCCTACTCAACAGCGAGCTCACAGTCAGATGAGGTAACTGAGGCACAGAAAAGCTAAGTGACTTGCCCAAAGTCACACAGCTGACAAGTGGCAGAGCCGGGATTCGAACCCATGACCTCCGACTCCCAAGCTCAAGATCTTTCCCCTAAGCCAAGCTGCTTCTCATACTGAATACTGAGGAGCAGAATGAGCAAAGGACGCCGTTAGTTGACATGACCTTGGTGTTACGCATTAGTGAGGAAAGGCTTCCTGGAGGAGGTGGAATTTAGTGAAGGTTGTGAAGATAGGCAGAGCTGTTTGGGGACTGGGGAAATGAATGATATGTGAGTAAAAGATGGGCTTGGAATGAGTAATATGTGAACTGGAAAATTGTGTGGGGAGGGAGTGGATATGAAAAATGGAGAAAGCCAGTTAAGCATGTTTAGTGCTCAAAAAATACTAGTGAATGACTGGCTGACTGACTTTCGGCCCAGCATTAGTCCAGGAGAGGCTTTTTCCACAATCGATAGATAAATGATACTTATTGAGCATTTACTGTGCGCATAACATTGTACAAATTGCTTGGGCGATTGCGGTACAATAGTGTTGGTAGATTTGAAACCTGCCCAAGAAGAGATTAAAGACGAGGGGGAGACAGATGTTAACATAAATTACAGATGGTTATGTGGCTCCCCATGTCCCACATTTCCACTCTGTTAAATTCCAGTCAATTACCACTACCCTGAATTCCCCATCTTGTTCAGTCTAGAGACCACAGGTACAGCCCATACTCCACTTTGACCCCAGTGCCTGTTCCCAAAAGGTTCTCAGTTCTCCTCTCAGTTAATACAGGCCAAACTTGTTCTATGAACTCTTCTTCCAATTCTCACCAGAGCTCCTCTTCCAGTTTTGAACTACAGCCAAAACAATCAGTCAATACCATGCATTGTCAGTCAGTCAGTCAATCATATTTACTGAGTGCTTATTGTATGTAGAGGACTGTACTAAGTGCTTGGAAGCCTACACTATAACAATATAACACACACATTTCCTGCCAAAGGAAATCAAGGCACAGGGATGTTTAGGCCACAGAGCAGCCCAGGGTCAAAGCTGGGACTAAAACCTAAGTGTCCTGAAAACTAAATCCTTGCCAGAGAAGCAGCGTGGCTCAGTGGCAACAGCCTGTGCTTTGGAGTCAGAGGTCACGGGTTCAAATTCCAACTCCGCCAATTGTCAGCTGTGTGCAAGTCACTTAACTTCTCTGGGCCTCAATTACCCCCTCTGTAAAATAGGGATTAAGACTGTGAGTCCCCCATGGGACAATCTGATCACCTTGTAACCTCCCCAGCGCTTAGAACAGTGCTTTGCTCATAGTAAGTGCTTAATAAATGCCAATATTATTATTATTTTCATGGTCTGCACTTCAACCCTCCAATCAGGAATCAGATGAAGAGGGGTAGGATGGGAAGTCTTCTAGACTGTAAACCTGTTGTTGGGTAGGGACTGTCTCTATCTGTTGCCAAATTGTAATTTCCAAGAGCTTAGTACAGTGCTCTGCACACAGTAAGTGCTCAATAAATACAATTGAATTAATCAGCATCAGTCTCAGCAGCAAAAACTTTCAAATTAACAAATGGACAAGAGACTCGTATAACAAGACTGCTCTCCATACTGCGGCAGTGCTGTGGGAACTCAAAAAGGGTTGGTACTGTTGTAGTTTTTTTTTTTAATTCATAGAGAATTTGTGCCTTCCCCAAACCCTATTTTCTTTGAAAGCAGGTCAGACTCTGTTTCCATCAACAGTCAGTCTTTGTCCCACACTGCCACAGCCCCTGGGTGAGAGGGTCCTTCTTGGAGGAAGTTGCTGTGGAAAAAAGTTTGCAAATACAATTATTAAAATTCACAACTTGCAGAGATCCTTTAATTAGAGACCCAGATTACTGAACTAATTTAACTCAGAACTCCTTGTGGGCATGGGACATGGTTAACAGCTCTGTTATATTGTATTCTCCCAAGTGCTTAGTACAGTTCTTTGCACAGAGTAAAAGCCCAGAAGCAGCGTGGCTCAGTGGAAAGACCCCGGGCTTTGGAGTCAGAGGTCATGGGTTCAAATCCCGGCTACACCAATTGTCAGCTGTGTGACTCTGGGAAAGTCACTTCACTTCTCTGTGCCTCAGTTACCTCATCTGTAAAATAGGGATTAAGAGTGTGAGCCCCCCATGGGACAACCTGATCACCTTGTAACCTCCCCAGCACTTAGAACAATGCTTTGCACATAGTAAGCACTTAGCACTTAATAAATGCCATTATAAAAATAAAATGATCATTGATTGATTAAATGGGAAAGGCCAAGCCAAGCATTCAAATAAGTTCCCAATTAGTTCACCCTCTGCAGCTGGGCAGGTGCTTCCCTACCCCTAAATCCTCTTCCTCTCTATGGTAGAGACAGACCTAGAAGCATCCTGACATTTTGGCTCCTGAGGACCTTTCTCCCTCTTTTCTGATTTGTTGGAATTAAAACATCATTTTCCAGGGGAGCAGAAGCAGAACTCTCTTTTTTTTTTGTGGAATAGCCATGGGGGAGTTTGGAGCCTGGTTTCCAGGGGCACTGCAAACTCTTCCCGGTTTCTAGAGGTTCCTCCCTACCAAATGCCAAGTCTCAGGAGTTTTAGGATTATTGCCAGCTGCCTAGCTAGATGAAGCAGGGGTGGAATTCTAGCAAAACAGAGATCCGCAAAGACAAGAAGAAGGTGAGTTAACGTATACACTGTGTGTTAAAGTGTTTGTGATTTCATGGGTATCAGTAGTGGAGTAACAATAATTTTGCTACTAAGAATTTCTAAAATGAATTTTCCGTTTGGATCTTCCCTTGAGTTTTATATACTGTACCAATAACGCTTTATAGCTAAACACCAACACTCTGCTAGACCCTATGTGGAAAACAGGAAGGGTGACAAAGCTTCTTCTTAGCCAACACTCCAGATAAAACTCTAGAAACATTGAGGATATTAACCAAGAAAATCCTTAAAACGGGCAAGCAAACTGTGTGTGAGAGGATCATCTACCTTCATTCAGCCACAGTCTGCGCATTCATCAACTCTTATAATGAATACTAAAGATGATAGATCAGATCTACTACCAAGCACAAATAATTAATGAAATCCATAAAAAATCATCAAGATGTTTATGTTAAGTGCTGAATAAATCATGAGCAAAATTTTCCATTACACAGCCTTTAGGGCTTACATCTACTATTAATTTTTTTGTAGTACCTTCAAGTCTGGGTCACCTATTAGATTTCAGGGTCGTTTGACAGGAGTAATTGCATAGGTTGCCTTGCTTTTTACTACAGATTATTGTTGTCATAAAATGCAAACAGATGAAAGGAGCCACCTGGCATTAAATACAGGGTTATCTTATATTTGAAATATCACTTTATGGAGGTGCATGGAAAAAAAGAACTTTCCTAAGTGCTGTCATTTTTTATGGAAAGCGCTAGCCTCACTAGAGCGAGACTCTCCATTGATTTATCTTTATTGAAACACAGAGCATGAGTACCTGCACTAAGGAAAAATAATTTGTCTCTTCCATCAAATTAAAGAAGGCTGGATTTAACTCTTTAAATTGATTGTATTCTTTAGTGATTTTTGTTCCAGGAAAAGTATCGATTGGGAGGCAATTTGAAAACTGTTTCTTCACTTTACAGGCTGTTTATGCTGCTAGCTGTTCCTTTAATGTAGATTAAGTGGAAAGAGGGGGTAAAGGTTAAAGTTGATGTTTCAGCACTGAGAACTCTTTTTACACTATGCAAAATTGAGCACATTTTCACAGAAGCATAGTTCAGGCAGATTTAACCTTGCTCTGTTTTTCTGAACCCGAAGACTATCATGAAGCTCCACAACATCATCTGTTTCCTTTGCCATTTATAAGCAATACCATACTTTCTTTTTTTATTTCATTCTTTCCTGGGTAATGTTAATTCAGCTTCCACTGGAGTTTAAACAAATGGAAGAAGCTGATATCAATCAATGGTATTGAGCACTTACTATGTGCAGAGCACTGTAATGATAATAATAATAATAATAATAATAATGGCATTTATTGAGCACTTACTGTGTGCAAAGTGCTGTTCTAAGTGCTAGGGAGGTTACAAGTTGATCAGGTTGGCCCCCAGAGGGCTCACAGTCTTCATCCCCATTTTACAGATGCGGTAACTGAGGCACAGTGAAGTTAGGTGACTGGCCCAAGGTCACACAGCTGACAATTGGCGGAGCTGGGATTTGAACCCATGACCTCTGACTGCACAGCCTGTGCTCTTTCCTATAAGCCATGCTGCCTCTCTGTACTAAGTGCTTGGGAGAGTACAATACAGCAGAAGTAGAATGAGGAAAGGGTCCCTGCCTATATGTGCCATTTCCTTTATTAGTCGTGGTAATGATCAGACTTTAAATTTAGAATGCTCATCGTTTTTTGAATAACCCCCACATCATTGTTTCCTGGGCAACCAATGGATTTTTAGAAATAAGTAGCATGTGAAGAAATGATTCCAAGATGCAATCAAGGTCATATTTGAGTGCTTACTGTGTGCAGAGCGCTGTACTAATTTGCTTGAGAGATTACAATATAACAGAGTTGATAGACATGTCCCTTGCCACAGCAAACTAGTTTTGAGACTTCAGATGCTAGACCTGCTTATATTTGTTATAATCCCAAATCTACAATAATTAAATGAATAGAAACTTTTAATCATCTGTAAGTGTGGTTTGGGTGACCCTTTCGGTCGGGACATGGATTGATTGGCAGAGCAGGAGCATACGGAAGCAGTGTGGCCTAGTGGATAGAGTGCAGGCCTTCTAGACTGCGAGCCCGTTGTTGGGTAGGGACCGTCTCTATATGTTGGCAACTTGTACTTCCCAAGTGCTTAGTACAGTGCTCTGCACACAGTAAGCGCTCAATAAATATGATTGAATGAATGAATAAATAAGATTGAATGAATGAATAAATACGATTGAATGAATGAATGGGAGTCAGAAGGACCTGGGTTCTAATCTTGGGTCTGCCACTTGGCTGCTGTGTGACCTTAGACAAGTCACTTCACTTCTCTGTGCCTGGACTACCTCATCTGCAAAATGGGGATTAAAAATGTTAGCCCCGTGTGGAACTGGGACCGTGTCCAGCCCAATTATCTTGTATCTACCTCAGGGCATAGTGCAGTGCCTGACACATAGTAAGCGCTTAATAAATACGACAATTATTATTATCGTTATTATGAGCAGTTAGCCTCTGAGTGCTCCAATGGAGAAGTTCCTGTGTCACTGCCACCAACCTAATCCAGGCTGTTGGGTTTCTTCTTGCGGAAAATCTAAGCCTCCTTTTGGGGACTCAGCCTGGGAACTGAAAATTGTCCCTGGGAATGTTGAAGCCAGTGAGACCTGCCATTTGGTCACTAGACTTGCCTTTCTTTTCTTCCTCTCTCCACTACTCTCAAGTGGCCAAGGAAAGGATCTGCCTTTGGAAAGCCACTGATAGCAGAGGCCTTGGGAGAAGAGAAGCATTGGATGCCAGGGAAGAGAGTCATCTAGAATGGGAGGCAGTGGGAAGGCAGAACCTAGTTGGGGCTTGGAGAAGGAGAACAAGGTGGGGGAAAGAGTTGTTAGCTCCTAGGGGAAGAAGGGAGGGACTGATGAAAAAACAGTGCAAGCGCTTAGTACAGTGCTCTGCACACAGTAAGCACTCAATAAAGGCGATTGAATGAATGAAAGAGGATGGACCAGAGAAAAGCCAGTCGATGCTATTTGAGTGCTTTCCGTATGCAGAGCACTGTACTTATAGTTTGGGAGAATACAATAGTGTTGGTAGTTCTGACCCCTTCCACATGGAGGAATCAGAGAATGGAGAAGGTATTTGTGGGACGCAAGGGGAGGGAAGGAGGCAGCAGCAGCAGCAGATAGGGGGAGAAAACTCACAAGGGGACCACAGAGAGGACCAAAGGTGTACCAGGTTAGGGGAATAAAGAGAGAGGGATAAAATAAAAAAGCTCAACAACATCAACCTCACCGCTGGTCAAACCCAAAAGAATTAAATATGCCAGGATTTATAATTTAGTGATTGCATTAAACAGTTTTCCAAACACCTCTAATGTACCATATGTGCTTCCCCATTCTTGGGAAAGTAAATCAAATTTCATCCTCCTTCTCCTCCTACTCCTTCCCCATTTCCCCCAAATTATTTCTGACAAGAATTGTACCAAGTGCGGGAGTAGATACAGTATAAGCAGATCACTGTGCCATCTGGGCCCCGCAGTCCAAAGGGGAGGGAGAACAGGCAGTTAATCCTCATTTCAGAGATAAGAAAACTGAGGCACAGATAAGTTAAGAGACTTGTCCATGGCACACAACAGTTAGGTGGGAGACTCAAATTAGAACCCAGGTCTGTGGTTTTTCCACTAGGCTAGACCGTACGGTTGGATTTTTTACTTGTACATATTTATTCTATTTATTTTATTTTGTTAATATGTTTTGTTTTGTTGTCTGTCTCCCCCTTCTAGACTGTGAGCCCGCTGTTGGGTAGGGACCATCTCTATATGTTGCCAACTTGTACTTCCCAAGCACTTAGTAAGCACTCAATAAATACGATGAATTTGCCAGCGTTCATACTTAGGGAAAATTATCATATGACTAAGTACCTGTAATTCCTATTGATTTTTAATGAGTTGTACACACTCAAGCTGAGAGGTGAATATTTTTTTGGACCATCAAAATATTACCTGATGAATCATAACCCTCGCTAAACTCCATGTTGGTAGTATGACAGAGTGATACCAGAGACACATTTAATCTGGATTAAATTTCCACAGTTCAGTTCTCATACTGATTGATTTTCTTGGCCTAGTGGGAACAGCACAGGACTTGATCAAGAACCCTGGGTTCTGATCCCCGTTCTGCCACTTGCCAACTGTGTGACTTTAGAGAAGTCACTTCACTTCTCTGCACTTCAACTTCTTCATTTGTGAAATGGGGTTATAATAGCTGTACTCCCTTCCTCTTAGACTGTGAGCCCCATGTGGGATAAAAACTGTGTCTGTTCTGCTCATCTTGAATCTACCCTAGTGCTTAGCACAGTGCTTGACACATAGCATGCTTAACAATCAAGTATATTTAGTAATTTCTGAGTGCAGAGCTCTGTACTAAGCACTTGGGAGAATAGTCAATCATATTTCCTGAGCGGTTACTGTGTGCAGAGCACTGTACTAAGTACATACTAATAAAAATGATGGTATTTGTTAAGCACTTAATATGTGCAGAGCACTGTACTAAGCACTACGGAGAATAGTCAATCATATTTACTGAGCGGTTACTGTGTGCAGAGCACTGTACTAAGTACATAATAATAATGATGGCATTTGTTAAGCACTTACTAAGTGCAAAACACTGTTCTAAGCACTTGGGAGGATACAAGGTGATCAGATTGTCCCAGGTGGGGCTCACTGTCTTCATCCCCATTTTACAGATGAGATAACTGAGGCACAGAGAAGCTTGCCCAAGGTCACACAACTAAGTGGCAGAGCCAGGATTCAAACCCATGACCACTGACTCCCAAGCCTGTGCTCTTTCCACCAAGCCACGCAAGTACATGGGAGAGTACAATAGAGTACGGTAGAGAAGCAGCGTGGCTCAGTGGAAAGAGCCTGGGCTTTGGAGTCAGAGGTCATGGGTTCAAATCCCGGCTCCCCCAATTGTCAGCTGTGTGACTTTGGGCAAGTCACTTAACTTCTCTGTGCCTCAGTTACCTCTTCTGTAAAATGGGGATGAGCACTTGTGAGCCCCACCTGGGACAATCTGATCACCTTGTATCCTCCCCAGCACTTAGAACAGTGCTTGGCACATAGTAAGCACTTAATAAATTTCATTATTATTATTATTATTATTATTATTGTTACAGTATAACAGAGTTGGTAGAAACGTTCACTGCCTGAAAGGAGCTTATAGCCTGGACGTACATTAACATAAATGAACAAATTATAGATATGTACATAAGTGCTATGGGGTTGAGGGAGGGATGAATAAAGGGTGAACATCAAAGTGCAAGCGCAACACAGAAGGGAGGAGGGGGAGAAGAAGAAGTGAAGGCCTAGTCGGGAAGGCCTCCTGCAGTGGATGTGTTTTAATAAAACTTTGAAGTCAGTCAGTCAATCATAATTACTGAGTGCTTACTATGTGTAAAGCACTGTACTAAGCATTTTGGAGAATACAATATAACAGTATAGCATACATTCCCTGCCCACACTGAGCTTACAGTCTAGAAGTAGAGACAGACGTCAATACAAATAAATGAAATTACAGATATGTATATAAGCTCCGTGGGATGGAGAGAGGGGATGTATCAAGGTAGCAAGTCAGGGCAAAGCAGAAGGGAGTGGGAAAAGAGGAAATGAGGGCTAAATCTGTTAAGGTCCCTCGAAGGAGATGTGCCTTCTAAAAGGCTGTAAAGATGGGGAGAGTACTTGTCTGGTGGATATGAAAAGAGAGGGAGTTCCAGGCCAGAGACGGGACATGGGGGAGAGGTCAATGGCAACATAGATGAGATTGAGGTACAGTGAGAAGATTAGCATTAGAGGAGCAAAGTTTGTGGGCTGGGTGCAGTGAGGGAGTAGGGAGTAGGAAGGGGCAAGGTGATTGAGTGATATAAAACCAGAGGTGAGGAGTTTCTGTTTTATGTGGAAGTGAATGGGCAACGACTGGAGATTTTTGAGGACTGGGCAAACATGGCCTGAATGTTTTTGTAGTAAAACGATCTGGGTAGCAGAGTGACATATGGACTGGATTGGGGAGACCCAGGAGGCAGTGAGGTCAGTAAGGAGGCTGATCCGGTAATTAAGGTGGGATAGGACAAACGATTGGATTAACGTGATGGCAGTTTGGATGGAGAGGAAAGGGCAGATTTTAGAGGTGTTGTGAAGGTTGAACTGACAAGATTTGGTGAAGGATTGAATATGTGTGTTGAATGAGAGAGAGGAGTGAAGGATAACATCAGGGGTATGGGCTTGTGAGACAGGAAAGATGGTGGTGCCGTCTACAGTGATGGGAAAATCACAGGGAGGATGGGGTTTGGGTGGAAAGATTAGGAGTTCTGTTTTAGAGATTTTAAGTTTGAGGTGCTGGCAGGATAACCAAGTCAAAATGTCTTGAAGGCAGGAGGAAAGGTGAGGCTGCAGAGAGGGAGAGAGAGATTGGGGCTGGAGATGTCAAATGGGGAATCATCTGCATAAAGGTGGCAGTTGAAGCCATTCTTCTCAGACTGAGCCCTCCTGACTTTTTCCTCTGCTCCTCCTCCCCTCCCCATGGCCCCTACTCCCTCCCTCTAATCTACCCCCTTCCCCTCCTCACAGCACTTGTGTATATTTGTACATATTTATTACTCTATTTTATTAATGAGAAGCAGCGTGGCTCAGTGGAAAGAGCACGGGCTTTGGAGTCAGAGGTCATGGGTTCAAATCATGACTCTGCCAATTGTCATCTGTGTAACTTTGGGCAACTCACTTAAGTTCTCTGTGCCTCAGTTAACTCATCTGTAAAGATGGGGATTAAGACTGTGAGCCCCCTGTGGGACAATCTGATCACCTTGTAACCTCCCCAGTGCTTAGAACAGTGCTTTGCACATAGTAAGTGCTAAATAAATGTCATTATTATTATTATTATATCTATAATTCTATTTATCTATTTTGTTGGTATTGACGCCTGTCTACTTGTTTTGTTCTTTTGTCTGTCTCCCCCCCTTCTAGACTGTGAACCTGTTGTTGGGTAGGGATTGCCTCTACCTGTTGCCGAATTGTACTTTCCAAGCACTTAGTACAGTGCTCTGCACACAGTAAGTGCTCAATAAATACGACTGAATGAATGAAACTGCACATTACACTCCTAATGCCAATCTGCTCATTATACCTCAGTCTCATCTATATAATAACAATAATAATGATGGTATTTATTAAGGGCTTACTATGTGCAAAGCACTGTTCTAAGCACTGGCGGGATACAAGGTGACCAGGTTGTCCCACGTGGGGCTCACAGTCTTAATCCCCATTTTACAGATGAGGTAACTGAGGCACAGAGAAGTTAAGTGGCTTGCCCAAAGTCACACAGCTGACAATTGACAGAGCCGGGATTTGAACCGGTGACCTCTAACTCCAAAGCCCGGGTTCTTTCCACTGAGCCATTATTTTACTTGTACATATCTACCCTATTTATTTTATTTTGTTAGTATGTTTGGTTTTGTTCTCTGTCTCCCACTTTTAGACTGTGAGCCCACTGTTGGGTAGGGACTGTCTCTATATGTTGCCAATTTGTACTTCCCAAGCGCTTAGTACAGTGCTCTGCACATAGTAAGCGCTCAAGAAATATGATTGATGATGATGATGCAACACCCTGCCTCTTCATATCTGACAGACAATTACTCTCCTCGCCTTCAAATCCTTACTGAAGCAACATGGCTTAGTGGAAAGAGCCCGGGCTTGAGAGTCAGAGGTCGTGGGTTCTAATCCCAGCTCCACCGCTTATCAGCTGTGTGACTTTGGGCAAGTCACTTAACTTCTCTGTGCCTCAGTGACCTCAGCTGTAAAATGGGGACTAAGACTGTGAGCCCCACGTGGGACAACCTGATTACTTGTATCTACCCCCGTGCTTAGAACAGTGCTTGGCACATAGTAAGCACTTAACAAATATCATTATCATTATTATTATTATTATTATTAATAATAAAAAGGGGACTCAGTTTGTGTTGTAATAGGAGAGCAGTGAGGTGAGGTAGGAGGAAGCGAGGTAATTGATTGCTTTTAAGCTGATGGTAAGGCGTTTCTGTTTTTATGCAGAGGTGGATGGGCAACTAGTAGAGGTTTTTAAGGAGTGGGGAAACATGGACTGAACATGTTTTTGCAGAAAAATGATCCAGGCAGCAGAGATAAATATGGAATCGAGTCAGGAGAGGCAGGGTGGTCAACAAGGAGGCTGATACAATAATCAAGGCAGAATAGGATAGGCACTTGAAGGAATGTAGCAGTATGGACAGAGAGGTTAGGGCAGATTATAGCAATGTTGGGAAGGTTGAACTGACATGATATTGTGATAGATTGAATATGTGTTTTGAATGAGAGAAATGAGCTGAGGACAGCGCCAAGGTAAAGGGCTTGGGAGACATGCCCACCACCACTCTCCCACCTTCAAAACTCTCCTGAAATCACATCTCCAAGAAGCCTTCCCATACTTGCCCTTTCATTTCCCCATCCATCCACCCACACTGTGTACTTCTCAAGTACTTTGATACTCACCCAGCTTCACAATACATCGGTAAATATTCTTATAACAATAATAATGACATTTGTTAAGCACTTAGTATGTGTGAAGTACTGTTCTAAGCGCTGGGGTAGATGCAGGGTAATCAGGTTGTCCCACATGGGGCTCACAGTCTTGATCACCATTTTACAGATGAGGTAACTGAGGCACAGAGAAGTGAAGTGACTTGCCCAAAGTCACACAGCTGACAAGTAGCTGAGTTGGGATTAGAACCCATGACCACTGACTCCCAAGCCCGTCCCACTGAGCCACGCTGCTTCTCCCAAGCCACCCTGCTTATTTCCACTATCCGTAATCGATTTAAAGATCTATCTCTTCCTTATACTATAATCTCCTTGTGGGCAGGTATCACAACTACCACCTTTCCCAAGCCCTTACATGAGTGAGTAAGTGCTCAAAAAAAACCAATTGTATTTTTTGATCACTGTACTAAGCACTTTTTTGTTATAGTATTTGTTAAGCGCTTACTATGTGCCACGCACTATTCTAGGTACTGGCACTGTTCTAAGTGGTGGGACTGTTCTAAGCACTTGGGAGAGTACAATAAAGACAGACACATTCCCTGCCCACAATGAGCCTACCATCTAGAGTCAGGGAGATGGACATTAGTATAAATAAATTACATTGATTCTACTCAAACCTGCCCCATGGTGGGAATAATAAAAATAATTATGGTACTTGTTAAGTGGTTACTATGTGCCAAGCACTGTTCTAAGCACTGGGATAGAGAAAAGTTTACCAGGTTGGACACGGTCCCTCCTCACATGGGGCTCACACCCTTAATCCCTATTTTACAGATGAGATAACAGAGGTACAGATAAGTTAAATGACTTGCCCAAGGTCACCCAGCAGACCTGTGGGAGAGCTGGGATAAGAACCCGTGTTCTTCCGACTCCCAGGCCACTAAACAACACTGCTTTCTATGAAGGCATTATCTTCATAGATTGTAACCCACGCTTGGGCAGGGACTGTATCTCTATTGATTTCTCGTCTATGTTCCCAATCATCTAGACCAGTGTCATGCTTAGAATACATGATGGGTGTGGTTTGCTAATCTACAACTCCCCTTCCATGTGAAAAACTTCCAGGACACCTTTGTAGTGTGGGTTCCTCTAGTTCAAACATTCAAACATTGCTTTTCATTCATTCAATTGTATTTGTTGAGCACTTACTGTGTGCAGAGCACTGTACTAAGCGCTTGAACTCCTTCCCCACCCCTTCTCCCATGCCTATTCCCCACCCTTCCCCTTCCTCTGATCGGATCTTCCATCAGTGTTTCCCACAATCTGATTGGTGGGAAAATAACCTGTTGAACTTCCTGTGCCTGTGATACAATCTCCTCTTGTTATGAACCCAGGAGGATAGGTACAGTGGGAACCCAGCATCGTAATACATCACCCAATATTATGCTTGTTTCCATGCTACTTCTATAATAATAGTAATAATAATAATAATAATAATGGCATTTATTAAGCACTTGCTATGTGCAAAGCACTGTTCTAAGCACTGGGGAGGTTACAAGTTGATGAGGTTGTCCCACGGTGGGGCTCACACTTATAATCCCCATTTTACATATGAGGTAATTGAGGCGCAGAGAAGTTAAGTGACTTGCCCAAAGTCACACAGCTAAGTGACATTCATTCATTCAATCGTATTTATTGAGAACTTACTGTGTGCAGAGCACTGTACTAAGCGCTTGAACTCCTTCCTCACCCCTCCTCTCCAGCCTATTCCCCACCCTTCCCCTTCCTCTGATCGGATCTACCATCAGTGTTTCCCACAGTTTGGTTGGTGGGAAAATAACCTGTTGAACTCCCTGTGCCTGTGATACAATCTCCTCTTGTTATGAACCCAAGAGGACAGGGACAGTGGGAACCCAGCATCATAATACATCACCCAGTACTATGCTTGTTTCCATGCTCTTTCTATAATAATAGTAATAATAATAATAATAATGGCATTTATTAAGCACTTACTATGTGCAAAGCACTGTTCTAAGCACTGGGGAGGTTACAAGTTGATGAGGTTGTCCCACGGGGGGCTCGCATTCATAATCCCCATTTTGCAGATGAGGTAATTGAGGTGCAGAGAAGTTAAGTGACTTGCCCGAAGTCACACAGCTGACAAGTGGCATTCATTCATTCAATTGTATTTATTGAGCGCTTACTGTGTGCAGAGCACTGTACTAAGCGCTTGGGAAGTACAAGTTGGCAACATGTAGAGACACTCCCTACCCAACAGTGGGCTCACAGAGCCGGAATTTGAGCCCTGACCTCTGACTCCAAATGCCCGGCTCTTTCCACTGAGCCACGCTGCTTCTCTACTTTTCCATGGTAAAAGCAGAGGCTGGAGGAGCCCCCGTGGAGAGTAGTCACTGGAAAATCTCTCTGGGTGTGACTGGCAGGGGAGTGCTTTATCTAAGGTACAATCACTCAAAACCCAAGAGGGTGGATATGGTCTGCTCTCTGGGACCCTCCGGTTCTCAAGTCTCCTGATTACCAGGATGTAATGACTACAATTGGGGTGGATGGCCTAGAGGTATCTTTCTCCCCTTACAAGCCTGATGGAATAGTCCTGTTGGAGTCTGATATTAAAGTGAAAATAAATGAGAAAGAGAAAGCGGAAAATAGTCTTATCTCTGTAAAAACTCATGGGTGAGTTCTTTTCCCGGAGCTGGTGAGTTGGCCTTGGGGAGGTAAGCTTAAGATAAGCAGATATCCAGCTGTAAACAAGAGGGAGGAAAAGCAGAAATATTTTTTCCAGCTCCCCAGCACATCTCCACAAAAACCATAGGTCCGACCCTGCTCTGTTGTCTCTTCCCTCTACCCTGTCCTGACTTCATTCGTTCATTCATTCATTCATTCATTCACTCAATCATATTTATTGAGCACTTACTGTGTGCAGAGCACTGTACTAAGCGCTTGGGAAGTACAAGTCGGCAACATACAGAGACAGTCCCTACCCAATAACGGCTCACAGTCTAGAAGTGGGAGACAGACAACAAAACAAGTAGGAAGGTGTCAATAGCATCAGAATAAATAGAATTATAGCTATATACACATCATTGATATAATAAATATAGTGAATATGTATGAATAAAATGCAGTAATAAATATGTACAAATATATACAAGTATGTATTTGTGTATATACTATGCAAGTATATATATGTATATGTATATATATACACATACATATATGTATATATAGTTATATATACATATATATGTATATATGTATATATATATAGTTATATATATACATATATATACAACTATATATACATATATATGTATATATAACTATATATACATATATATGTATGTATATACATATATAGTTATATATATACATACATATATATGTATATATAGTTATATATACATATATATGTATATATATGTATATATAGTTATATATATACGTATACATACAACTATATATATAAAACTATATATATAGCTATATATATACGTATATATATAACTATATATATACATACATATATATGTGTGTGTATGTATATATATGTATGTATATATATAGTTATATATATGTGTGTGTGTGTGTGTGTGTGTGTGTATATATATATATATACAGAGAAGCATTGTGGTTCAGTGGAAAGAGACCAGGCTTTGGAGTCAGAGGTCATGGGTTCAAATCCCGGCTCTGTCACCCGGCTCTGTCACTTGTCAGTTGTGTGACTTTGGGCAAGTCGATTCACTTCTCTGGGCCTCAGCTCCCTCATCTGTAAAATGGGGATGAAGACTGTGAGCCTCCCGTGGGACAACCTCATCACCTTGTAACCTCCCCAGTGCTTAGAACAGTGCTTTACACGTAGTAAATGCTTAATAAATGCTATTATTATTATTATTAGTATTAGTATTATTAGTATTAGTATTAGTATTATTATTATTACAAGTGCTGTGAGGAGGGGAAGGGGATAGGGTGAAGCTTCTCTGTACTTCAGTTTCCTCATCTCTAAAATGGGAATGAAATTCTTGTTCTCCCTCCCCCTTGGACGAGCACCATATGGGGCAGTGATTGCATCTGATCTTGATTGCATTGTATCTACCACTCATAGTAAGCACTTGAGAAATGCCACAATCATTATTATGCCAGTGACAAAACATAGTCTTCATAAACCCGAGAGAGGGGAGAGTAGCTTCCAGAAGATAGCTAGGCTTTGAAGAACTTGACGCATAGGAGGGTTTGTTGTCTAATTCTGTCTAGTCATGTCCGACCCACAGTAACACCATAGACACATCTCTCCCAGAACACCCCACTTCCACCTGCAGTCATTCTGGTAGCGTGTCCATAAAGTTTTCTTGGTAAAAATATGGAAGTGGTTTACCATTGCCTCCTTCCACTCAGTAAACCTGAGTATCCGCCCTCGACTCTCTCCCATGCTGCTGCTGCCCAGCACGGGTGAGTTTTGACTTGTAGCCGATCGCCTTCCACTCATTAGCCACTGCCTAAGCTAGGAATGGATTGGGTAGGCCTCTGCTTGACTCTCCCTCCTGTAGTCATGGCTCAGTGGAAAGAGCCCGGGCTTTGGAGTCAGTGGTCATGGGTTCAAATTCCGGCTCCGCCATTTGTCAGCTGTGTGACTTTGGGCAAGTCACTTCACTTCTCTGGGCCTCAGTTACCTCATCTGTAAAATGGGGATTGACTGTGAGCCCCCCGTGGGACAACCTGATCACCTTGTAGCCTCCCCAGCACTTAGAACAGTGCTTTGCACATAGTAAGCGCTTAACAAATGCCATAATTAATTAATTAGTCATGACTGGTAGAGTACTGGAAACTCTCCAGGTGTGACCCCGAGAGGGGATAGGAGGGTTGCTGCCCTTAGAATTGAACTGCCTTCATAGGACCTATGTGCCCCCAAAGAGGCTCTCCAAACACTTTTTATGATGATTTTTGTCTCAGAAGGATTTTTCTTGCCCCTATAATGTTCCCATCCTGGGACCAGATAATCCAACTGGTGGAAATGAATTTGGATAAAATATTAGGTTCTATGTTAGCCGGGAGGTGGTTAAGAGAGCAAGAAGGAGAAAGGGAGAGAGAGGGGCCAATCAAAAAGAAAAATCTCTTAAGTTCATTAGCTGTTTGTACTAGTGTAAGTTGAAGCAGAGAGGTTTAAGAAACACACTGCCAGATGGTGAGTGAGAAGGGCCCTAATGTTCAGTGGCAGACAATAAAGCCCTTAGACTGTGAGCCCACTGTTGGGTAGGGACAGTCTCTATATGTTGCCAACTTGTACTTCCCAAGGGCTTAGTACAGTGCTCTGCACACAGTAAGTGCTCAATAAATACGATTGATTGATTGATTGACTAGGTAGAAATTCTGTAGGGTCAATTGGGTGATCAAACCTATGAGGAAACATCTTGAAGAAGAGCAGCCATGAAGGTAGAGACTATTTTCGGTGAAGATGTGGACAGGCCCTACTGAGAGCTCACCTCCTTCAGGAGGCCTTCCCAGAGTGAGCCCCCTTTTTCTTCCCCCCCGCCCTTCCTCCTTCCCCTCCCCATAGTACCTGTATATATGTTTGTACAGATTTATTACTCTATTTTACTTGTACATATTTACTATTCTATTTATTTTGTTAATGATGTGCATCTAGCTTTATTTCTATTTATTCTGATGACTTGACACCTGTCCACGTGTTTTGTTGTCTATCTCCCCCTTCCAGACTGTGAGCCCATTGTTGGGTAGGGACCGTCTCTATATGTTGCCAACTTGGACTTCCCAAGCTCTTAGTACAATGCTCCGCATACAGTAAGCGCTCAATAAAGAAGAGAAAATAGAGAAGAAGCGTGGCTTAGTGGAAAGAGCCCGGGCTTTGGAGTCATAGGTCATGGGTTCGAATCCCGGCTCTGCCACTTCTCAGCTGTGTGACTTTGGGCAAGTCACTTCACTTCTCTGGGCCTCAGTTCCCTCATCTGTAAAATGGGGATTAAGACTGCGAGCCCCCCGTGGGACAACCTGATCACCTTGTAACCTCCCCAGCGCTTAGAACAGTGCTTTGCACATAGTAAGTGCTTAACAAATACCATTACTATTATTATTATAAATATAATTGAAGGAATGAATGTGATTGATTCATTACTTCGGTAGAGTGTTTTCCCCCATGGAAAAAAACAAAATTGGTGATCTCAGCCAGGAAGCTCTATAAGGAAATTTAGGCTGTTGTTTCCTTCTCTTCTCCTGGCTCTGCAGGACATGCTGTCAGGCCTCTTGGGTGTCCTTTGCACCTGTGGAATTGAAAGGGAAATTTGCAGGGTGTAAGAGGACACACGTTGATCTGAGTCTGTGAGGTTGGAATTGAGCCAACCACATCTAAATCAAGGATTCCCTTGCTGCAGCGCAAACTATTGTGCATGTATTCCTTTGGCATCCACTTCCATAAATTTCCGTTCAACATGCAGAAGGAAGTGGATTCAGCCCTGTTGCTGCTAGTGCCTAAAAACTTTGCAAGACTTCTTTATTTTTAATTGCAAACTTCACTGCTGCGTTCTAATGTCGATAATAAGATTAGGATTTAGGTAGGTGAAATATGGCTTAAGCTCTGGCGACCTTGAGGACAAAAAATGGCAGGGCTTGCCAGGGAGGGCTGAACCACGAAACCCCCAGAAGGGGCCTAGCCTGGAAAACATTTTTATTTAATCGATTTCCCTGCCTGGCAGTGGAATGTCATGGAGTCTCAGGGCACCAAGTGAAGAACACACTCATACCGAATAATGTTTGTTGAAAATTAAATTCTCAGACCCTATCCCTTCTGTTTAAGTGTCTCAGCCATCTGGGCCATCCTTACCATGAGTCCCAGAATGCTGGGAGTCTTTAAATGAGCATGCACCTGCCCAGCTATGAACATTTTCCACACCCACAACACGTAAGTACATTTTTCTTTTATCCTCTACTGCTTCTCCTACTATTACTATATTTTAGCGTTTGCCTCCCCTACTAAACTGTAAGTTCCTCAAGGGCAGAGATTGTGTCTACCTCCTCCATTGTACAGTAAGCTCAATAAGTACCGTTGATTGATCCAAGCAACAGCCGGGGTCAGTATGAGGCAATTTGACCACTCATCCAGAATGGTTTTAATTCTGAGAAATTGAGATATTTCTAAAATAGCCCGGGGCTACCCCGGGGAAACTGGCCATATGTCAACTACATGAATAGGAATTAAAATGTCACTCTTCAAAGCGATCCATGGAGGCACTAACCATTTGTGTGAAATCACACTGCAAACTTGATGAGAGTTGCAGAGGTGTGATTATGTGCAAAGCACACTTCCTTTATCATTATGAAGAACGACAGAGTTGCCTCTTGACTGACCTGGGCGACAGGTTTAGATACTGTACATCTTTCTGATCCCATTTAAAGGAGCCTTCTCTTCATCTGGTACTAGTCAAAAGCCTTTTCAATAGAAATTATAGCTTCTCCTGGATAAGTTCACAAAGGGTCTACATGTTAGCCAGAGAAAATTTTCAAGGCTGAACTCTCCATTAAAATACTGAAATATTTCTCACACTGCTCAGGTCAAGAGCAGAAATTAGTATCTACTGTTGGATTAAGAGACAGATGCTCATCTTTGGAAGTTACGGGTCTCTGTACAAACACAGTAGATGTATGACTAGATCTTCATACCTGTCAGAGCTGAAGTTTGGAAATATTCATTGAACCATAAGTAAAGCTTTGGATGAAAAATCAGGAATGTTCATTCATGTAGATGATCTGCCCTCTGATCCTGTGTGAGCAGTGCAGATGCTCTAGAAGGTAAAGAGAATTATGAATGATTTGCACCGTTCTTTGAGAAACCCAGTTTCCAAAGAAAGGACTTTCTCTAGGTCATGACAGAGTCCCTCTATATTGTTAATCTTACATAGCCTCTTGGGTGGCTACAGATGATGCAGTTCAAAAATAAAAGAAAGGTAGGAGGAAATTTAACTGGAGCAGTTGAAACCATCATATAACATGACCTTTATAATTGAAATTGAATGTATTTAAGGAGTTACTTGTTTATATTAAAGGCCAAACTTAATTTTGAACTGCTGAGGCAAACCCAAGTTGAATAGCATCAGTTTGGGAGGTCCTGTCCTTGAAGCATATAATCTCAGGTGCCAAATTGGTGGGTGAATTCATTCCCTTTTATGACATTCTTTAGCTTTTCTGCCTGCAGAAGAAAAAGAAAACAGAAAATCTTCCCAAACAATAAAATGAAACTTCTGGAGCTGATCATATATTGTTTTGTCTCCATTCCACTGCTTATATGGCAAATTGTTCTCAGTTTAATAGCAGGGCACCAATGAATGAACTGCTCTAGCAAAGTAAGTCAGAATGAAGTCTCATGGTATACTGCCACTTCTCAAAATATAAAAAGTCTTCATTGGTATTGTTTAAGTTGTTACTGTTGCAGATAATAATGATAATGATGACATTTATCATTTATTATTATTATTATTATTTATTTATTACAGAGAAGCAGTGTGGCTCAGTGGAAAGAGCAAGGGCTTTGGAGTCAAAGGTCATGGGTTTGAATCCCAGCTCCACCATGTGTCTGCTGTGTGACCTTGGGCAAGTCACTTAACTTCTCTGGGCCTCAGTTACCTCATCTGTAAAATGGGGATTAAGACTGTGAGCCCCACATGGGGCAACCTGATCACCTTGTATCTCCCCAGTGCTTAGAACAGTGCTTTGCACATAATAAGCACTTAACAAATGCCATCATTATTATTATTATTATTATTATTATTAATAAGTACTTACTATGTGCAAAGCACTATTCTAAGAGATGGATGATAATAATAATAATAATGACATTTATTAAGCACTTACTACATGCAAAGCACTGTTCTAAACACTGGGGAGGTTACAAGTAATCAGGTTGTCCCACGTGGGGCTCACAGTCTTAATCCCCAATTTACAGATGAGGGAACTGAGGCACAGAGAAGTTAAGTGACTTGCCCAAAGTCACACAGCTGACAGTTGGCGGAGCAGGGATTTGAACCCATGATCTCTGACTCCAAAGCCCGGGCTCTTTCCACTGAGCCACACTGCTTCTCAAATCAATTCAAGTAAGCCCTTATCAATGAGCATTCCATACATGACTGTAGGACAATGGGCTTGTGCTGAGAATCATGCAAGCAAGCTGAATGAACACACATACATACACAAACACACACACACACACACACACACACGCACACACACACACAAACACACCCTCCCCCCCACCTCTCCTCAAATCACAGGTTCCAAAATAAGCAGCCAAAGACACGTGAACGCGTAAAGGACACCAAAGCAGGCTGCTGAGTTAAGAATAAAGGAAGCATGGTGTGTGAAGAGTTGTCCCATCGATAGGTCCCCACTCCTGAAAAATCTCCAATGGTTTCCCATCTACCTCCACATAGAGCAGAAACTCCCCCTCCGGCCTTACCTCACTGATATCTTACTACAACCCAACGTGCATACTTTCTCATTTAACGCCAACCCACTCACTGGACTTCAATCTCATCTGTCTCGCTACTGATCCCTTGCCCATCTCTCCTTCTGGCCTGGTATTCCCTCCCACTTCATATACAACTGATCACCACTCTCTTCATCTTCAAATCCCTCCTAAAAATCTCATCTCCTCCAAGAGTCCATCCCTGATGAATGGCTAATTTCCCCACTGTATTAGCCTCCCCTTCTGAGTCTCTCAGGCATTTGGCTGTGTACCTCTTAAACACCCCAGCCCTATGGGACTTATGTACATATCCTTATACTCAGCCATTTCTCCCATCTGTAACTTATTGTAATGTCTATAAGGCTGAGCTCATGTCTATCAATTCTATCGTATTGTAACGCACCCTTAGTAAGTACTCAATAAATGCCATTGATTGAATGCACTCAGATATCATTGACACTTTGAGGATGGAAAAGTGTCCTTTTTAGGGTAAAAACCTCCAGCGTTCAAAATTGTCTGAAGAAACTGCCATTTTGTATTGAGGGCCCTGGTTAATTGGCACTGAATTGTCCTACAAATCCACTAGAAATAAATGGATTTTTTTCAAGGTTAGAAAGCAGCTCATTTTGTGGTCTGAAATTTGGGAGGTGCTAAAGTTTGGCAGAGACCAGGATTCTACCCTAAGATGAATAACAATACTGATTAAGTGTTTTCAATTCCGACAAGGTCCTTTTCCCACGGGGAGCTCATAATTCAGAAGGGAGAGAAAGGAGGACGGACTCGTGAAAAAGTCCACCATTAGGGTTAAGCAGAACAATGAAAGAACAGTTAAATTTCAAAAAGTGAGACAGTATAGGGGCAAAAAAAAGCTTCAAAACTGTCTTGGGTTATTTCCTTGTTCCAGGAAGAAAGTGCTTCACGAGAGCCCTTTAAATGATGGTATTTGTTAAGCATTTATTATGTGTCAAGCACTGGTCTACTCACTTGGAACCCTACCAATGCTCTGACTGTTCAAAAAGACAAGAAATAGTATGGTCTAGAGTCAAATGGCCTGGGAGCTAATGCGGATTTTTCCACTTGCCTGCCTGAAGACCTCGGGTTAGCCACCTTACATGCCATCGCCTCAGTTTCCTCACCTGTAAAATGGGGATTGAATATCTGTTCATCCTCCCTCTTACTATAATTATTATGATAGTTGTTAAGAGCTTATTATGTGTCAGGCACTGTACTAAGCGCTGGGTGGATAGAAGTAAATCAGGTTGGACACAGTCCCTGTCCCACATAGGGTTCACAGCCTCAATCTTCATTTTATAGATGAGGTAACTGAGGCCCAGAGAAGCATAATGACTTGCCCAAGGTCATGCAGCAGACAAGCGGCAGAATCAGGACTAGAACCCATGACCTTCTGACTCCCAGCCTGTGCTCTATCCACTATGTGACTCCCATATGGGATAGAGACTGTGTCTGATCTGATTATCTTGTATCATGGCTCAGTGGAAAGAGCACAGGCTTTGGAGCCAGAGGTCATGGGTTCAAATCCTGGCTCCACCAATTGTCAGCGGTGTGACTTTGGGCAAGTCACTTCACTTCTCTGGGCCTCAGTTACCTCATCTGTAAAATGGGGATTAAGACTGTGAGCCCCCCGTGGGACAACCTCATCACCTTGTAACCTCCCCAGTGCTTAAAACAGTGCTTTGCACATAGTAAGTGCTTAATAAATGATATCATCATTATTATTATTACCCCAGTGCTTAGAAACATAATAAGCATTTATCAACTGTCATTGATCAATTATCAATTACTATTTAGGTAGGCATTGTGAGAAGCAGCGTGGCTCAGTGGAAAGAGCCCAGGCTTTGGAGTCAGAGGTCATGGGTTCAAATCCTGGTTCCACCAGTTATCAGCTGTGACTTTGAGCAAGTCACTTAACTTCTCTGGGCCTCAGTTACCTCATCTGTAAAATGGGGATGAAGACTGTGAGCCCCCATGGGACAACCTGATCACCTTGTTAACCTCCCCAGCACTTAGAACAGTGCTTTGCACATAGTAAGCGCTTAATAAATGCTATCATTATTATTATTTTCCCACCAGTCCTGTTGAGGATGGGGCATCTCTTCAGTAATGGAGGTGGATTGTGAGGAGGCTCGCTCCAATCATCATCAGTGGCATTTATTGAGTGCTTATTCTGTGCAGAGTAATAATAATAATAATAATAATAATAATAATAATAATAATGAAGGCATTTATGTTGTGTTATTTGTTATTACTATGTACAAAGCACTTACTATGTGCAAAGCACTGTTCTAAGTGCTGGGGAGGATAGAGGGTGATTAGGTTGTCCCACGTGAGGCTCACAATCTGAATCCCCATTTTACAGATGAGGGAACTGAGGCCCAGAGAAGTTAAGTGACTTACCCAAGGTCACACAGCGGACAACTGGTGGAGCTGAGATTTGACCTGAACAGCTGAGAGTACTGTACTAAGCACTTGGAAGAGAATGATAAAACCGAGTTGGCAGTCCCAGCTTTGGAGACCTCTGGGAAGCCTGATCTCTGTTTCATAGACTCTATGTAGAGTTTCTCCTTCTCCCAAGGGAATTGATCCTTGGTGGCATGTACCCTAGGTCAAAGTACTAGGAACCCTAACCAAAGATTGCTGCTGAAAAGTATCGTGGTCCAGGAAATTAAAATCAGAAAATCTGGATATAATATCAGCTTGCGTTTTTTTTTCAGCCAATCATACTTAATCTATTAATTCAATCATTTTATTGAGCACTTAATGATAATAATGGCATTTATTAAGCACTTACTATGTGCAAAGCACTGTTCTAAGCACTGGGGAGGTTACAGGGTGATCAGGTTGTCCCACAGGGGGCTCACAGTCTTAATCCCCATTTTACAGATGCAGTAACTGAGGCATAGAGAAGTTAAGTGACTTGCCCAAAGTCACACAGCTGACAGTTGATGGAGCCGGAATTTGAACCCATGACCTCTGACTCCAAAGCCCGGGCTCTTTCCACTGAGCCATGCTGCTTCTTGATGAAGGTTTCTTAGCTTTCAGGCAGTCTGGCACATTCATTCATTCAATCGTATTTATTGCGCACTTACTGTGTGCAGAACACTGTAGTAAGTGCTTGGGAAGTACAAGTTGGCAACATATAGAGACAGTCCCGACCCAACAGTGGGCTCACAATCTACAAGGGGGAGACAGAGAACAAAGCAAAACATAGTAACAGAATAAAATAAATAGAATAAATATGTACAAGTAAAATAAATCAATAGAGTAATAAATATGTACAAGCATATATACATATATACAGGACATTTCCATTTCCATTTAAAAAGCTCAATTTCCTGATTTCCTGCACAGTAGTCTGCACTTACTGTGTGCAGAGTACTGTACTAAGTGCTTGGGAAGTACAGTTCAGCAACAGAGACAATCCCAGCCCATAATGGGTTCACAGTCTAAAAGGGGGGAGACAGACATCAAAACAAGTAAACAGGCATCCATAGAATCATTATAAATTATAGATCTGTGCACATCATTAGTAAAAATAAATAGAATTAAAATTATAAATATGTATAAATTTACACAAGTGCTTTGGGGAGGGGGTTAGAGCAAACGGAGAGAGTTGGGGTGATGGGGGGTAGCAGAGGAAAAGGGGAGCACCTACTAGATTCAAAGCACTATATAATCGATTAATAAATAGCATTAAAAAAACAAACGGATGTAGCCTTGGTCCTTATTGATGCCCTTCACAGTCTTCATCCCCATTTTACAGATGAAGGAACTGAGGCCCAGAGAATAATAATAATGATGGTGGTATTTGTTAAGCTCTTACTATGTGCAAAGCACTGTTCTAAGCGTGGGAGGGGGATACAAGGTGATCAGGTTGTCCCACGTGGGGCTCACAGTCTTTATCCCCATTTTACAAATAAGGGAACTGAGGCCCGGAGAAGCGAAGGACTGTGCCCTTCCTTCTCCCCCTTTTAGACTGTGAGCCCACTGTTGGGTAGGGACTGTCTCTATATGTTGCCAACTTGTACTTCCCAAGCGCTTAGTACAGTGCTCTGCACATAGTAAGCACTCAATAAATACAATTGATTGATTGATTGATTAAGCATTTGGGTGAATGCAGTAGTTAGAAGATCCAATGCCTGCCCTCAAGGAGCTTGCAATCTTGTGGGAGAGCTGTGTGTGTTTCAGGAATCGATATTTTACCCCTGTCTACTTAATAAGTAAACTGCCTGAAATATATTGAAAAACATATTCTGTATATTTAGGTAATGATGAGTGATAAATTATAAATCATGGTACAAAGATCGTTCTCAATATACATTAAAATTTCTAAATTATGAAAAGGAAAAATCAATTTGAAAACTTCCTGACTCTGAAAATAAAGTTCTGAACATTCATTTGATAATTTGTTTATAAGGATTTCCAATTCTATTTGATGTTTGTATCAACCCTGCATCTTTACAACTTTTGTGAAATATCTGTTTGCATCAACACTGGTCTCTCAGTGGATAATGTCCATATTCATTTTCAAAGATGATAATTCTGACAATGAAATTCTATTTGTGAAACATTTGGGGGTGAAAAAGTAGAAATGATTCAGGACAGAGCTTCACTATGTCTTTAAAATGTTTGTTCTCCCCTCATAGTTCTTATTAATGCTAATAAGAAGCATAAGACTAATTAATGCTAATGAGAAGCAATGTGGCTCAGTGGAAAGAGCATGGGCTTTGGAGTTAGAGGTCATGGGTTCAAATCCTGACTCTGCCAACTGTCAGCTGTGTGACTTTGGGTAAGTCACTTCACTTCTCTGTGCCTCAGTTAACTCATCTGTAAAATGGGGATTAAGACTGTGAGCCCCCCATGGGACAACCTGATCACCTTGTAACTTTTCCAGCACTTAGAACAGTGCTTTGTACATAGTAAGTGCTTAACAAATACCATTTTTTAAATGAAAATAACATCAACAATGATGATGATAATAATAATTTCATAATATTTGTTAATACTACATCAAAATTTGGGTAAATTGGGAGAGGTCTTGGGAAAGGGAAGTGCTTAGTACAGTGCTCTGCACATAGTAAGCGCTCAATAAATACGATTGATTGATTGATTGATTGATCTGTGAGAACAGTAAGCATGGTTTAATGGAAAGAGCCCGGGCTTGGGAGTCAGAGGTCGTGGGTTCTAATCCCAACTCTGCCATTTATCAGCTGTGTGACTTTGGACAAGTCACTTAACTTCTCTGTGCCTCAGTTACCTCATCTGTCAAATGGGGATTAAAACTGTGAGCCCCATGTGGTACTACCTGATTACCTTGTATCTACATCAATGCTTAGAACTGTGCTAGGCACTTAGTAAGCACTTAACAAATACCATTATTATCATTATTATTATCATTATAGGAAGGAAACATGTCTGCTAACTCTGTTGTACTCTCCCAAGCACTTAGGACAATGTTCTGCATACTGTGAGTGCTCATTAAATACCATTGATTGATTGAGGCACTTTGAGACTTATTCCACCTCCAGACTCTCAGCATTTACGTGCCTCTCTTTTTACTCTGTTGCTTCCCTTGTCTGTAATTTTATTTAAATATCTGTCACCCCCACTAGATTTTTAAGGTCTTTGAAGACAGGGTTTGTGTCTACCAATTCCATTATATTACACTCTCCCAGTTATTTAGTATAGTGCTCTGCCCACAATAAGTGCTCAGTAAATACCACTGATTGAGTGATTGACAGCAGAGGGTAAGGGTAATGCCTTCAGAGGCTTGGGAACTTGGGAAACTCTCAATCTTATTCTGGCCTCCGGAGTGGTAACCTTCCTGATCCAACAGAATCTTTTCACGGGGCAGGAATCATCCAGGAATCATCTCCTAAAATACTGTACATTTACATACTGCCTTTGGAATCTATCACCACATTTCTCTTCACTTTTCCAGTGAGATAGAGAATCAATTAATTTTTCATACTTTCAAAGAAAACAGAAATGGGTGCATCTGGTAAATAAGGAATCCTTGTTCTCCATCCAAGAACAGTGACCAAAAAGAAAGGGCAGATTGAAAAGGGAAAAAAAGCTGTAAATATTTATAATAATAATAATAATAGCATTTATTAAGTGCTTACTATGTGAAAAGCTCTGTTCTAAGAGCTGGGGAGGTTACAAGATGATCAGTTTGTCCCACGGGGGGTTCACAGTCTTAATCCCCATTTTACAGATGAGGTAACTGAGGCACAGAGAAGTTAAGTGACTTGCTGAAAGTCAACTAACAATCTCCTCTCAGCTTCTGGATCCAGGAGCTAGTTAAGAGCAAATGAGTTGAATGGGCTCTGTGACCTGGGTTTGGGACTTTCAGGACTATGGAATCAGTAACAGGAGGATGGAAAGAAAGGAATTTTTATCATTATCAGTGTTATTTATTGAGCACCTACTGCCTACAGAGCACTATGGTAAGTGCTTGGGAGAATGACTCCAGAAGCAAAAACCTAGTACCTAATTCCCAGACTGAGCCTCCTTTTTCCTCTCCTCCTCCCCATCCCCTCACCCTACCTCCTTCCACTCCCCAAAGCACTTGTATATATTTGTACTTATTTTTACTCTATTTATTTTACATGTACATATTTACTACTCTATTAATTTTATTAATGATGTGCATATAGCTATAATTCTATTTATTCTGACAGCTTTGACACCTTTCTACATGTTTTGTTTTGTTGTCTGTCTCCCCCTGCTAGACTGTGAGCCCGTTTTTGGGTAGGGACCGTCTCTGTTGCCAACTTGTACTTCCCAAGAGCTTAATACAATGCTCTGCACACAGTAAGCGCTCAATAAATACGATTGAATGAATGAATGAATACCTGCCCTCTAGGGGCTTACAACTTAATAATGCAGAAAAAGCCAATTGAGCACAGAAGGAATTACAAGGCTAGTAGGGCTCCCAGCGGGTTTCTTATAAGAGCGTTCACAAAGCAGCTTGACTCACTGATATGTTTTGTCAAATGAGAGGACTTTTAAGTGCTGTTTATTACAACGATTGGAGTTTTCTGGGCTTCCTGAGGGGACTGAAATTCCTTCACTTTTGTGGCTTGTGGTGTTGCTAAGGAGCTACTCTGTGGCATATTTGGCATCATTTAAAATAGCTAGCAGTAGAATTTTTAAAAGGCTGCTGCTCTTCAGTCTGTCCCTACCCAATCCAACAAATGTGAAAGAAGTGTGTCTTCTTCTAGGCTCTTGTGTTACCGGTGGGCAAACGACACAATCTTTCATAGAATCATAAAGCTGGAAGGGGTTGTTAGTTCATGTAGCCACTGGGCAGATCAATGAATAAACCAACAAGGACAAATTGTTGTCTATCAGTTTTATTGAGAAGAAGCTCGGTCTAGTGGAAAGAGCATGGCTCTGTGATTCAGAGGACCACAGTTCTAATCCTGGTTCCACGACTTACCTGCTGTTACCTTGGACGAGTCATTTTTCTTTACCTCATTTTCCTCATTTAAAAGATGGAGATTTAATGTCTCTCCCCCTCCCTCTACCTTAGACTATGGTCCCCATCAAAGACAGGGATCATAATCTTGTAATTACCCCAGAACAAGATAGTATAGTGCTTGGCACATAGTAAACACTTAAAAAATGCCATTATTATTAGTAGTAGTAATAATAGTTATAGTATCTATACCCTACCTGCAATTTGTTAGTAAAAATAATAATAATAATGATGGTATTTGTTAAGTGCTTACTATGTGCAAAGCACTGTTGTAAGTGCTGGGGAGGTTAGAAGGTGATCAGGTTGTCCCACGGGAGGCTTACAGTTTTAATCCCCATTTTACAGATGAGGTTACTGAGGCACAGAGAAGTTAAGTGACTTGCCCAAAGTCACACAGCTGACAGTTGGCAGAACCGGGATTTGAACCCATGACCTCTGACTCCAAAGCCCGGGCTCTTCCCACTGAGCCATGCTGCTTCTCTAGTGGTTGTCTCTCCTGCCATCTTGCAAGCCGTCTATGAATTCTATCATATTATTTCAAGAGCTTAGTAATTAGCAGTAATGATAACATATATTGAGCATCTGTGGAGCATAATGCACCCTATTAAACACATGGGAAGTACTAAATAAGCAATTGACACAAAGGTTTTCAGAAAATATGATTGTTTGATTGACTGAACTATTCTACTTATCTTTGCCAGAGTCCTGATCCTTGAGTAATTCTTAGAAGTGGCTATAGCTCTTCTTTAGCCTTCCTTCTGCCTTTGGAAAACAACTGTGTTTGCTAAAAGGGCCATGGATTTTCTCAGAAGCCAACCTGGATCCTGTTCTGGAGTATTATCAAAAGCACAATGGATCATAGCAGCTCAGTGAAACTAGTGTCCTGCTGTGTACTTTAGAAACACATTTGAGGATGATGATGATATATTTCCAGCTCATAGCAGACAGTCTCTTTAGACTGTGAGCCCACTGTTGAGTAGGGACTGGCTCTATATGTTGCCAACTTGTACTTCCCAAGCGCTTAGTACAGTGCTCTGCACACAGTAAGTGCTCAATAAATATGATTGATTGATTGATTGATTTAATGATCTCATAGCTATTCCAGTGCTTATTACCCTTACTTAACACAGAGAGTTTTACAAACATGACAGTTATCATTTTTTTTTTATTTTGGCAATTGACCTACCATGGAAAAATCCAGGTAGCTGACTGTGATGGACAGGTCCACTGGCTTTTCACCCTTAGGAGGTGGAAGAGGAAGTCGGAAGAGTCATTCCAAAGTGCTCCTCCCTAGGAGAAGTGTAAATTGCTACCTGAGCCAATCAGAACAAGGACTGTGGAGGAAGGAAGGAGGGCTAGTACTTGGAAGAAGTACTTCTTCCAAGAAAACCCTCGGCCAGAGAGTGGCAAGTCATGTGCCTGGGAGAGCAGGACCCAGGAATAGCTTGGGCTGTGACCCTGAATGGAGACAGGGCACAGGGAGAGATGGGAGAGGATTTCAGAAGAGGATTAAGATAGCCTGGAAATTTGTGCTCTAGAGATAGGACTCCAGACTAGTGAGGCTCCTGCCCCTGCCAGGCAGTAAGTACACCCTGTGACTGAATGACCAGAGAGGGTGAGATTGGAACCTGGGATGCCCTGAAAGAAGAGAGCGAAAGACCACAGGAACATGGTCCCCTGGACACCTACAGGGAAGCACAGCAGAGGGTCCTGTGGGGAAAAGCAATAGATTCAGTAAAAGCAATTTGAACTGGAATTGTTTTCATTGTTACCTAATTAAGAGCCCATTAAACATGGCAGAGATTTCAGATCTTGATATCTGCCTGTGGGAGGGTCTGGAAGAGAAGCTCTGGGAGCCCGGAGACATGTGGGTCTCTGGGGAACTATTTGAGGGAAAGATCGCTTTTTTCTGCAAGCTTCCAATAGACAGCTCTGGGTGATGGGTGGTAAGCTAGGTGAGAGGGCTTTGGAGAGATGCCTGAACTTTTGGTTGAAGGTGTCAGCAGTGATGGGGTACAGGGACTTAGGGTACATTGAGTAGAACATTCCTAAACCTATGTTTTAAGAATGGGATGGTTGGGGGCAGGGGGGAGATAAAGACCCAGCTCTGAGGCCCATCGGAGTCTGGGTGCTTCTAAAGTGACTCTGGGTGCTATTTTGATTGGAAATTTGGGCTTAGAACCCCTGAAGTGTAGCACTGACAAATTTAGATTTGTAGATTCATTCAATTGCATTTATTGAACACTTACTGTGTGCAGGGCACTGTGCTAAGTGCTTGGAAAGTACAATTCGGCAACAGAGACAATCTCTACCCAACAACGGGCTCACATGCAGCAATGGACTACGGCTCTTAGTTGGGGAATCTGAGGTTAGTCCAAGGTGTTCTGATTATTTTCTCTGCCTCCTTCTTTGCCTTAAACAACTAATCATTATGTGCTTAATGGTAAGTTCCTTGAGGGCAGGAATGACATCTTTCTCCTTTTGATGTAAATCCTCATACTGACCAGGGTTCACTCAGGAAATGCTGCTTGATGGCAAGTCATTTAACGTCTCTCTGTGCCAGCTACATCATCTGTAAAATCCTCCTCAAACTTAGACTGTAAACTCCATGTGGGACAGGGACTGTGTCCAACCTGATTTAACCTGATTATCTTGTATCTACCCCAGTGCTTAGTACAGTTCCTGCCACAGAGTAAACACTTAAGTACCACAAAGAAAAAGTCTTCTACCACAACTGTAGACACCACAGTGTCATATTTGGGGACTGATGAGCAAGTTAGGTAGTGTGACCGCCTGACCTCAAAATTGGAAGCCATGACCTTGATAAATGACAGCAATAACTGCTGACCCCAAAATATTACTTATACAATCAGTGTCTCGTAGTGAAATGTTAAATCATGCCTCAGGAGCTTTGCTGGCACCAGTACATGGATTAAAGTTTGGATTTTCTAATGACTTTTGATACAGGTATTGATTTTCATTTTAGACTTGTTCATTACTACGAACTAATTGCATATTCAGAATCACAATAAACTCCTGTGGGTAAGCAAACAATAGAAAGCTTGAGGGCTTTGAAGAGACCATTGCTACTTGTCAGGAGTTAACTAGAGCTCTTAAGCTAAGTAGTTAAATGGCTGGGGAAAAATGATTAAAGTGCACAAAGCATTTTTCGACAGTTACTCTGCCTGTTTTTTCACTGATGCATCAATGTCGGATCCGTGGATCTAGGGAGTCAGACACGATAGGATCTGCTATATGGATCTATGAAAGGAATTTAGATATCTGGAACTTAGATTGAAGTCCCTGATCACCCACAGATATACCCAACCTCAATTATAGTTGTTCCTCTAAGGCTCTTAGTGTCAGTAGTTATTTCATCAAGTTGTTTTTTCCAGGTTTGCTGTTTCCCTTCTTCAGTAAAAATTACACTTAGGTGAACAGCTAGACTATCAGAGACTGCAAGCTCATCCCTCTAGACCGCAAGCTGGTTGTGGGTAGGGAATGTGTCTGTTTATTGTAGTCTCCCAAGCATTTAGTACAGTCCTCTTCACCCAGTAAGAGCTCAGTAAATATGACTGATTGAATAAATAAATAATTTAAACCTATTCTAGTTAGAATTTCACACAATCACTTTATTGGGTAATTCACAGGTTGATTCGGTAAAAGGTTTGGGCAGTTCCTGTTCATTCAGAGCAACAAGACGAGGTGGTAGAGATAGCTTGAAATCAAACTGGTTGTTCAGATGAAGCCAGACAATTAATCAACTGCCCTGAACATCTTGGGAGCTCAATAGCTCTGGTGCACTGGGGAAGTGAGGAATCACAAAGGAAAAAATAATCTGAGGAATCTGTCCCCGCTCACAAGAATCTTTCAAGTTATACTTCTTGAATAAAACTCATTGGTAACAAGTTGATTTCCCTGAAGGCTTAGTTTAGTTGGTTTAGTTTAGGCTCTTTTTTTTCCCCTCCCAGGCAATAAAAACATTGGATCTCTTGAAGTGATGAAATAAACAAAATAGAAAAGGCCTAACAGCCTAAGGAAACCACAATGCCAACCTCTAACTGTCATCCTGGAAAGTTGTATTTAGCTGTCTGAGGGACAATTTGGTTTTCTGTGTATGTCAGTCAGTCAGTTGCATTTATTGAGCGTTTACTGTGTACAGAGCACTGTACAAAGCTCATGGGAGAGAATAATATAACAATATACCAGACACATTCCTTACCCTAAATAAAAAACAGGTCTTTTAGTGTGGAAATTCTTCCTTTACCTTCTTTAGAAAAAAAAAGTGTTCATTGAAGACTTTGCTGGGATTACTGTTACGAAGAAAGCAAATCCCAGTTTATGCTTCAAATAATTGATCAAAAACAACTAAAAAGACTTAAACTTTCTTAATTGTAGAACGTTTACCATGTCATTCACGAGGGCAAATAAATGTACCTTGCTAGATCCTGCCTGCCTCTCTCTCTGCCAGCTATGTACACATGTAATTATACCCAGATATTTAAACATGCCAAAAAAATCCTGTATGCCAGAGCAACAATGATCTATCGAGAGCTTCGGTTTTAATAATTCGTCATACACATAATTTTAATTAAATAACTGAAATTACATTTTAAAAATACAAGCAATTTTGCATGACATTTACATCACCGATTTATTATAATAAATGTAGACTTTTATTACTCAGCATTCTGGGAATTATGCCAACTAAGAAAAAAAAAATCAGCATTCAGTGATACTTCTTATCATTAAACCAGGGAAGAGCAGTAGCATTTTTGTAGAAAATCCACTGTAATCACATTTGGGGTAAAATTGTTCTACTCATTGGGGAACCTCAAAGAATAACCGTGAAGGTAATCCTGACCCTAAATAGCATTTTTGCCATTATTCATACTTCCTATATTAGGTATACATAGTAATATATATACACCTAGGTATATATATTATGTATACTATTATATAATATAATATATTATATATATTATGTCTGTATATTAGGTAATACGAGGTATATTACTTCATATATTAGGTATAAGGGATAAGCTATCTGATGCAGAAGCCTTGGGGAAAATTAGACCTCCCCACCAAAATGAGCAATAAGCAAAGTCAACCATTGGGTCCTTCACCATTCCACACCTCTCCAACCTACCTGAAGATATATAATAATAATAATAATAATAATAATAATAATAATAATAGCATTTATTAAGCACTTACTATGTGCAAAGCACTGTTCTAAGCACTGGGGAAGTTACAAGGTGATCAGGTTGTCCCATGGGGGGCTCACAGTCTTAATCCCCATTTTCCAGATGAGTTAACTGAGGCACAGAGAAGTTAAGTGACTTGCCCAAAGTCACACAGCTGAGAACTGGCAGAGACGGGATTTGAACCCATGGCCTCTGACTCCAAAGTCCGTGCTCTTCTGTACTAAGTACTTGAAAAAGTACAATAGAGCAGAGTTATTAGATGCTATACCTGCCCACAAGGAACATGCAGTCTCAATAAGCACTCAATAAATAACATTGATTGATTGATAGATTGAACTCTCATTCATCAATTTGGTTGTAATTATTGAACGCTTGCTGTGTGCAGAGCACTGTATTAAGCACTTGGAAAGTACAATTCAGCAACGAAGAGAGACAATCCCTGCCCAACAATGGGCTCACAGTCTAGAAGCGGGGAGAGAGAAAACAAAACAACTAGACAGGCATTGATAGCATCAAAATAAATAAATATAATTTTTCCTTCCTTCATTGCTAGATTTAATTCCCTGTTCAATAGTCCTCTCCGCTTCTGGTTTTGCGAGTTAGTGGGATAATTATATGAGTAAAAATGGCATGTATTATGGGCTGTTCTCCTAGCTAACCCCATCTCTTATTCCTTCATTTGTTACCATTATGTAACGTAACAAATTATATTTTTAAGTCCGGCTTTCTGGGAACTTCTTCACATAATTAAATCAGAACTTTTTACAAAAGAACAGAACAGAATCAGAACACTTGTTTATTTGGTTCCTTGATGAAACTGCACGATGTACATAGCTGGAGGTCATAGTTTGGGCCCTTAATTATGGTACATTAATCTGTTTTGGGTTTTTTTAGTAGAGTGCTCTGCACATCCTAAATGCTCAATAAATACCACTGATTGATCAGTTGTTGGATGAACAATCCTATATTAGCGTACAAGTTCTACATCCTTTATGCCAAGCTGGCATTGGAAAGCTAAATGGTCACTGACTCTCCTAGATTTTCTGCTGGCCAGTGCTCATCTATCACATAGGCAATATGAGCATCAATTGCCGTACACTTGAGGTGAAAGTCGAAGGGAGACATCATGATCTAGTGGAAAGAGCATAGGTTAAGAGCCTGGAGACCTGGATTCCTAAACCCAGATCTGCCACGGGCCTACTGTGTGACTGTGGGTAAATCACTAATCTCTCGCTGACTCAGTTGGATCCATGAGGAGGATGGGATTTGTGTAAGAGGCATTTGATTGGTCGACAAATTTGTCTGTGCATCTTATCAAATCTGCCAATCCTTAATAGAAAGGATTGAAGTATGAAACCACAGAGTGCCATTCCCCCCCATCAATCTCGTGAGGCAATCTGATTCTTGCCTGGTGCTTTCCCCCCCACAGATGACCACACTGGACAGTGGCCACAATGGTCCTTATCAAATCTGCCAATCCTTAATAGAGAGGATTGAAGTATGAAACCACATAGTGCCACTCCCCCCACCAATCTCATGAGGCAATCTGATTCTAGCCTGGTGCTTTCCCCCCACAGATGACCACACTGAACAGTGGCCACAA
Source organism: Tachyglossus aculeatus (assembly GCF_015852505.1). Lineage (NCBI taxonomy): Eukaryota > Metazoa > Chordata > Mammalia > Monotremata > Tachyglossidae > Tachyglossus > Tachyglossus aculeatus. The sequence continues at coordinate 25,421,215 of NC_052069.1, forward strand.
TGGTCCCTGATAAAAATGATAACAGTGATGATGATGGTATTTGTTAAGAATTTACTATGTGCCAGGAACTGTTCAAATGCTAGGGTAGATTCAAGCTAATCAGGTTGGACATAGCCCACGTCCCACATAGGGCTCACAGTCTGAAACCCCATTTTACAGATGAGGTAACAGAGAGAAGTGAAGTGACTTCCCAAGGTCACACAGCAAAGTGACAGAGTTGGAATTAGAACCCAGGTCCTTCCGACTCCCAGGCACGTGTTCTTTCCACTAGGGCATGCTGCTTCCCCGATTACAGGGTTACCTCTGTCATGGACCCTGTATATTTGTATATATGTTTATTTATTTATTTTATTTGTACATATTTATTCTATTTATTTTATTTTGTTAATATGTTTTGTTTTGTTGTCCGTCTCCCCCTTCTAGACTGTGAGCCCGCTGTTGGGTAGGGACCGTCTCTAGATGTTGCCAACTTGTACTTCCCAAGCGCATAGTACAGTGCTCTGCACACAGTGAGTGCTCAATAAATACGATTGAATGAATGAATGAATGATTGAATGAATGGACCACTGTTGGTCCCAGGAGATATTTTTTGTCTTTTTTTTAAATAAAAGACGACGAGCATGAGGCTTCTCATTTCATCTTCTCTGTCCACCCCTGAGCCAGAGGGTCTGGTGAGGAGTCCCAGGTGCTTTTCTGCTTTCACTGCTCTGGGAGACAGACCTCAGGCAGCATGAACCACCCAGAGGAAGATGGAAAGCCCCAGCAGTGGTGGCCCAGACTAGGGTTGCCCCTGACCCAACAATGGGGGTCAGCTCCAGATTTTTCCCACACACATTTTGGTTTCAGAGGAAGCCACATGCTTGCATACCCGATCTGTTCCCTGAGCATGAGTCCCTTCACGGAAAATCCTGCCTCCTTCTTCCCCAGCACTGCTCCCTACTCGACAGACCCAGAGAACTAGTAATTTAAACGCTGAAGTGATCCATCCAGAGCCATTAAAAGTTCAAAGTCACATCATATCATCTTGCTCTACATTTTGTAGAGCAAAATGCTTCAGCCCATTGTGGAATCCCTGAATTGCCTCATCCATAAAATGGGAATAAGACGTTTGCTCTCCCTGTCAATCAGAATGTGGTTTCTCTGTTGGATAGGGGCTGACTGATCTGATGATCTTGTATCTACCCCAGCATCAGCACAGGCACCTAATAAATGCTACTAATACTGTCGCTATTAATGTTATTAGAACAAGATGCAAAATGGATGCCTGGTATGGCGGAATTTATAGGTGGAATATCTACCATCTGAGAAGCAAGGTGGCTTAGTGGAAAGAGCCTGGGCTTGGGAGTCAGAGGTGATGGGTTCTAATCCCAACTCTGCCACTTTTAGTTGTGTTACCTTGGGCGAGTCACTTAACTTATCTGTGCCTCAGTTATCTCATCTATAAAATGGTGATAAAGACTATGAGCCCCACATGGGACAACCTGATTACCCTGTATCTACCCTGGTATTTAGAACAGTGCTTGGCACATAGTAAGCACTTAACAAATACCATTATTATTATTATTATTATTATTATTATTATTATTATTATTAGTTGGAAGTGGATGTGTGAAACCCACCAAGTTCCAAGTTGAGAGGTGACAGGGCTATCATTTCAATTCAGCAAAAGAAGGAGGAACATCAGAGAGAGCCCAGAAATTGTTTGGAGAATTGAGCACTAGTCTACCTTCTCAACACGGTAACCCAGGCCCACAGGCAGTAGCAGACAAAAAGCAATGTGTGAGAGCAAACAAAATGTATTGAGCCCTGAGTGCATGATCCTTCAGCATCAATTTTGAAAATAAACTGGGGTGTTGCAGAAAAGAATCTTGACACTTTACTGAGGGGCCCAGTACATTTTCAAAAAAAAAAAAAGACATGAAGGTAATCACATTAGATATCTATTTCTCTTCATTGTGCTTTGATTCAAAAATGTAAACTACCACCTGCTCTTGAAGAAATTCTCCAGTTCAGAGAAGCAAAACAATGACTGCATATTTCTTAAGTCGTTCAGGTCAGGAAACTGGTCTCATTTTTCCTAGCTAGGTCTTTCAGCATGGCTACAAGTGAAAAAATATTCATCAAGTATGATATCCCTGTCCATGTCCACTAAGAAGCTAAAGATATGACATGCTTGAATAGAGCATCCTTGTTATCACAGTATTAGTTGGCAATCTTTCAATTTGCAGTTATTCTCCAGTTCATCATGGGTAGTTCCACATACCACCTTACTTTTATTGGTTGCATTTGGTCTGATCAAGGACTTGGAAACGCACTCTTGGAATGTTTCCCTCTTTCAATCACCATGTCAATGATCACTTAAAGAATAAGTGGATTCTTTTCATTCAGAACAACCAGGTGGTGGAAGAGAGTTGGTTTAATAAGCAATCAGTAAAATCAAAAGCAGTAATGAAGCTGCTTCAAGGTTTTGTAATGTATTGCCTGATACATAATATCCGTTTTGTGAGGAAATCTACAGATGCCTAGAAGTTGAATGACTTTGCTGAAACCACATTTCCCTCTTTGTGTGGAGATTCAGCTTTTAAACTCTCAATGCCAGGAGAGCTCCAACATCTGTTTGAAAGCTCTGTGGGCCCTAGTAGGTCTTTGAAAGTGCTCACATTGTTGCAAACTTGAGATTCAACTAGATTTCTGGTAGGGCCCATAAAAAGTATTCAGAAAATGTGTGGAAAATAGGGAGGCATCATGATCTAGGGGAAAGGATAAGGGATTGGGAATCAGGAGGCCAGGTTCTAGCACCTTCTATACCACCAGCCTGCACTGTGACCACGTGTATTTGTTAAGTGCTTACTATGTGCAGGTACTGTATTAAACTCTGGGATGGATACAAACAAACTGGGTTGGAACCAGGTCCTATCAAAATGGGGTTCACAGTCTTAATCCCCATTTCACAGATGAGGCAAGGAGGTGCAGAGAAGTGAAACGACCTCTCCAAGGTCTCACAGCAAACTAGTGGCAAAGTCAGGATTAGAACCAGTTCCTTCTGACTCCCAAGCTATGCTGATTCTCCCAACTAAAAATTAACCAATGAAAATTAAAATTGTCTTTTGAAAGTAGAGGGAACTGGTGGACTGTTCCAAAGGGGGAAGGTGTGCAAAGAGTCTGTAGTGTGAAAGGTGAGAGCGAGTCACAGGGACTGCAATTTGTGTTAGAGGAGCTGGGTTTTAGGGTTGTGTTGTATTAGGAGATCAATGAGATTAGGTAGGATGGAGAGGGCTGATGGAGTCCCTTAAAGCTGATGACAAGGAGTTTTTGTTTGAGGAGGTGGATGGGCAACCATTAGAGGTTTTTGAGGAGTGGAGAGATAGGGACTGAACATTTTTTCAGAAAAGTGATCTGGGCAGTAGAGTGAAGTATGGACTGGATAGGAATAAGATAGGATTCAGAGAGGTCAGAGATGAGGCTAATGCAGTAGTCAAGGCAGGAAGTGATTAATAGCAATGTAGTTGGAGAGGAAAGGGCAGAGTCTAAAAATAGCACGAAATTGGAACCGACAGATTTTGTGACAGGTTAAATGTGTAGGTTGAATGAGAGCTATCTGTCAAGAATGATGCAAATGTTTTGGACGTATGTGACAGGGAGGATGGTGTTGTTTTCTACAGTGATAGAAAAGTCAGGGGGAGGACAAGGTGGCAAGATGTGGTCTGTATTAGACATGTTAAATGTGAAGCATCAGCAGTACATCCTGAAAGAGATGTCCTGATGATAGGAGGAAATGCAAGACTACAGAGGAGAGACCTGGGCTGGAGAGGTAAGTTTGGGAATCATCTGCATAGGGATAGTGGTTGAAATCACAAAAACAAATAAGGTCTCTAAAAGAGTGGCTGTAGTTGGAGAATGAAGGGGGCCCAGAACTGAACTTTGAGGCATCCCCCTCAAAGACAGTGGAGGACCTGGCAAAAGAGACTTAGAAGGGGTTGTCATAAAGATAGGAGAACCAGGAGAGTACAGTGTCTGTGAGGCCAAGTGTAGATAATATTTTCAGAAGAAGAGAGAGGTTCACAGTGTTGAAGACAGAGGAAATGTTGAGGAGGATTAGCATGGAGCAGTGGCCATCGGATTTAAGAAGAAGGAGTCATTGATGACCTTAAAGAAGACCATTTCTGTAGAGAGGAGGGGGCAGAAGCCTGAGTGCAGGGTGTTGAGCAGAGAATTGGAGGAAAGGAAGTGGAGGTAGAAGGTGTAGATACTTTTCTCAAGGAGTTTAGAAAGGAATGGTAAGAGGGAAATTTGTGGTAACTGGAAAGTGCCATGGGGTCAAGGGAGGATTTATTTTTTTTAGGATAGCTACTACACGGGCACACTTGAAAGCAGTGGGGAAGGAGAATTGGAAAGTGGGCAGTTGAAGCGAGTCAGCAAGAGAAGGGAGGGGACAATTGATTAGCTAAGTTTGGAAGGGATGGGAGAGGAGTTGGAGGTTGCTAGAATAGTACTATGTAATTGTTCACTGAAAATTTGCAACGACTATGAATTTGTGTTAGTATCATTGTTGCTGTTTTCAGTGAGAATTATATTGCTGGGGCCCTGAACTGCCCATTCTAAAGGTGCCAGAAGTGAGCAATGGGTAATCATAGATGGGTAATCTAAGCTGAGAGAGGACTGGTTTACTGCCTAAATTCATACAGTTATGAATTAATGACTACATTTGGTTGGAAAAGAATCTCTTGCTCAGAAGTCTTTTTATTTTCCAAGTAGCATCTTCTATTCCAATATCAGCCTACTCTGGTGGGACAAGAATATGTGAGATGATTATAATTATTTTCCAGTAGAAATGCATACAGTTCTACCACATTGTAAGGGTTGAATTTGTGTAGAACCCTGTGTTAAGGGACTCTTGTTGCGGGACTCAGCGTGTGAATATAACCACTCCAACCAATATCGTATCACACTATAGCAAGAACAATGTACTTCCTCCCTTCAAGGCCCTACTGAGAGCTCACCTCCTCCAGGAGGCCTTCCCACACTGAGCTCCCTCCTTCCTCTCCCCCACTACCCTTCCCCATCCCCCCTGCCTTACCTCCTTCCCCTCCCCACAGCACCTGTACATATGTATATATGTTTGTATGTATTTATTACTCCATTTATTTATTTTATTTGTACATATTTGTACATTATTTTATTTTCTTAATATGTTTTGTTTTGTTCTCTGTCTCCCCCTTCTAGACTGTGAGCCCACTGTTGGGTAGGGACCGTCTCTATATGTTGCCAACTTGTACTTCCCAAGCGCTTAGTACAGTGCTCTGCACACAGTGAGCGCTCAATAAATATGATTGAATGAATGAATGAATGAATGAATGTGCCTTGTCGGACAAACGCTCCTTACTTCTGACAAGACATCCTCTCTGGAAAGCATAGTGCAAAAACACTTCATGGCACAACTACCTGAACTGACTGTTGGCTCATTTGCAAGGAACCACTCCAATGTTTTAGCCAAAAGCAATATTTGTTGAGACAACAACAGTCTGATAGCATCATACCATCTTATAACTGTGCACTCAGATCCTTTCCCAGAAGTGTTTGGTTTAACCAACAGTGTTTTGGGCTTGTGCAGCCCCTGTTTTGTTCCCTACCAAACAAGAACCTGAAAGCCAGCCCACTACCAGGAGATCCATCTCTAGGTAGTTGGATGGCTTCCATCTCAATTAAGAGGAAACTCATTGTCACTCTTTAGACAACTAGAAATCCAGAAATTAATTTCAACCCGCCCTCAACACCATGTTTGTGTATCTTGTGGCATTTAGGCACTTACTATGTGCAAGCACTGTATTAAGGGACTAAATAGCATCAATATACTTGAAGAGAACACAGTCCCTGTTCCAAATAGGGTTCAAGTCTCAGAAAGAAGGAGAAGACAGCCCCAAGAAGAAACGGAGATACAGAAAAGTTAAATGACTTGCCCAAAGTCATACAGCAAGACTGAGCCCCCTTTCTAGACTGTGAGCCCGTGGTTGGGCAGGGATTGTCTCTATCTGTTGTTGAATTGTACTTTTCAAGCACTCATTACAGTGCTCTGCATACAGTAAGCGCTCAATAAATATGATTGAATGAATGAATGAATGAAGTAAATGACAGCCGGGTTTAGAACCCAGGTCTTCTGACTGCCAGTCCTGTGCTCTTTCCATTAGGTCATGATGCTTCTCTACTACTCATTTTGCTCTCTCGTCTTAACATATTTGTGCTACTACCTATCTTATCCTTGCTCTTCCTCCCGCTCCCACTAACTGTAATTGAAATCTGCTGGTTGACCCCCTTCGATTGTAAGGTCCAGGAGATTAGGATGTGTGGGTAACATTTTTCTGTTTTATTCTTTCAAACAGTCAGTCAATTGATAAATCATTTATTGAGGCTAACAGTGTACAGATCACTGTACTAAGTGCTTGGGAGCATACAGTATAACAATATGATAGACACATTCCCTGCCCATAATGAGCTTACAGTCTAGAGGGAAAGACAGACATTAATATAAATAAATGAAATTACAGATATGTACATAAGTGCTGTGGGGTTGGGGGAAATGAATAAAGAGAGAAGGGGGACACAGAAGGCAGTGGGAAAAGAGGGAAGGAGGGCTTAATCAGGGAAGGCCTCTTGGGGGAAATTTGTCTTCATTAAGGTTTTGAAGTTGGGGAGAGTAATTGTCTGTTAGATATGAAGACAGGGCATGCCAGGCCAGAGGCGAGACGAGACTGTGGTACAGTGGGAAAGTTAGCACTAGAGGAGTGAAGTATTTGGGCTGGTTATAGTAGGAGAGTAGCAAGGTGAGGTAGGACAAGGTGATTGAGAGCTTTAAATCCAAAGGCAAAGAGTTTCTGTTTGATGAGGAGGTGGATGGGAAACCACTGGAGGCTCTTGAGGAATGGGGAAAAATGGCCTGAACGTTTTGCTAGAGAAATCATCATCAATCGTATTTATTGAGCGCTTACTGTGTGCAGAGCACTGTACTAAGCGCTTGGGAAGTACAAATTGGCAACATATAGAGACAGTCCCCATCCAACAGTGGGCTCACAGTCTAAAAATGATCCGGGCAGTACTTGGTACAGTTCTTCAGCTGAAGAAGGCACTCAGATAGCATTAATGGTAATGATGATCCACATCTGCATAGGTTCAAACAAAGCATATTCAGTAGAGATTGAAAAATTACAGAAATAACTTAGAGTAAATTCTCCTTTTGTTTGGAAGCAAGAGGGTGATTTTTTGAGAATCCATTCCAATGTGGTCATTGGTTTAGTTTTTGAACTATGAGTAAAAACTGGTAGCTCAATTATGTGAAGAAAATTAGTACCAGATTAAAGTGAAAATGCTATACCATTACATATTTTACTATCTGCTTCCTGAAACATTGTTCAGTGGCTAAGTGGTTTTAGTACCTTGTCCACAAGGCTGTCCCAATACAATAAAGGTCTGTCTTTCTTTCAGATGCATTGTCATACAACTTCCCATCTTTAGGCAGTTATTTTCATAATTTCATAATATAAAGATTTTCATAGAGGACCAAGGACATATGTGGAAAAAAAACTAATTCTAAAAATACAGAAAGTTTTGACTCATAGTTGTCCTGAAAGTCATTAGCCATTCATATATAATGACTGATATTGTATTTGAGCTAGTAAGTGGTTGGTCTGACATGTTGGACTACCTCTATTTAACACATTTGAGAGCACTTGGGGAACAGCAATTCATGTAAAAATGCCTCAAAATACTTTCCACCCTGGACACATTCAGGTAAATGTCAGTAACTTAGAATTAGTCATTATTTCTGCAAGGCAGCTGAAGAGGTGTGGTCTAGGGAATAGGTAGAAGGTTAACCCAATCTAGAAGTTCCAGATTTACTTTTGTTCTAACCTAGTGGCAGTGATTTATTTCTAGCTATCTCAATGTCAGACCAATGACAAGACTAGTCCAGACTGATGGCCCTGAAGATTGGCATCACTATCTTCTATTGCTTCAGACTTGTATGAAAACTGACAACTTTGTTGTCAGAAATGGAACAGTGTCTTGAACAGTGAAGTGAGATTTGATTATTTGAATGTGATAAAGCAGAATGGAATGCAGAGGAGAGGAAATAAAGACCAAGTTAGTCATGGCAGTGCCTATTGAAATTTCAACTCTGAAATTCCTCAAAGGAACCATGCAAATTTACAGGATTACAGGAAGGTGGTCAGGGCTTTAAAAAAAAAAAAACTTCAGCCAATTTGAGAAGGAATTTCTGGTAAAATGTTCTGCAGTGCCCAAGGTTGAAGAGCAAAAGGAGGACAGGAGTTGCCTGTTGGCTTATATAGCAACATGAAATGCTGCTGGGAAAAGAAAAGCTAGCTATCAATAGAAAGTCACTGGAATATGTTTTTATAATATAATGTATTTTGGTTCCCAAAATGGGTAAGCATCTTTATTTTCCAATCCATCTAGTTTACATTTTATTCATTCAAATTGTGTTTGTAGATTTTTTTTATCTCCCCCCTTTAGAGTATAACCTCCCTGTTGAAGTTTCTGAAGCACTTAGCACAGTGAATCATACACAGTAGGTGGTCAATAATGAATAAATCAATGTTACTGATTGAGCACATGTGTGCAGAACAATGTACTAAGCATTTGGGAAAGTACAATCAAATAGAGTGAGTAGACATGATCGCTGTCCACAAGGACCTTAAAAACCACTACTACTACTTCATACCAATTTGGAGAGTATATCATACAATATCTAATTCCATCAAATATATAGGACAATATATATCCTCGTCCAATATATATATATATTATATATATTGTAAATATGTATATATACATACATGTGTATATATACATATATATGTGTATATATACATACACACATGTATATATACATACATATATATATATATATATATCTCCCCCTCGTTCCCCTCTCCATCCCCCCATCTTACCTCCTTCCCTTCCCCACAGCACCTGTATATATGTATATATGTTTGTACATATTTATTACTCTATTTATTTATTTATTTTACTTGTACACATATTTTCTATTTATTTTATTTTGATTAATATGTTTGGTTTTGTTCTCTGTCTCCCCCTTCTAGACTGTGAGCCCACTGTTGGGTAGGGACTGTCTCTATATGTTGCCAACTTGTACTTCCCAAGCACTTAGTACAGTGCTCTGCACACAGTAAGGGCTCAATAAATATGATTGATTGATTGATTGATTGGGTAGGGACTGTCTCTATATGTTGCCAACTTGTACTTCCCAAGCACTTAGTACAGTGCTCTGCACACAGTAAGTGCTCAATAAATATGATTGATTGATTGATTGACAATCGTGGGCTGAGCAAATGCATAAAGTACAAATATTAATGAAGAACAAATGGTTTAAAGTATTTTTAAGATCATGTTCTAGAATTTGAACAAGCAGAGATTCAATGTGATTTGAGTTTGCCAACTTGTACTTCCCAAGCGCTTAGCACAGTGCTCTGCGCACAGTAAGCGCTCAATAAATACAATTGGTGATGATGATGAGTTTGTCCAGTTGAGGTGGAAACACTTCCCACAAGTTGTTGAGGTAAATGAAATGGAAAGTCTAAGGAATGTCTAGTGAAAAGACAGCCACCTAATAGGTCTTTGTATTTGTGTATGTCTGTGCATACTTGTATAAAAGAATGGATTTAAATGAAAAGGGCTTCTTCAGGGTTTGGTTTGGAAACAAAAATTAAGCAATAGTACACTTAGTGGTTTCTGCACTCTTCTTGAGCTATTGAATTAAAACTGTGTGATATTGTCAGGCACTGCATAGAGCTGAAGGAAACTCTCCTTTTAGAAAAGAGGGCTATTAACATGTTCTCAAATCGGTTGTGGGGAGACTCTGGGAGAGTCTTCAAAAATATGCCACCGCACTTAGTGTTCTTAAAACCAGCATTGGCTATATCAATCAATTGCATTTATTGAGCGCTTACTATGTGCAGAGCACTGTACTAAGCGCTTGGGAAGTACAAATTGGCATCACATAGAGACAGTCCCTACCCAACAGTGGGCTCACAGTCTAAAAGGCTATATGTGTTTGAAACTAATCTGAGGGTAATGGTCTCCCTTGCACTCTGAAAATGAAAGCAACACAATTCAGAAATATGGGAATTAAATACAAAAATGAAGTCATTGCTTGGTCCCTGCTTCTGCTACGAAAGGGTATTGTGGGGAAATGGGGCTGTGCTACTTCACACCGTTGGTGTGAAACTTCAATCTGGGAGAAGATTATCTATATGCAAGTTCAAGTGACTGTTGTACATGAACATTTCAAAGGCACTTTTAAAGGGAAAATGAAAAGTCTGCTTTGTGAACCCTTACCTGAAGTATTTATTCACCAATTATATGCTCCCAGAAATAACAATGATAATTGTGGTATTTGTTAAGAACTTATTATGTGCCAGGCACTCTACCAAGTGCTGTGGTGGATACAAGCAAATCGGGTTAGACACAGTCTCTGTCTCATATGAGGCTCGCAGTCTCAATCCCCATTTAACAAATGAGGTAACTGAGGCCCAGAGCAGTAAAGTGACTTGCCCAAGGTCACACAGCAGACAAGTGGTGGAGCTGGGATTCGAACCCATGACCTTCTGTCCCCCAGGTCCCTGCTCTATCCATTACACCATGCTGCTTCCCTAAACAGTGACATATAATTTATGCCACAGTGAAATCAGCAGAGAGCATTTAGTTCATGAGTGGTTTACATCTTTTTAATAAGAACATGGTAAAACACAACCTCATTTGGTGCTTTTGAAGCTCCCAGCCAAAAACTGAGAGTCAAGTGCCTAATAAAGACTAGTATGATGTATGCCTAAGTGCTTAGTACAGTGCTCTGCACACAGTAAGTGCTCAATAAATATGATTGAATGAATGAATGAATGAAAGGAGCAAGTCTTTGGAGCAGTGTGGTCTAGTGGGAAAAACATAGGCCTGGGACCTGGGTTCTGATCCTCAATGTCCTGTTTGCCCCTGATGGCTTATGTTCATATCTTAAAATTATATATTATAAATTATTTTTATTAATGTCTGTTTTCCACTGTAGACTGTAAGCTTTTTGTGGGCAGGGAGCAACACTGTTGTATTGTACTCCTTCAAGCACTTGGTACACTGCTCTGCATATAACAAGCACTCAATAATTAGCATTGATTGATCGAATTTGGGAAGGTCACTTAACTTCTCTGTGCCTCAGTTTCCCCAGCTATAAAAGTCTAAGTCTCCCTCATACTTAGAGACTGTGAGCCACATGGAAGACAGGGACCATGTCAGACCTGACTATCTTGTATGTATGTACTTAAAACAGTACTTGACACCTAAGTGCTTACCAAATATAATAATAATAATAATAACTTCTTAAGGAACAAGAGACATGGAGGGAAAAGAGAAATGATACAAGCATCAAATGAGACAGCCCAGGGGACAACCTTTCTTAGTGCACACTGCATCCATAACTGTGAATCCCACATTGTTTTCAGTCACATATGCCCTTATAGATGAATTTCACCTTCACTGGTATTTTCTTGAAAGAGGAAGGATTACTTTCGTTCATTCGCTCAATCGTATTCATTGAGCATTTACTATGTGCAGAGCACTGTACTAAGCGCTTGGGAAGTACAAGTTGGCAACATATAGAGACGGTCCCTACCCAACAACAGGCTCACAGTCTAGAAGGGGGAGACAGACAACAAAGCAAAACATGTAGACAGGTGTCAAAATCGTCAGAACAACTAGAATTAAAGCTATATGCACATCATTAACAAAATAAATAGAATAGTAAATATGTACAAGTAAAATGAATCAAGTAATAAATCTGTACAAATATATATATATATCTATATATATATATAGATATATATATTTTTTTTTTCTCAAAATAGTTGATTCAGACTGTCAGTATCCCACTGATCACAAACATCAGAACGTACACATGTTGTGAACCCCTCATGGGAACAGAGACTGTGTGTGATTTGATTATATCTATGCCAGCCTTTAGCACAGTGCATGGCACATAGTACATCTCATTTGACTGTAAGATCGTTGTGGGCAGGGAATATGTCTGTTATTGTGTTGTACTCTCCCAAGTGCTTAGTATAGTGTCCTGAACATAGTAAGCACTCAATAAATATGATTGATAGTAAGTGATTAATAAATACCACAGTTACAATTGGATTGGCCACACTCATTAGAGACAAACATCTTCATATCCTAACCCATTTCCTATGTCCACAGTCATTTCTACTGGCATATTTTTGTCTACTGCCATAGAACATTTCCACACAGGCACTCCTAAAGTCAAATGTGCAGCTGGCAGTAATTTCATGCTGGTTAGTATTCCAGTCCTGAGTCTTTCAGACCCTCATCTCTTGTTTTCAAGGTGGCAGATTTGACAGGCAGCAAGGTGAATTTTTCTTCTTCATCCAGAGCAATGGCCCAAGTCAGAGTACTTGAGCGAAGAAGGAGGGATTGGTTGTTGAGCATCCTGGGAAATCCACGGGGCTCTTGTGACTCTTCCGCAAAGGAAGGCAAATGGGAAAAGAGATTGACAAGGTTGTAAGTCACTGCTAGCTATTTTCCAAGGGTCCAGTCAACACTTTGCTGCATTTCTCTCTGTGATTCTTTTGTTATCTTTCCTATTGATCCTTGTTACTACAGGAAGCTCACTGGATCATGTTGAATAGACTGTTCTGCATGGCCAGGGAGAGTGTTCTTTGAAAACATTTATGGTGATAATGATACACTTTTGGAGTAGAGTGAGCCAGTCATCAGCCACACCTACCAGGAGGCACAGGCAAGTTAAGGATGGGCTTGAAAGTAAATCAGGCTTTGGGTAAACAGTAGCGAATATCAATGTAAAACACCTCCTATTATGTTAGCTCTGTCCTTTGGCTACTCATAATAATAATAATAATAACAATAATAATAATGATATTGGTATTTGTTAAGCGCTAAGCCCTGGGGTAGCTACAAGGTCATCAGGTTGTCCCATGTGGGGCTCACATTCTTAATCCTCATTTTACTGATGAGGTAGCTGAAGCTCAGAGAAGCGAAGTGACTTGCCCAAAGTCACACAGCTGACAAGTGGTGTAGCCAGGATTCGAACCCATGACATCTGACTCCCAAGCCTAGGCTATTTCCACTGAGCCACGCTGCTTCTCAGATAATAAATAGTAATAATGGCATTTATTAAGCACTTAGTATGTGCAAAGTACTGTTCTAAGCGCTGGGGAGATTACAAGGTGATCAGGTTGTCCCACGTGGGGCTCACAGTCTTCATCCCCATTTTACAGATGAGGTCACTGAGGCACAGAGAAGTTAAGTGACTTGCCCAAAGTCTCTCAGCCAACAATTGGCAGAGCTGGAATTCGAACCCGTGACCTCTGACTCCAAAGCCGGGGCTCTTTCCACTGAGCCACGCTGCTTCTCTAGAGAAGTGAAGTGGTTTGCCCAAGGTCACACAGCAGACAAGTGGCAGAGCTGGGATTATAACCCATGTCCTCTGACTCCAAAACGTGTGCTCTTTCCACCTCAGATGCATCATTATTTTAACATAGCCACAGGGTGAAGACAAAATAAAAACGTGTAGGCCCAGTACGTTTTGAAAATATTCCTAAATTTTCCATAGCTGGCTATAACTTTCTCATTATCCTTCAACTATCTCTACTTCAAGTGTTACAGCCTTTTCAATGGTGGTATGTGATCATTAAAATAAATTATTGTATTAGTTCTAATTTGGGGGCAGTAAATATCCCCCAAAATAAAATTGAAAGTATGTTTTTCAGGATACTGACTGAGTAATCTACTAATAGTATTTCATTACCCAGAACTTAGAATTTTCATGTCTTTTCATTCATCAATTGCTGGGTTTTTTCATATTTTCAAATTTAGGAAAATAATTGAGCCTCACTTTGATTAAATATCTTGAGCTAGCAAATAAGCTGCCCATTGACTCTTTCGAATACTAAGGAACAGGTTTTTTCCCCCCTTAGATTGGATTTTTTCATCATAAAATGCAAAAAGAATTCCATTTTTATAATTTGTGATACTATTATCATATGTGGTTGCATAAAACGCAAAATAGCAAAAATAGTCCTGCTGCTGCAATCTGTGCTGAAGAGCTGCTTTGTGTGATATTGTCTTGATGCCATATCACCAGATACTGCAGTCGGAACCTGGAATTTTCCAATGGCATTTGCTGTATGTTGCTGCTACACTGTTATAATGGGCACTAAAAATATACCATCCATTTGTTCAGGTCCCAGATCTTTGTCAGCCAAACTCTGGCTACAGGAATCAGATGTGTTTAAATGTCCTTTCTTCCTGTCAGCACTCTCGACTTATGGTTATTGACATTTATTTCCTCATTTTTATCTGAGTAAATGCAATGGGGACAGCTACAGGATCAAATCAATAAGACACACGATCCGCGTTTCAATACAAATGCAGTTGTGAATCTAATGATGCCAGGGTGATTTTCAGGTCCCCGGTTGTGGGGGTTTTCAGAACCTTAGTGTCTCGTGGTGCAAGAGAGAAACCGAGGCTACGATCGAGCTTAGAAGGGACTGCTCCTGTTCAGAGGTCACTGGGGTTCAGGTTCCCAGGGTCTGATGCAGTAGGTTGAGGCATTAGTGCCTTCTGATGGGCATTTCTCAGTCCCAGGCTGATGGCTTTCCATTATCAGCTGAGTCGCGGTGTCTGCACAATGCCACGCATCAAGGGACCTTGCCCTTCATGGCCTCAGGAAGTCTCACTGATGGCACGCCAAGAGCTAAGGGGCTGCACCTAATTTGCATATACATTTCCCGAAATGTATTAGAAATCAAAGTTCACTACCTCAGTGCTTGCCTGCCCCTGCTTCTTCCACCTCGGCTTCGTAGAGAGGGTTGCGGAGTGAGTTTACCAGTAATAAAAATCTACAGTTCATTGGTTTTATCCTCAGTCTACATTTCCTGAAAGAGGAGAGCAGAGAATTCCATTTGACCTCTGACCCTCGATTGTGTTCCTCCCTGCTAGCAATTTTTATAAAGTGCTTTGAACCAGGATGTAAGCATCTTCACCGGCTCATTTGTACCATGGCATTAGCTTTTATTTTATTTTTCTGTCCCCATTAGGTAAAGCTTTTTTATTATGATGATGAACAAGGGCTCAGCATGTTGTGGTCACGTAAGCAGGGAACTGATTTAGACAGGAAATTGCTTCTACCACTAAAATATTCAGACAAGTCTACAAGGGGAACCTATGACTTCTGCAAAGCCACACTGTCCGCGTGTATTTCCGTTCTTTAACCTAGTGGTGGATGGTAATGCATTCCAGACTCTTCCCCTCTCCCCAGAAAAGATGTAACCCACCATGCTTTCTTTTGGATCCCAGGAATTCCACTCTGCTGGGACATGTGGAGGATCGCAGAGACAAGGTTGGTTAAAAAAAAAATGTCCTTATCCACTCAAGGTAACTGTAGGATGGTCCTAGACTAAAACTGGCCCAATCTGTTCTTTGGTTTTTTGCACTGAAAGATTGCTCTCTTTAAACCTCCTATTTTAATAAATGGTAGCATCAAAAGGGTTGTGAAAGACTTTCTTCCCTCTCTGTTTCAAAGGTGTGATCTTTCATTGACAAACAAGTATTCAAAGCAGTCACCAGATTCTGCTACCTTGACAGCACCTTATCTGACAATACATAGGCAAAAGGTAGAAAACTGAAAAAGAAAATCCCCAGACAGTTGTGCATGTGATGCTGAATACTACATTGTGAGATTTTGTGGGTGTGTTTCTGGGTGGGGTGAAGGGTGAGCTCAATTAATAATAAAAACCCCTTACGTGCCCAGCACTGTTTTACGTGCTGGGGGAGACACAGCTCCTCTCCCACATGGTGTTCACACTCTAAATCACCATTTTACAGCTGAGGTGACTGAGGCCTAGAGAAGTTAAGTGACTTCCCCAAGGTCACACAGCAGACATGTAGCAGAGCCAGGATTGGAACCCAGCTCCTTCTGACCTTCAGGCACCATACTGATCCTAATAATTGCTCCTAATAGTTATTTCAAGAATAGAATGATACATGCCACACTATTCAATAGGAATTGTGGATTAACTCAGCCCCAAGGTGGCTTAGCGTAACTGCAGAAATGCTTCAGGGCAGAAATTCTACAGACTGGGCTCAGCCGGGAATGACTCCCAGTTTGTGAAGTCTGCTTCAAGTTAGAGCTCTGTTGGGCCCAGGAGCAAGAAAACCTGTGAGGAGGCCCTAGGCCCAGTTTTGTTAGGATGATGGCAATAATCCCTTCCACGTGGTAGTGACCTAGAAATGGCTATGAGTGTCCCCCATGACAGCACACAACCGGGAGGTCTTCATAATCAAACTTGACTAGACGAGGAAATGTTCAACATCACTTCAGGGTGGCACCAACAGCCTCCCTGAGAGTCATGAAAGCTAGAGGGACCCCTGGAAATCTGGTAGCCTTAGTTGAAATAGTCAGAAGGGGAGGGGGTGGAATGAGAGAGAGTGAGGCCAGAGAGTAGATGGAAAAGGGAGAAAAAAATGCAAGGGGAATGAAAGGGGGAGAAAGAAGCAGGGAGAGAAGAGGGAAGGGACAAAGGGCGAAAGAAAAAGGAGAAGGATGAAGAGCTTGGGAGCAAAAGAAATCGGGAAGGAAGGAGAGAAATTGAGATGGGGAGTGTGATGACCACTTCCACTGAGCCTGCACTTTGAAAAGAAAGGAGCAATACCAGCCGGGTCACTCCTTGGGGTCCCTCTCTTGTTTTGTTGTCTGTCTCCCCCTTCTAGACTGTGAGCCCGCTGTTGGGTAGGGACCGTCTCTATATTTTGCCAACTTGCACTTCCCAAGCACTTAGTACAGTGCTCTGCACACAGTAAGCGCTCAATAAATACAATTGAATGAATGAATGTAAGCATAATCAATCAGAGAGAAGGTTTGGATAGCAGGAACAGGCCCAGATTGGGAGGATATTCATTCATTCATCCATTCATTCATTCAATCGTATTTATTGAGTGCTTACTGTCTGCAGAGCACTGTACTAAGCGCTTGGAAAGTACAATTCAGCAACTGATAGAGACAATCCCTACTCAAAAACAGGCTCACAGTCCACTTCACTTCTCTGTGCCTCAGTTACCTCATCTGTAAAACAGGGATTGAGACTGTGAGCCCCCTGTGGGATAAGGGACCGTGTCCAACCTGATTATCTTGTATCTTTCCCAGTGCTTAGTGCTTGGCACATAGTAAGCACTTAAAAAATACCCTAATTATTATTGTTATTATTAGTTCCCCATCACCTCTGTGCCTTGGAGAGATGCCTGACTCAGCCAAAATGATGGCAGCAAGAAGGGCGCAGGAACTTTGGTGCAGCGAGTAGGATGCTTCAAAACCCTGTGTAGAAGAATGAGAGGTTTGGAAGGCTTTAGAAAATCTGGAGGGCTTTAGGAGCCAGCAGAGACTGAGTGGGGTCTGGAAGCTTCTACAGTGCCTCTGAGCACTCTTTCTGCTGGGGGTTAGGGCTCAAAACCCTGGGTAATGTCATGGGGAGAGAGGAACAGTGTTAACACTACTACTACTAATAATAATAATGGCATTTATTAGGCACTTACTATGTGCCAAGCACTGTTCTAAGTGCTGGGGAGGTTACAAGGTGATCAGGTTGTCCCACCGGGGGCTCACAGGCTTCATCCCCATTTTACAGATGAGGGAACTGAGGCCCAGAGAAGTGACTTGCCCAAAGTCACACAGCTGACAGTTGGTGGAGCCTCCTTCCCCTACCCACAGCACCTGTATATATGTTTGTATGTATTTATTACTCTATTTATTTGTACATATTTATTCTATTTATTTTATTTTGTTAATATGTTTTGTTTTGTTGTCCGTCTCCCCCTTCTAGACTGTGAGCCAGCTGTTGGGTAGGGACCGTCTCTATGTGTTGCCGACTTGTACTTCCCAAGCGCTTAGTACAGTGCTCTGCACACAGTAAGTGCTCAATAAATATGATTGAATGAATGTCTTCTCAGTTGTTGCCACCTTAGTGTTGCCACCTCAGTTGTTGCCTCGGTTTTTAGGTGGGTCCCACATTTCTGCCTGGGGGCGGGGGGGGGGGTGATTGGCATAATAATTATGGTATTTATTAAACACTTACTACGTATCAGGCACCGTACTACGTGCTGGGGTGGATACAAGCAAATCAGGTTGGATACAGTCTCTGGCCCACATGGGGCTCACAGTCTCACTCCCCATTTTACAGATGAGATAACTGAGCATAGTGAAGTGACTTGCCCAAGGTCACACAGCAGACAAGTGGTGGAGCTGGGATTAGAACTCATGATCTTCTAACTCCCAAGCCAGGGCTCTAGCCACTATGCCATGCTGCTTCCGCCTCGCACATGAGACCCATCACCAACCAAGCCAGAGAAGAAGCGTGGCTCAGTGGAAAGCACCTGTATATATGTATATATGTTTGTACACACAGCACCTGTATATATGTTTGTACATATTTATTACTCTATTTATTTATTTATTTTACTTGTACATATTTATTCTATTTTATTTTGTTAGTATGTTTGGTTTTGTTCTCTGTCTCCCCCTTTTAGACTATGAGCCCACTGTTGGGTAGGGACTGTCTCTATATTTTGCCAACTTGTACTTCCCAAGTGCTTAGTACAGTAAGCGCTCAATAAATACGATTGATTGATTGATTGAAAGAGCACGGGCTTTGGAGCCAGAGGTCAGGGGTTCAAATCCCGACTCCTCCACATGTGAGCTGTGTGACTTTGGGCAAGTCACTTCACTTCTCAGCGCCTCAGTTCCCTCAACTGTAAAATGGGGATGAAGACTGTGAGCACCATGTGGGACAACCTGATCACCTTGTATCCTCCCCAGTGCTTAGAACAATGCATTGCACATAGTAAGCATTTAACAAATACTATTATTATTATTATTATTATTATTATTATTATTATTATTATTATTATTATTATAATGGAGGATGGTTTCAACCTGCAAGTAGCCATGACCACACCAAAAGTATTCTCTCCAGGCCATGAATAAGTGTAGCCCATGCAGCCAGATGATGTGTTTTGTGCCAACCCAGGGGAGTCAGGGGCTCCCACAGGGCAATCAGTGGCAGAAACAGCAATGGTTGCAACTGTTCTCATTGCTGAAGCTAAAGGCTGTTTCTTCACTCAATCAATCAATCAGTGGTACTCAGCGCTTACTATATGCAGAGCACTGAACTAAGTACTTGGGAAAGTACATGACAACCAAGTTGCTAGACAATAATAATAAAAATAATAATGACATTTATTAAGTGCTTACTATGTGCAAAGCACTGTCCTAAGCATTGGGGAGGATACAAGATGATCAGGTTGTCCCACGAGGGGCTCACAGTCGTAATCCCCATTTTCCAGGTGAGGTAACTGAGGCTCAGAGAAGTTAAGTGACTTGCCCTAAGACACACAGCTGACAACTGGCAGCATGGCTCAGTGGAAAGAGCCCGGGCTTTGGAGTCAGAGGTCAGGGGTTCAAATCCCGGCTCCGCCAATTGTCAGCTGTGTGACTTTGGGAAAGTCACCTGACTCCTCTGCCCCTCAGTTCCCTCATCTGTAAAATGAAGATGAAGACTGTGAGCCCCAAGTGGGACAACCTGATCACCTTGTATCCTTCCCACTGCTTAGAATAGTGCTTTGCACATAGTAAGCACTTAACAAATGCCATTATTATTATTATTATTCAAGTCAGAAAACCTAAGCACTTGGGATTCCATGCTTATAGACTATTTTCTTCCAAGATTTTAGACTTTAATGATTTGTTTAATCATATCACGCTTGCAGTGTGTAATTTGACGAACTTGCTGCTATTCTGTGTCATGAGTCCCCGGCTAGTACCATTCATTCGTTCAGTCATATTTATTGAGCACTTACTGTGTGCAGAGCATTGTACTAAGCGCTTGGGAAGTACAAGTTGGCAACATATAGAGACGGTCCCTACCCAACAGTGGGCTCACAGTACCAACCAGGACTTTCCTAGACTGGGTTAGCCTCCGTGACAGGTGAAAACTCAAACCACCCAGGCAAGTTTACCCAGGAAGCTTTACTTAATTTTTTAGTGCAGGGGGGTGATACATACACACACATTTAGTCACACCCACTACAACAAGTGTCTGGTACCAGTCGGCCGATCAAGGGAGCCCGTCCCTCCCATTCCCATGAAGGAATGTCTGGTGAAGTTCCCGGCAGCTCGGCTTTGCTGTGCTTTAGTCCAGTCCGTACCGGTGACCTCGACCACCGACTCAAGTCTCCATCTGCTGCTTCTCTGCTCGTGATTCAAAGTGACCGCTTTTTATCTGTCTTGGGCATCACGGTGGTTCTATATAGCAGTTGTTGATTGGTCCGGGCCTGTAATTGGGTAGAGCAGTTCAAGAAACCCACATCTCCCTCCGTTTTCCATCCCTACGGGCCAGCAAAGACCTGTCCTCAAGTAAAGCACCCCAGGTCTTTCGCAGATTTCTTCTTTGTTACTGTTCGCGGCATCAAAATCAGTCACTTACAGCAAGGCCTGCTGCAGGCTTACTACATTATGCAGTGCAACCTGTAGGAAATGATATCACATACAGTGTAGACCTGAGAATTCTTTACCTTATAGATAATGTACTCCTTGGGTATGACATTTTTGGTACATGCTTTCAAGCCTTACTGCAAACTGGTGAAGAATACAACCAAGTATTTGAGTACATGGGGAAAGAGAGTCTAATTGTTTGGGAAAAGAAGGTGACATTAAAATAGAAGTGACTCTTTCAGAAGGCCATATAGATAAAGAAACAAAGGGAGAGTGATACTGTCAACAGTACAATAATTACCTTCAGGCATCATTCTGCCAATTTCCTAACTTACTTAACCCTAAGTAAAATATTTAACACCTGTTTCAAAAAGAAAGCTAGCTATCTTTTTTGAATTTCAAAAGAAATATTATAAAATTAAGTTCAGGGTAACTGTATTACTTAAGAGTTTTCCACAAATTGCTCTTGTGATGTGATTCAGCCAATTATAAATAGCCCAGCTATGGGTTTACTATAATGCATGTTTGAATTTTTGAAACCGTGCCGTGTTTCAGTAAGTTAAAACCATCTTTTAATAAGTTGGAAGAAATCAGTCAATCAATCAATAGTATTTATTGAGTGCTTACTATGTGTGATCTGCACTGTAGTAAGCACTTGGGAGAGTACAAAAGAAAGTCCAAATGCAGCACTTGGGAGAGTACAAAAGAAAGTCCAAATGCATGAGAAAACGGGGATGGACAAGAAAGATTTCTGAAGGTCTGGCCTTCCAGGGCCCTAGGGAAATGGGTGGATACCTCTTCAGGTCCCTCAGCTTAGGTAGATATGCTCTTTCAGTCCATTAATCTTTTAATAATTGTTATGATGAGTATCACTGAGGATAATAATAGGAAAATATTGTATTAATGAAGGAAGAGTGAATAAATGGCAGATCTTAACAACAGTGTGTTCTGGGATCCCTGGACAAAATCATCACGATGACCAGCAGTAACATTTGCTTATGAAATTCATCCCAAACCAGGAATTTGATATGATCAGTAATGTTAGATCCTTGGAGGAATAGGCATCAAACAGAAAATCTGCAGTATACTTTGTTAAAAGGTTCTTCAGTACTTCTGTAACAATCTGTTTTAAACACTGACCCCTGTAAGTTTCCTTTTGCTACAAGTAAATTAATTCACTGTCTTCTCCCCTGCTAAATGGTAGGCTCTTCAAGGGCAGGGATTATGTCTACTCATTGTATTATATTCTCCCCAGGGCTTAGTGTACGGCTCTGCACACAGCAGGTGCTCAGAAAATGGAACTGATAACTGAAAACTTGAAGGAAAGGCACACTCCCTGTGCTAAATCCAAAATAGCACATTCATACATAGAACGAGAGCGTATGGGAGGAACATCGGCTTGGATAATTTAATGCAGTGCTTTCCATTCTGAATGTTTTAGGAATATAAAAACTGAAGATGGGAGCCTGTTAGCTCTGACCTAGTCAACTCTCACCTTTCCCCTCATCCCTCCCACTCTCCCATCCCTCCATCCGGCACGAAGGTAGCATATAAAAAGTTAGTGAATGTCAACCGACAGTGACTATTGTCTAAATTCTTCAGTGTTTCTGAATTCAGGACCTGCAGGATAAGAGGCTGACTGCCACGTCCTGTAGCTACCGGCTCATAAATTCTTAAATGCCGTCGACTCCGGCAAGTATTAGAGACCTGGCCAATGATGACTATTGCTGGGAAAAAGAAAGCAGAGGGAAATGGCTGTCCTCACTCTTTTAGAGAGAAATGTCAAAAGTTTTTCTTTGTATTTTCAATGTTCAGGTGGAGAAGGGAAAATGGTTCTAATACCTCTCTCTTCGAGCCCTGTGACTGTTTTGTATTTCAGGGATTGTCTGAGTCCTGGGGGAAATCTTTAAGTTCTAGATGACTATAATAAGTGCTTTTAGTCATGTGCATGCCATGGAAGTGTCTCTTGATTTTTGAAAACATTCATTAGATTGAGGCAAAGGGCTATTACCTTGACCTTTGACATTGTATTTTAAGGATGAAAGTGAAACCATATACCCGAATACATTCCAGACACAACGTTACCATAAATAGAAGATTTCCTTTAAGGAGAATGTCTCAGGCTATGTTACTGTTTATGTTAAAAAAGAGCAGGTTTGACCCTGCACCTATCTATTTAAAAGAAATCTACTTTTAGGAAACAGGCATTAAAGCATTTAAAAATCTATGCAGAGTTCACGGGCAGCAATAAAAGAATTTGTGACCTGCATATATCTAAACCTCAAATGAGGAGGAAAATATGAGCGCTGAATAACCTTGAGACAGTTAAATCATTTAGAGGAATATAAAAGACACATATGACCTTTATCTATGTGCCAAAAATAATTCCCAATCTAAGGATCTTGGGAATCCAAAAATGTAAGATTTTTCAGCAAGTCAGCTGTGATTGCTTCTGATGTGTGAATAGGTTATACTAGATGTAACTGTCCTTTGTAGTGCTACAGACAGTGACAACCTCTCTGTGACCACGGGAGTGACTGATAAAGAGCTACATGTACCTGATACTCCCTCCCTTTCATACTTTGTAAACACATGCACACACAAAGACTGTGCACAGGGGTTAGAAGTGTGGCCTACAGGAAAGAGAAACGGGCTTTGGAGTCAGAGGTCATGGGTTCAAATCCCGGCTCCGCCAATTGTCAGCTGTGTGACTTTGGGCAAGTCACTTATCTTCTCTGTGCCTCAGTTACCTCATCTGGAAAATGGGGATTATAACTGTGAGCCCCATGTGGGACAACCTGATCACCTTGTAACCTCCCCAGTGCTTAGAACAGTGCTTTGCACATAGTAAGTGCTTAATTAATGCCATTATTATTATTATTAGAGAACTTGGGTTCATTCATTCATTCATTCAATCGTATTTATTCATTCAGTCAGTCAGTCGTATTTATTGAGCGCTTACTGTGTGCAGAGCACTGTACTAAACGCTTGGGGAAGTACAATACAGCAATAAAGAGAGACAATCTCTGCCCTGGACTGGAGAGGGGAGAGGTAGGAAGTTGGGAAGCTGATGCAGAAATCGAGGTGGGTGAAGAGGAAAGACTGGATTTTAGCGATGTAGTGAAAGAGACCTACAGGATTTGGTGAGGAATTGGATATCAATCAATCAATCGTATTTATTGAGCACTCACTGTGTGCAGAGCACTGTACTAAGCGCTTGGGAAGTACAAGCTGGCAACATGTAGAGACGGTCCCTACCCAACAGTGGGCTCACAGTCTAGAATGAGAGAACGGAGTCAAGGATGATGCTTTTAGCGGCTTTTGAGATGGGACGAGGCTTTAGAGATGGGAAGGATGGTTGTGTTGTCTAAGGTGACGGGAAAACTCGGGAGAGGACAGGGTTTGGAAGGGAAGATATTTCTCTGCTGTATGAACTTAGGCAAGTCACTTAAC
Organism: Tachyglossus aculeatus; assembly: GCF_015852505.1. NCBI lineage: Eukaryota > Metazoa > Chordata > Mammalia > Monotremata > Tachyglossidae > Tachyglossus > Tachyglossus aculeatus. The sequence goes on from NC_052069.1 coordinate 25,445,264, forward strand.
CTCGCTTTGCCTCAGTTACCTCATCTGTAAAATGGGCATTAAGACTGTGAGCCCCACTGTGAGTCTAACTTGATTATCTCATATCTACCCCAGCACTTAGTGTAGTGCTTGGCACATAGTAAGCCTTACCAAATACCACTGGAAAAATAAAAGGAAGACTCAGTGGAAAGAGCCCGGGCTTTGGAGTCAGAGGTCATGGGTTCAAATCCCACTCTGCCAATCATCAGCTGTGTGACTTTGGGCAAGTCACTTAACTTCTTTGTGCCTCAGTTACCTCCTCTGGAAAATGGGGATTAAGACTGTGAGCCCCACGTGGGAAAACCTGATCTCCTTGTAACCTCTCCAGCACTTAGAACAGTGCTTTGCACATAGTAAGCGCTTAATACATGCTATTATAATTATTATTATTTGCCACTTTTTAATTTTAGTCGTGCACCAAATACTGTACGTAGTGCTGAGGTAGTCACAAAATCACTACAGCAGACATAGTTCCTGACCCCACTGGGACTTAAAATTGAAGAGTAGGGTTGAACAGAGAAGCAGTGCAGCCTAATGGATACAGCATGGGATGGGAAGCCGGAAGGACTTGGGTTCCAAATCTGGCTCTGCCAATTGTCTGCTGTTTTGCAAATCACTTAACTTCACTGTGATTCAGTTATCCAGGGGGATTATGACTGTGAACCCCACGTGGGACATGGACTGTGCCCAACCTAATTAGCTTGTATCTACTCCAGCGCTTAATTCAGTGCCTGACACATAGTAAGAACTTAACAAATACCATAAAAAAGATATTTTTGCTCCATTTACAGAAAAAGAAACTGTCACAGAGTGGTTAAGTGATTCTGCCTAGGTCACCCAGCAGGCTAGTGAGAGTGTTGGATTCAGAACCCAAGTCTCCTGATTCCAGTCCTATGATTTTTCCTTCTAGACTGTGAGCCCATTGTTGGGTAGGAAACATCTCCATATGTTGCCAACGTATATTTCCCAATCAATCAATCAATCAATCAATCGTATTTATTGAGCGCTTACTATGTGCAGAGCACTGTACTAAGCGCTTGGGAAGCACAAATTGGCATCACATAGAGACAGTCCCTACCCAACAGTGGGCTCACAGTCTAAAAGGGGGAGACAGAGAACTGAACCAAACATACCAACAAAATAAAATAAGTAGGATAGAAATGTACAAGTAAAATAAATAAATAAATAAATAAATAGAGTAATAAATATGTACAACCATATATACATATATACAGGTGCTGTGGGGAAGGGAAGGAGGTAAGACAGGGGGATGGAGAGGGGGACGAGGGGGAGAGGAAAGAAGGGGCTCAGTCTGGGAAGGCCTCCTGGAGGAGGTGAGCTCTCAGCAGGGCCTTGAAGGGAGGAAGAGAGCTAGCTTGGCGGATGGGCAGAGGGAGGGCATTCCAGGCCCGGGGGATGACGTGGGCCGGGGGTCGATGGCGGGACAGGCGAGAGCGAGGTACGGTGAGGAGATCAGCGGTGGAGGAGCGGAGGGTGCGGACTGGGCTGTAGAAGGAGAGAAGGGAGGTGAGGTAGGAGGGGGCGAGGTGATGGACAGCCTTGAAGCCCAGGGTGAGGAGTTTCTGCCTGATGCGCAGATTGATCGGTAGCCATTGGAGATTTTTGAGGAGGGGAGTGATATGCCCAGAGCGTTTCTGGACAAAGATAATCCGGGCAGCAGCATGAAGTATGGATTGAAGTGGAGAGAGACACGAGGATGGGAGATCAGAGAGAAGGCTAGTGCAGTAGTCCAGACGGGATAGGATGAGAGCTTGAATTAGCAGGGTAGCGGTTTGGATGGAGAGGAAAGGGCGGATCTTGGCAATGTTGCGGAGCTGAGACCGGCAGGTTTTGGTGACGGCTTGGATGTGAGGGGTGAATGAGAGAGCGGAGTCGAGGATGACACCAAGGTTGCGGGCTTGTGAGACGGGAAGGATGGTAGTGCCGTCAACAGAGATGGGAAAGTCAGGGAGAGGACAAGGTTTGGGAGGGAAGACAAGGAGCTCAGTCTTCGACATGTTGAGCTTTAGGTGGCGGGCGGACATCCAGATGGAGATGTCCTGAAGGCAGGAGGAGATGCGAGCCTGGAGGGAGGGGGAGAGAGCAGGGGCAGAGATGTAGATCTGGGTGTCATCAGCGTAGAGATGATAGTTGAAGCCGTGGGAGCGAATGAGGTCACCAAGGGAGTGAGTGTAGATTGAGAACAGAAGGGGACCAAGCACTGAACCTTGGGGAACCCCCACAGTAAGAGGATGGGAGGGGGAGGAGGGGCCTGCAAAAGAGACTGAGAAAGAACGACCGGAGAGATAAGAGGAGAACCAGGAGAGGACGGAGTCTGTGAAGCCAAGGTCAGATAACGTGTGGAGGAGAAGGGGGTGGTCCACAGTGTCAAAGGCAGCTGAGAGGTCGAGGAGGATTAGGACAGAGCACTTAGTACAGTGCTCTGCACACAGTAAGCGCTCAATAAATGCGATTGAGTGAATTTTCCATTAGCTCGCACTACCATGTTGAAGAGCCCACCTCTATTTTAGACTCCATCCCTTTGCTACTAGATGTTCCCAAGCCTTTGCTCATAAAGAAAACCACTTCCTTTTGTGTTTATCTTGGGCCAGTCCTGTCTCATCACTTGCCCTCATCATCATGTGCTATACTAAGAATATTGCACTCTCTTTGTTTGATGATGGTTGACATCTTTCAGTTCATCATTCAGTGTCTGGCTGAGTGTTCTGCTATCCTCAACAGAGCTTATCGTCCGTAGAGCTTTTATGGTGTGCAGAACCTTGGGCTAGTTACTTGGAAACATACAAATAAAAGACTCAGTCCTGGTGATCTAGAAGCTTAGCATTAACTAAATAATAGTAATAATAATAATAATAATAATAGCATTTATTTAGTGCTTACTATGTGTAAAGCACTGTTCTAAGTGCTGGGGTGGTTACAAGGTGATCAGGTTGTCCCACGGGGGACTCACAGTCTTAATCGCCATTTTCCAGATGAGGTAACTGAGGCACAGAGAAGTTAAGTGACTTGCCCAAAGTCACACAGCTGACAAATGGTGAAGTCGGGATTAGGACCATTGACTCCCCAGCCCGGGCTCTTTCCACTGAGCCACACTGCTTCTCCTGAAGTATAAGCTCCTCAAGTGCAAAGACTGTCTTTTGTACCTTCTCTTTCACTATCTCTAGTATCAAAGTGGTGTTCTGCAAAGAATTGACAATAATTCATACTGTGAGTAAACGAGTGAAAGGATGAATAAAAAAAATGGGAGACCCCTGGACATGAACTGCTAAACAAATAGCTAATAAATCAATCACATTTATTGAGCATGTACTGTGTGTAGAGCATCATACTAAGTGGTTGGGAGAGTACAATATAACAGAGTTGGTAGACCTGTCCCTACCAAAAGGAGCTTACTGTCTAGAGGGGGTCAGACTTAAAAATAAATTACAGGTATGTATACATGTACTGTAGGGCTGAGGGTGGGGTGAATATTAAGTTCTTAAAGACCACATATCCAATTGTAAGGGTGCAGAACCAGGTGGGAGTAGGGGAAATGAGGGCTTAGTCAGAGAAGGCCTCTTGGAGGAGTCATGATTTTAATAAGGCTTTGAAGGTGGGGAGAGTGTTTGTCTGTCAGATATGAAGGGGAGGGAGTTCCAGGCCAGAGGCAGGACATCGCCAAGATCCGCCCTTTTCTCTCCATCCAAACCACTACCTTGCTGGTTCAATCTCTCATCCTACCCCGACTGGATTAGTGCATCAGCCTCCTTTCTGATGTCCCATCCTCTTGTCTCTTCCCACTTCAGTCCATACTTCACTTTGCTGCTGCCCGGATTATCTTTGTACAGAAATGCTCTGGGCATGTCACTCCCCTCCTCAAAAATCTCCAGTGGCTGCCTATCAACCTTTGAATCAAGCAAAAACTCCTCACTCTCGGCTTCAAGGCTCTCCGTCACCTCACCCTCTTCTACTTCACCCCCTTTCTCCCCTTCTCCAGCCCAGCCCACACACTCCTCTGCTCTGCCACTAACTTCCTCACTGTGCCTCATTCTCACCTGTCCCACCCGTTGATCCCTGGCCCACATCCTTCCCCAGGCCTGGAATGCCTTCCCTCCTCACATCCGTCAAACTAGCTCTCTTCCCCCATTCAAAGCCCTACTGAGAGCTCACCTCCTCCAGGAGGCCTTCCCAGACTGAGCCCCCTTTTTCCTCTGCTCTTCCTCCTCTCCCCATCACCCCTCCTCTTTCCCTCTGCTCTACCCCCTTCCCCACCCCACAGCACTTGTGAATATTTTTACATATTTATTATTCTATTTATTTTATTAATGATGTGTATATATCTATAATTGTATTTATTTATTTTGATACTATTGATGCCTGCCTACTTGTTTTGTTTTGTTGTCTCTCTCTCCCCCTTCTAGACTGCGAGCCCACTATTAGGTAGCAGTTGTCTCTGTCCATAGACGAATTGTAATAAAAATAATAATAATGATGGCATTTGTTAAGCCCTTACTATGTGCAAAGCACTGTTCTGAGCACTGGGGAGGATACAAGGTGATCAGGTTCACAGTCTTAATCCCCATTTTACAGATGAGGTAACTGAGGCACAGAGAAGTTAACTGACTTGTCCAAAGTCACACAGCTGACAATTGGTGGAGCTGGGATTTGAACCCATGACCTCTGACTCCCACCCTGTGCTCTTGCCACTGAGCCATGCTGCTTCTCTGGGAAATTGTACTTTCCCAGAGCTTAGTACAGTGCTCTGCTCACAGTAAGAGCAGTAAGAGCTCAATAAATATGATTGAATGAGTGAACATGAGTGAGAGTTCATCAGCTCGGTAGGTAAACAGTGAATAGTTTGACATTAGAGGAGTGGAGTGAACATGCTGGGTTGTAGTGGGAAATTAACAAGGTAGGATAGAAGGCTCAAGGTGTTTAAGTGTTCAAAGCCGATGGGAAGGAGTTTCTGTTTGATATCGAGGTGGATGGCAACCATTGGAAGTTCCTGATGATTGGGGAAACTGGACTGAATGCTTTTTTAGGAAAATGATCTGACTGCCGAGTGAAGTATGGACTGGAGTGGGAAGAGACAGGAGGCAAGGAGGTTTGCAAGGAGGCTGCTGCAATAATTAAAGTGGGAGATGATAAACATTTTGATCAGCATAGTAGCAATTCGATTGGAGAGGAAAGGACAGATTCAAGTGATGTTATGAAGGTGGAACCAACAAGATTTGGTGACAGATTGAATATGCTTATTCATTCATTCATTCAGTCAGTCATATTATTGAGCGCTTACTGTCATTCGTGCATTCATTCAATCGCATTTATTGAGCGCTTACTGTGTGCACAGCACTGGACTAAGCACTTGGAAAGTACAAGTTGGCAACATATAGAGACGATCCCTACCCAACAGTGGGCTCACAGTCTAGAAGGGGGAGACAGAGAACAAAACAAAACATATTAACAAAATAAAATAAATAGAATAAATATGTACAAATAAACTAAATAGAGTAATAAATACGTACAAACATATATACATATATACAGGTGCTGTGGAGAGGGGAAGGAGGTAAGGTGGGGGGATGGGGAGGGGGAAGAGGGGGAGAGGAAGGAGGGGGCTCAGTCTGGGAAGGCTTCTTGGAGGAAGTGAGCTCTCAGTAGGGCTTTGAAGGGACTGACTGCTTTTTTAGAAAAATGATCTGACAGCCGAGTGAAGTACAGACTGGAGTTGGGAGAGACAGGAGGCAAGGAGGTTTGCCAGGAGGCTGATGCAATAGATAAGGTGGGAGATGAAACATTTTGATCAGCATAGCAGCAATTCGAATGGAGAGGAAAGGACAGATTCAAGTGATGTTATGAAGGTGGAACCAACAAGATTTGGTGACAGATTGAATAGGTTTATTCATTCATTCATTCAATCATATTTATTGAGCACTTACTGTGTGCAAAGCACTGTACTAAGTGCTTGGGAAGTACAAGTTCCCAATCGTGCTTAGTGTAGAGACAGTCCCTACCCAACAACGGGCTCACAGTCTAGAAGGGGGAGACAGACAACAAAGCAAAACATGTGGACAGGTGTCAAGTCATCAAAATAAATAAAAATGAAGCTAGATGCACAGCATTAACAAAATTAATAGAATAGTAAATATGTACAAGTAAAATAAATACAGCAATAAATCTGTACAAACATATATGCAGGTGATGTGGGGAGGGGAAGGTGGTAGGGCCGGGGGGATGGGGAGGAGGAGATGAAAAAGGGGGCTCAGTCTGGGAAGGCCTCCTGGAGGAGGTGAGCTCTCAGTAGGGCTCTGAAGGGAGGAAGAGAGCTAGTTTGGTGGATGGGCAGAGGGAGGGCATTCCAGGCCGGGGGGAGGACGTGGGCCAGGGATCGACGGCAGGACAGGTGAGAATGAGGTACAGTGAGGTTCAGTGAGAGCGATAAGTTGAGGATAAGTTCTCACAGATGAGATGAAGTATGTTGGTGCTATCTACAGTGATGGGAAAGTCAGGGAAAGAACGGAGTTTGGGTGGCTTTGGACATGTTAGGTTTCAGGTAATAATAATAATAATAATGATGATGATAATGATGGTATTTGTTAAGCACTTACTATGTGCCAAGCACTGTTCTAAGTTCTGGGGGAGATACAAGGTAATCAGGTTGACCCACGTGGGGATCACATTCTTATTCCCCATTTGTCAGATGAGGTAATTGAGGCACAGAGAAGTGAAGTGGCTTGCCCAAGGTCCCACCGCAGACAAGTGGCAGAGCTGGGATTAGAACCTACATCCTCTGACTCCCAGTGAGACCCAGAACTGAGCTTTAAGGGACTCTGACACTGAGAGGATGGGAGGAAGAGAAGGAGCCTGCGAAAGAGCCTGAGAAGCAGCGTGGCACAGTGGTAAGATTCATTCATTCATTCATTCATTCATTCGTTCAATCGTATTTATTGAGCGCTTACTGTACTAAGCGCTTGGAAAGTACAATTCGGCAACAGAGACAATCCCTACCCAACAACGGGCCTTCAGTCTAGAAGGGGGAGACAGACAACAAAACAAAACAAAACAAAACAAGTAGACAGGCAGTACTGTACTTTTCAAGCACTTAGTACAGTGTACTGCACATAGTAAGCACTCAATAATAATAATAATAATAATAATAAAAATAATAATGTTGGCATTTGTTAAGCGCTTACTATGTGCAAAGCACTGTTCTAAGCGCTGGGGGAGATACAAAGCGATCAGGTTGTCCCATGTGGGGTTCACAGTCTTAATCCCCATAGTACAGATGAGGTAACTGAGGCTCAGAGAAGTTAAGTGACTTGCCCAAGGTCACACAGCAGACATGTGGCGGAGCCGGGATTCGAACCCATGACCTCTGACTCCAAAGCCCGGGCTCTTTCCACTGAGCCATGCTGCTTGTTTATACTCAATACTCAATAAATTATTGAGTATTATTTATTGAGTATTATTATTATTGAGTATTATTTATTGAGTAATTGAGTATTGAGTATTATTTATTGAGTAATTATTGAGTATTATTTATTATACTCAATAAATATGACTGATCACATAAATCAATTTTGCATAGATATGAAACCATTCATGCATAAGAGCATAAATTAATCAGTGGTATTTATTGAGCAATAAGTTAGCTAGACATGTTCTCTGCTCACAAGGAGCTTAAAAGCATGAGAAGCAGTGTGGCTTAATGGAAAGAGCCTGTGCTTGGGAGTCAGAGGTTGTGAGTTCTAATTCTGCTTCTGCCACTTAGCTGTGTGACTTTGGGCAAGTCACTTCACTTCTCTGGGCCTCAGTTCCCTCATCTGTAAAATGGGGATGAAGTCTGTGAGCCCTAAGTGGGACATCCTGATTACCTTATATCTACTCCAGTGCTTAGAACAGTACTTTGTACATAGTAAGTGCTTAACAAATGCCATTAATATTATTATTTGTCCATTGCACTGGATGCCACTATTGCAAGTACTTGGCACATAGATACCACTTCACAAATAATAATAATAATAACAATAAGTATAATAATGGCATGTGTTAAGCGCTTACTATGTGCAAAGCACTGTTCTAAGCGCTGGGGAGGTTACAAGCTGATCAGGTTGTCCCATGGGGAGCTCACAGTCTTAATCCCCATTTACAGATGAGGTAACAGAGGCACAGAGAAGTCAAGTGACTTGCCCAAAGTCATACAGCTGACAATTGGCAGAGCTGGGATTTGAATCCATGACCTCTGACTCCAAAGCCCAGGCTCTTTCCACTGAGCCATGCTGCTTCTAAGCACTGGGGAGGATACAAGGTGATCAGGTTGTCCCACATGGGGCTCACAGTCTTAATCCGCATTTTTCAGATGAGGTAACTGAGGCATGGAGAAGTGAAGTGACTGCCCAAAGTCACACAGCTGACAATTGGCAGGGCCGGAATTTGAACCCATGACCTCTGACTCCAAAGCCCGGGCTCTTTCCATTGAGCCATGCTGCTTCTCAAATACCACAACTATCATTAGTAAGAAGATTTTTAAAAATGTATCCGTTCATTCATTCATTCAGATGTATTTTTTTGAATGCTTACTGCGTGCAGAGCACTGTACTAAGCACTTGGGAGAGAGAGTAGGATACAACAATAACATTCCCTGCCCACAGCAAGCTTACAGTCTAGAGGAGGGGAAATAGAAGTGTCCGGGCTGGGTTGTAGGAGAGAAGTTAAGTGAGGTAGGAGGGGCGATGTGGTGGAGAGCTTTAAAGCCAAAGGGGAGGACGTTTTGTTTGATGTGGCGGTGGATGGATAAGATCACGGGCTTGGGAGTCAGAGGTCATGGATTCTAATTCTGGCTCTGTCCCTCGTCAGCTGTGTGACTTTGGGCAAGTCCCTTAACTTCTCTGGGCCTCAGTGACCTCATCTTTAAAATGGGGATTAAGACCGTGAGCCCCACGTGGGACAAACTGATTACATAGTATCTCCCCCAGCACTTAGAACAGCGTTTGGCACATAGTAAGCACTTAACAAATAGTATTATTATTATTATTATTATTATTATTATTGAGAGAAAAAGAGTTAAGAACGTAGAAATTATTAAGAACAAGTTGGTGATTAAATAATAAATCAACATATTCTTTAAATGCACATCCCATCAAATTAATGTGTATTAATAATTTTCTGGATTTATATTTACATATGAAGAGTGTTTGCTAGTCTATTTTCTGTCCCTGTTTACGGTGCACAGGAAAAGTGTCAGCAGGAGAACTGACTCATGGGGATTTGGGAAAGAGGGGTAAGGAGAGAATTCCAGCTTTGAGGAATTGAGGGAAAGGCAGCAAATCTGGGTGGCCCTCAGTCTGTTCTGCCATCAGCCTTTCTATTTCTTCTCCCATAAACCCTGCCAGCTGGCATGCCCTGGCTGTCATTCCTGTCACCCTCACGGAGGTGGCTGATCCCCTAAACGTTGGCTCCCAGCTCAGCCGCGATGCCGTATATTTGACCGGGACTTTCAGATTACCATGAGTCACGACAAGGAAATCGCCAGTGGAAATCAAATGTCCAGTGAGGGAGGTTTCGTGGGCGCTGTAGTCAAACAGTGAAATAACGGTAATAATGATAATGATGGTATTTGTTAAGTGCTTACTTTGTGCCAAGCACTGATCTAAATACTGAGGTAGATACAAGGTAATCAGGTTGTCCCAAATGGGGCTCACAGTTCTTAATCCCCATTTCATAGATGAGGTAACTGAGGCACAGAGAAGTTAAGTAACTTGTCCACAGTCATACAGCAGATAAGTGGATGATCCAGGATTAGAACCCACGTCCTCTGACTCCCAAGCCCGGGGTCTTGCCACCTGGCCATGTTACTTAAATATAATGGTATTCACCGAGTACCTAGTATTTACCGAGTGCCTACTATCGTGGCTCAATGGAAAAGAGCACGGGCTTTGGAGTCAGAGGTCATGGGTTCAAATCCCAGTTCCGCCAATTGTCAGCTGTGTGACTTTGGGTACGTCACTTAACTTACCTGTGCCTCAGTTCTCTCATCTGTAAAATGGGGATTAAGACTGTGAGCCCCCCGTGGGACAACCTGATCACCTTGTAACCTCCCCAGCACTTAGAACAGTGCTTTGCACATAGTAAGCGCTTAAAAAATGCCCCCCCCCAAAAAAAAAAAGAGCCCGGGCTTTGGAGTCAGAGGTCATGGGTTCGAATCCTGGCTCCACCAATTGTCAGCTGTATGACTTTGGGCAAGTCACTTCACTTCTCTGGGCCTCAGTTCCATCATCTGTGAAATGGGGATTAAGACTGTGAGCCCCCCATAGGACAACCTGATCACGTTGTAACCTCCCCAGTGCTTAGAACAGTGCTTTGCACATAGTAAGCACTTTATAAATGCCATTATTGAGAAGCAGTGTGGTTCAGTGGAAAGAGCCCGGGCTTGGGAGTCATGGGTTCAAATCCCGGCTCTGCCACTTGTCAGCTGTGTGACTTTGGGCAAGTCACTTAACTTCTCTGTGCCTCAGTTACCTCATCTGTAAAATGGGGATTAAGACTGTGAGCCCCCCAGAAGGACAACCTGATCACGTTGTAACCTCCCCAGCGCTTAGAACAGTGCTTTGCACATAGTAAGTGCTTTATAAATGCCATTATTGAGAAGCAGCGTAGTTCAGTGGAAAGAGCCCGGGCTTGGGAGTCAGAGGTCATGGGTTCAAATCCCGGCTCTGCTGCTTGTCAGCTGTGTGACTTTGGGCAAGTCATTTAACTTCTCTGTGCCTCAGTTACCTCATCTGTAAAATGGGGATTAAGACTGTGAGCCCCACGTGGGACAACCTGATCACCTTGTAAACTCCCCAGCACATAGAACAGTGCTTTGCACATAGTAAGTGCTTAACAAATACCAAAATTATTATTATTATTTTTATTATTATTACTATGTGCAGAACACTGTACTAAGCGGTTAGAAGAATACAATACAGCAGAGTTGGTGGACACACTCCCTGCCCACAATAAGCTTAGACTATAGAGACAAGCTTACAATCTAGAGACTTTAGTTGGGAAAATGTCTCTACTTATTCATTAGAAAATTATACGTTTTCCCTAAGTGATCCTTAGTCTTTGCTAAGCTCTAAAAGTTTAGCACAAGAAACAGATCTGGGTTTTGAAGTATTTGCAACCGGTTCTGTGTAATATTTTCTGTCTTTTATGCACGAGGGCAAGAAAGTTCAGATGAAGAACGTGAGCATAGTTAAAACTGGACAGGCTACCTATGTAACCGTGTGCTAAGTATTACAGTAAGAAGATACAGAATAGAATTTAAAATTCAATTTGTGAAAATAAATGCATTAAGGCCAATGACATTATCTGTTTCTAATTGCACAACAATCAGCTCAACAATTAATTTTTCACAATTATAGGTCCTTTGTTCAAGGAGCGTTCTGCTTTTTACGGGCTTCAGATCATTTTCATCTTAACGGGGCTCTGTGTTGGAATCATTAAGTACTGTTTTACAGCTCTATTCAGTAGACACACTGCTTCGCGATTCAAATTATCACTGTGCAGTGATAAGCAAATAAAAGTAGATCATCAAGTTACAAGTCCACACACAGTTCAGAATAAGAAATGGCAAACTTAAATCAACAGACTAATTATAATATCTCTAAACAGTTGAACCTAAGGTACAACTTATTTCTCCAGCTACATTTGCAAGAACCATGTGACCGCAGGCTTCTTTCTAGTTAATTTGACTCGATTCAATCGGGAGTAGCTTCTCGCCTGATTCTAAACCCCATGGAGTTGATCCAAGCATCAGAAAAGCAAGTAGAGAAACAGTCTGTGCAGCTTCAAGCCCCTCGTCAATTTGACTGCCACGATTACATATTTTTTTTTCCAATTAAGCTGCTATTTTAAATGCCACTTGTTGCTTTCTCTTTTGCCTCAAACTGGCAGTCATCTATTTTCACAAATCTTCTCCGTCCAGCAAATATGACACCTCAATATTCCCTGACCCTGAAAAAGCCAAGCTGTATGATTAGGAACTGTGGATTATTATTTCCATAAATATCACCAGAGCAATTATCGATCAATCGATGACATTTATTGAGTGCTTACTGTTTCCAGAGCACTCACTCTACTAATTAACACTATTTAATGAGTACTTACTGTGTGCAGAGCTTTGTACTACGCACCTGGCAAAGGCCTTCCCAGACTGAGCCCCCCGCCCTACCTCCTTCCCTTCCCCACATCACTTGTATATATATTTGTACAGATTTATTACTCTATTTATTTCACTTGTACATATTTACTATCCTATTTATTTTGTTAATGATGTGCATGTAGCTTTAATTCTATTTGTTCTGACGACTTTGACACCTGTCTACGTGTTTTGTTTTGGTCTGTCCCCCCCTTCTAGACTGTGAGCCCGTTGTTGTGTAGGGACCGTCTCTATTTGTTGCCAACTTGTACTTCCCAAGCGCTTAGTACAGTGCTCTGCACACAGTATGTGCTCAATAAGTATGATTGAATGAATGAATGAATGCAATAACAGAGTCTGTACGCACGTTCCCTGCCCATAATGAGCTTAGAGACTACAGGGGGAGATAGCTATTAATATAAATGACCCATTGATGGATATGTACATATGGGCTGTGCAGTTGAGGGAGGAGTGACTCCAAATGCAGAGAAGCAGCAGGCTTAGTGGAAAAAGCATGAGGAGTCAGAGGACATGGGTTCTAATCCTGGCTCCGCCACTAGTCACTGTGTGACCTTGGAAAAGCCACTTAACTTCTCTGTGCCTCAGCTACCTCATCTGTCAAATGGGGATTAAGACTGTGAGCCCCACGTGGGACAACCCGACTATCTTCTATCTACCCCAGCACTTAGAACAGTACTTGGCACATAGTAAGTGCTTAAAAAATACTGTAATTATCATTGCCATTATTAAGTGTGACATAGAAGGGAGTGGGAGAAGACCAAATGAGGGCTTCATCAGGGAAGGCCTCTTAGAGACGATGTGCTTTCAATAAGACTTTAAAAGTAGGAAGAGTAATTGTCGGATATGAAGAGGGAGGGCATTCCAGGCCAGGGTATTTATTTATTTTACCTCTATTCATTTATTTATTTTATTTGTACATATTTATTCTATTTTACTTCGTTAATATGTTTTGTTCTCTGTCTCCCCCTTCTAGACTGTGAGCCCACTGTTGGGTAGGGACCATCTCTATATGTTGCCAACTTGTACTTCCCAAGCGCTTAGTACAGTGCTGTGCACACAGTAAGCGCTCAATAAATACAATTGAATGAATGAATGAATGAATGAATGTGGGTGAGAGGTCAGCAGTGAGATAGACAAGATTAAGATTCAGAGAATAGTTGAGTATTAGGGTCAGACAGAGGGTCTGGATTGGGTTGTAGTGGGAGGGTAGCAGAGTAAGGTGGGGGGGGGTCCGAGGTGTTTATGCACTTTAAAGCAGATGGTAAAGAGTTTCTGGATGTAACTGGAGGATAGGAGGAGATCCATAACTGAGCCTTAATGGACTCTGACAATTAGTTATGTTATGAAGTACTTACTGATTCCTATTAATATTAGTTTCCCCCTCTAGACTGTAAGTTTGTTATGGGCAGGGAACATATCTGCTGGTTCTGCTTTACTGTACTCTCCTAAGGGATTAGTACAGTTTTCTGCACATACTAAGCACTCAGGAAATATGATTGATTGATTGATATGAAGAGGGAGGGTGTTCCAGATCAAAGGCAGGATGTGAGCAAGAGGTCAGTGGCAATATAGACCAGATGGAGGTACAGTGAGTAGGATGACATTGAAGAAGTGAACTTTGTGGGCTGGAATGTAATAGGAAACCAGGGAGCTAAGGCAGGAGGGGACAAGATGATTGAATGCTCTTAGGCCTATAGTAATAAATCTCTGTTTGTTGTGGAGGTGGATGGCAACCACTGGAGGTTCTCGAGGAGTGGGGGGACATGGACTGAACATTTTTGCAGAAAAATGATCCAGGCAGCAGAGTGAAGTACGGACTGGATTGGGGAGGGATAGGAGGCAGGAAGATAAGTCTGATGCAGTAATTAAGGTGGATAGGATAAGTATTTGGATTAACATGGTAGCAGTTTGGATGGAGAGGAAAGGGTGGATTTTAGTGATTTGTGAAGGTTTCAAGGAAAAGAGTTCATGACAGGTTGAATATGTGGTTTGAATGAGAGAGATGAGTCGAGGGTAATACCAAGGTTCAGGCTTGTGTGGCAGGGAGGATGGTGGTGCTATTTGGAGTGATGAGAAAGAAAGCATATATTCCACGTCTGCCTAAAAGTAGTGGAGTGCTACAGTTGTCCTATACCCTGTCAGTTTGATCCGAATGGTGCTCTGTCATACCACTGTGAAAGATCCTTGGCTAGTATATCACTGGTTCCATTCTTCATGGCTTTAACTTCCGTGATGACTCTGTTAAAGGTTGCGAGTGGCAACATTGTTGTCACTCTGATATTTAATGGTTACCACGCTAGTGGTCAATTCATATTCCTTCTCATTCTCTTTCTCTTTCTCTCTCTCTCTTTTTTTCCTCTCTCCAAATAGTTTGTAGGTAGATAGGTAGGTGAATAGATAGAGAGATATTACATTATATTACATTCAGTTCTGTCAGATCACGTATTTTCACCAAGCATTGAAGGTGAGCTCCTCAAGGGACAGAGGCTCTTAGACAGTGCTCTGCATCCAGGAAGTTCTTTATTGATATGGTTACTATTAACCATAGTTTGGACGGAGAGGAGTTTGGATGGAGAGGAAAGGGTGGATCTTGGTGATGTTGCGGAATAATTACCAAATATTGGCTAGAAAGTGACAGCAGAATCAGGGAAGATTCTTCTGGATATAGTGTGATGTGGCTTTAGAAGAAATGGCTGTGAGCATGTGTGAGGTTTTCCATATTATTGGACTCTATGAAAATGAAACTCTCTCAGAGCTGGGAATATATATGCAAAAATTGTATAGATAGTCACAGTCACAGGCAAATAAGCCCATCCATTTATTATCTAGAACACAAACGATTAGCTTGCAATTAATGTCACAAATTTCTTAAATTAATCCTTGTAACTAGCTAAAGGCTGAACATGCCATTGTCAAATAGTAGAAAATGTCATGCTGTTCTGACATTTTGATACTTTTCTCCTATGAAACCGCCTTTAGCATGCATCATTTATATACTCTAATCAGCTCACCCCATTCTAGCTCACCTCACTGATCTCCTCTAGCACCAATTTACTGTGCTCCAGTCTCATCTATCTCTCCGCCCTCCCCCTAGCCTGAAACTCCCTCCCTTTCCACATTCACCAGACCACCACTCTCTCCACCTTCAAAGCATTATTAAGGTCACATAATAATGACCTTATTATTCATTATTAATAATGAATTCCGAGAGGAATTAAGTCCTCTTTCTGGAAATTCGATTAGGACGGAAATTCCTTGGTGAGGAGGCAGCTTGGTGGCCTCATTGAGGTTGGGACTCTGAGGTCCCAGGGAGTTGCAAATGGAAAGGCGGCAGATAACTGGTGGATTCACACGCCTATCTGGTGGTTAGGGAGAAGCTGAGAAATATAATAATGACAATATAATAATGAAGGCATTTGTTCATTCATTCATTCAATCGTATTTATTGAGCACTTACTGTGTGCAGAGCACTGTTCTAAGCGCTGGGGGTCATACAAGGTGATCAGGTTGTCCCATGTGGGGCTCACAGTCTTAATTCCCATTTTCCAGACGAGGTAACTGAGGCCCAGAGAAGTGAAGTGACTTTTTTTAATGACATTTATTAAGCACTTACTACGTGCAAAGCACTGTTCTAAGCACTGGGGAGTTTACAGGGTGATCAGATTGTCCCACGTGGGGCTCACAGTCTTAATCCCCATTTTCAATTCAATGATGGCATTTATTAAGCGCTTACTATGTGCAAAGCACTGTTCTAAGCATTGGGGAGATTACAAGGTGATCAGGTTGTCCCACGTGGGGCTCACAGTCTTAATCCCCATTTTCCAGATGAGGTAACTGAGGCACAGAGAAGTGAAGTGACTTGCCCAAAGTCACACAGCTGACAAGCAGCAGAGCCAGGATTAGAACCCATGACCTTTGGCTCCCAAGCCCGTGCCCTTTCCACTGAGCCACGCTGCTTCTCTACTGTACCTTAAATCCCCACAGCCTCGTATACTCAGGGCATCAGGAACAAGAGCTCTGGGAGTCATGGTGGGAAGACAACAGGATTCCAGGATGATTTACTCATCTGCAGTGGAGAGAGCAATGGTGAGATGGGGCTGTCCATTTCAATCTCTGCTGTTGAAATTTAGGCTCCCTTGGGCAGATTCCAGTCCCAGTTAGATTTTTATTTTCAGACAACCACCTAGCACCTAGGTAGATCCTCTCTGTCAGCTCCTTGAGGTGTGGAATCATGTTTACTCAAACGAGGTACTTTCCCAAGTGCTTAGTACAGTGTTCTGAATACAATTAAATGCTCAATAAATGCCATTGATTGATTAATTGAGTGGAGATGGAGAAAATAAGAGACAGTAAGAGGAGAATTTTTTTTAAAGGAGCTTTCTTCAATCCCATCATTTTTTTTTTTTTTGGAGGAAATACCAACAGAATGCACCAGAACTGGCATCCAGCACCTTTGTAAAAGTTAGGCAATAAGCACACTGGGCACCAGTAAGTGTGAACAGTTAACAATGAAGTCAAGACAGAGCAATTTCTTGGACTAGAAAGCACAAAGTGAAAGAAGATGTTGATTAAAGAGGTCACCCTGTGCCTGCTAATGATAAATCCTTTTAAGTGGCCCTCTAGTAATAACAATGATAATAATATCATCAGTGATAATAGTAGTGATAATTTTTTTTGTTAAGCATTGATTTTGTGAAAGTGTTGGGTTAGCGATAAGACAATCAGCTCGGACAGTCCTACCCACCACCCCTGGGGTTGTCCTTCTAGCTTGTAATAATAATGATGGTATTTGTTAAGCGCTTACTATGTGCCAAGCACTGTTCTAAGCACTGGGGTAGATACAAGGTAATCAGGTTGTCCTATGTGGGGCTCACAGTCTTAATCCCCATTTTACAGATGAGGGAACGGCGGCACAGAGAAGTTAAATGACTTGCCCAAGGTCACACAGCAGAGAAATGGCAGAACTGGGATTATAACCCATGACCTCTGACTCCCAAGCACCTTCTGGACTGTGAGCCTTCTAGACTGTGAGCCCACTGTTGGGTAGGGACCGTCTCTATATGTTGCCAACTTGTACTTCCCAAGCGCTTAGTACAGTGCTCTGCACACAGTAAGCACTCAATAAATACGATTGAATGAATGAATGAATGAATGCTCTTTCCACTGAGCAATGCTGCTTCTACCCCAGGAACTAACACTACTAAGGAATCTTCATTCTACCTCCAGATCAATCAATCAATCAATCAATCATATTTATTGAGCACTTACTGTGTGCAGACCACTGTACTAAGCGCTTGGGAAGTACAAGTTGGCAACATATAGAGACGGTCCCTACCCAACAGTGGGCTCACAGTCTAGAAGGGGGAGACAGAGAACAAAACCAAACATATTAACAAAATAAAATAAATAGAATAGATATGTACAAGTAAAATAAATAGAGTAATAAATATATACAAACATATATACATATATACAGGTGCTGTGGGGAAGGGAAGGAGGTAAGGCGGGGGGGATGGAGGGGGGAGGAGGAGGAGAGGAAGGAAGGGGTCCTATAGTAATAATGATGATCAAGGTATTTAAGTGCTTATTATGTGCTAGGCGCTGGAATAGACACTGTATAATCAGAGCAAGAACAGTCCCTGTCCCACATTGGACACATAGTACAAGGAGAAAGGAAAAGAGATTCCATGGTTCACAAGTTCCGGGACTTTTTTTGATCAGGAAATTAACATATATGAAGCTATGATATTTAAATATACTCCATCATTAGACTCTTTTTTGACTTATTATATGGACCTTGAAGTGCAGAGACTCTCATCTGATGAGAAATTGTTTTCCAGTGAGTTACAAAGAATGATAATTGGGGCAATATTCTCTGACGCACCAATTGGGATGTCCATTGAATAATGAAATATCTTTATCTCGATGTGCCTTTTCTTTATTTTGAAGAGACTTATTCAGCCTATTGCTCAGTGGGTTTTCATTTAATTAAAGAGGGACTTATTTTTGTATGTTTTTATGTATCTTGTTCATCTTCCATCACAGCTGGAACACTGAAGTCTCTCATAGCGATACTTGATTTGTATGGTATGAAACTCTAATGACCACATGTATTTAAACCTATCTGATACAGTTCTTTCCATTTTATGAATTAATATGCTTAAATTGAACTGCAGCTCATATGGGGAAAATAGTGATTGGCTTCCTAGATTCATGCATAGATACAAATGGGATAAAACAAATTACATTATGAAAGCGAAATAAAACTAAATCATTTGTAATGGCAAATCAATAGCTTGCTGTTTTATTACATAATATGGTAACAGCAGTATTTTGTCGGAATAATTCATTATATGAAGAATATTAGACTTCTTTCCTGGATCACACCTTGAAGAACAGTTAAAAGATAAAAGGTTAATAGAATCTGCTGTCGAGAAAATTGAGTATTTCTTTCTTTTAGCTTGGTCCCAACTTTTTGTTCATTTTTAATTAATGTACCGTGGAAAAAGTCAGAAACATTTCAGAATTTCAGGAAATTAAAAATATAATTAAGGGTGGATATTTTAGTATTGATGAAAGATAGAGACTCTGTCATCAAAAAGTGATTTTGACATCCAAATTCCTACTCCACAATAATGCAATAATATCAACTTTAAAAATTGAAATAGAAAAAAAACACAACACTCCAAGATATATGGCTTTAGACTGTTCCAATAAATACTAATGCAAGTGTCAGTATGTGAAATGGAATATAAATTGATCTTTTTTAGGTAGGAGAGGGTGGTTCAGTTTGTCTTTAGGGTTCACTGACCCTTTCTAACAGATTATGTGCTGGATTGCTCCTCTTTGAATTATTTCAAATTGTATTGAGTCTTAACTTTGGGTCTTCAAGAATGTATTTCAGAGATTGTCCATCTATAATTGATTTCGACCCCTAAATACTGTTCTCACATTAGAGTATATCAATCAGTCAATAGTTTTTGAGCTTTTACTGTGTGCAGAGCACATTACTAAGCACTTGGGAGAGTACAAGTAGAGAAGCAGCATGGCTCAGTGGAAAGAGCACAAGTTTTGGAGTCAGAGGTCATGGGTTCAAATCCCAGCTCTGCCTATTGTCAGCTGTGTGACTTTGGGCAAGTCGCTTAACTTCTCTGTGCTTCAGTTCCCTCATCTGTAAAATGGGGATTAAGACAGTGAGCCCCACGTGGGACAACCTGATCACCTTGTATCCCCCCAGTGCTTAGAACAGTGCTTTGCACATAGTAAGAGCTTAACGAACAGCATTATTATTATTATTATTACAATAGAAATAGTAGACATGCTCTCTTACCTTCAGGAGCTTGTAATTTATTTTGGGGAGATGCATACAAAAGTTAATTATGGATAGGAGAAAGATGGAAAAGGATGATACATGAGTTGGTAATAATAATAATAATAATGATAATTGCATTTATTAAGCATTTACTATGTACAAAGCACTGTTCTAAGCACTGGGGAGGTTACAAGGTGATCATGTTGTCCCACAGGGGGCTCACAGTCTTAATCCCCATTTTACAGATGAGGTAACTGAGGCACAGAGAAGTGAAGTGACTTGCCCAAAGTCACACAGCTGACAAGTGGAGGAGTCAGGATTTGAACCCATGACCTCTGACTCCAAAGCCCGTGCTCTTTCCACTGAGCCACACTGTTTCTCTAAGTGATGTAAGAAAACAGGTACTTAAGTGATGTGACATATGTACATTAATTGCTAAAGGAGTTGGGAGTGCGTAAGTGAATTGGTGTGTGAAAGTGATGCCGTGACAGTTGGGGGACATAAACAATGGTCTGGAAAATCCTCTCGGAGGAGATGTCAGAAAGGCTCCGAAGATGGGCAGAGCTGTGGACTGTTGGATATGTGAGGGAAAAGGAAGTTCCATGAAGAAGGAAATATTTCCACAAAAGGCTGATGGTGGGAGAAATGAGAACGAAATAAGGTTAGTAGATTGATTAGTTTGAGAAGAATAAAGAATGCAAGCCCTGGGTGCAGAGGGAAGGAAATGGATAGGTAGGAAAGAGAGAAGGGAGAGAGAGAGATAGGGCATTGATAGAGAGCCTTAAAGCCAATGGTAAGGAATTTCTGCTTACAATGGAGAGGAATGGGCAAACTTTGGAAGTGTCTGAAGAATGGGGAGGAGTGTTCAGCTGATATGTTAGAAACCTGATCTGGACAGCTGATTGAAGTATGGGCTGTAGAGGGGGAAAGCCTGGAGGGAGGAAGATTTGTATGGAGGTTTTTGGTTTAGTCAAGGGAGAATATGGTCATTGGGAAATCATGGTGGCCACTTGGGCGTGGAGGAAAAGACAAGTCCTGAAAATGTCAAGAAGATCTAGTGACAGAATGATTATGGGGGTCACAGGCTAGTGAGGAATCAAGGGCAATGCCAAGGCTTGAGGCTTAAGAGATGGGGAGGTAGTGATGTTGTTAAACATAGTGGGAAAATGAGATGGTGGAGAAGATTTCGATGGAAAGACATGAAGTTCGATTTTGACACGTTGAGAAGCAGCGTGGCTCAATGGAAAGAGCCCGGGCTTTGGAGTCAGAGGTCCTAGGTTCAAATCCCAGCTTTCCCAATTTTCAGCTCTGTGACTTTGGGCAAGTCATTCAACATCTCTGTACCTCAGCTCCCTCATCTGTAAAATGGGGATTAAGACTGTGAGCCCCACGTGGGACAACCTTGGTTACCTTGTATCCCCCCAGTGCTTAGAACAGTGTTCTGCACATAGTAACTGCTTAACAACTGCCATTATTATTATTACAATTATTGAGGTAATGACCAGTCATCTAAGTAGAGAAAATGCAACACTGAAGAAACAGACAGAGGTCAGGGTTAGTGAGAGAGATTTGTGAGTCATCTGCAGAGAGTAGAAGTTGAGGCCATGGTCACCAAGATGAGGCCACCAAGGGAAAGAATGTAAGGTAATAATCTTAATAATTGCATTCATTAAATGCTGACTACAATCCAAGCACCGTGCTAAGCATTGAGTCAGATACAACACTCCCTATCCCATGAGGGGCTCAGAGTCTAAAGAGTACAGAAAACAGGTGTTTAATCTCCATTTTTTAGGTAAGAAAATTGAGACACAGAGAAGTTAGATGACTTCCCCAAGGTCACACACAGTAGGCAAGTCCCAGAGCTACATGGAGCTAGGATGAGAATCAAGGTCTCCTGACTCCTAATCCTGTAATCTTCTACCTTCAGAACATGATTACGGTCACATTTTCAAGCAGCGCGGCTCAGTGGAAAGAGCACGGGCTTTGGAGTCAGAGATCATAGGTTCAAATCCCGGCTCTGCCAATTGTCAGCTGTGTGACTTTGGGCAAGTCACTTCACTTCTCTGTGCCTCAGTTACCTCATCTGTAAAATGAGGTTTAAGACTGTGAGCTCCCCATGGGACAACCTGATCACCTTGTAACCTCCCCAGCGCTTAGAACAGTGCTTTGCACATAGTAAAGGCTTAATAAATGCCTTCATCATCATCGTCATCCAAGTGACCTTCCCCAATTAAACCCTCTTTTCTCAGGCTCACTCTCCCTTCTGCATCGTCTGTGAGGATCTCTGACCTTTGGACATTTGAAATTCAACCCAGTCCCAACCCAACAACACTTATGTATATATCTTCAAATTATATATTATGAATTATTTATTCATATTAATGTGTGTCTCCCCCTCATTCATTCATTCATTCAGTCATATTTATTGAGCGCTTACTGTGTGCAGAGTACTGTACTAAGTGCTTGGGAAGTACAAGTTGGCAACACATAGAGACGGTCCCTACCCAACAACGGGCTCACAGTCTAAAAGAGGGAGACAGACAAAACAAAACATGTAGACAGGTGTCAAAATCATCAGAACAAATAGAATTAAAGCTATGGGCACATCATTAACGAAATAAATAGAATAGTAAATATGTACAAGTAAAATAAATAGAGTAATAAATCTGTATAAATATATATACAAGTGCTGTGCAGAGTTGTATAGAATACATGTAAAAAAAAGAATCAACCCCTACCTTGAGAAAGGAAAACTGACAGTTGCTATTGTAGTTTGATAATAAGAGAGGGAAGGCGTTAAGTCAGACATAATAGATATTTCTTGTGGCCCCAAGAATTTGCTGTGCTTTAGCTTGGTGGTCCCATCTGGGTGGTAAAGAGGTCGAGGGGTTACATCTTTTCCTTGCTCATCCAAAATCTGTACAATCTGCTTGTTGTCTACAATGGATCCTTTATCTGCTGTAGACTCTAGACTCTAAGCTCATGTGGGCAGGGAGCATGTCTGCTAATTATGTTGTATTGTACTCTCCCAAGCTTTTAGTATACTGTTCTCCACATAGTGTTCAATAAATATGATTGATTAATTAGACTAATCTTGCCACTAGGCTGTGCTTCTTCTTTAAAGTGAGACGACAAGGGACCAGGCCTTCAGGGTGGGAGTTGGGTGGGAGAAAGCAGAAGAACCAGCGAAGGGAACCAAGAAATGTTAGCCAGAGGGGTTAAAGGAGAACCATGAGAGAACCATATCAGTAAAACCAAAGTTAGATAGT
Source organism: Tachyglossus aculeatus (assembly GCF_015852505.1). Lineage (NCBI taxonomy): Eukaryota > Metazoa > Chordata > Mammalia > Monotremata > Tachyglossidae > Tachyglossus > Tachyglossus aculeatus. The sequence goes on from NC_052069.1 coordinate 25,468,065, forward strand.
GTTTCCAGATGGGAGCGGCTTATACTCTTGAAGGAAATCAAGGGGTCCATTAGTTCATTTATTCAATTGTTTTTATTGAGCACTTTTCATTCAATTGTATTTATTGAGCGCTTACTGTGTGCAGAGCACTGATGTGCTTGGGAGAGTACAATGCAACAACAAACAGACATATTTCCCTACCCACATGAAGACGGAATAGGGAGATGGCAGAGTTTGCTAGATTTGGAAAGAAGGAGGACAATCGTAACCTTGGAGAGAGCAGGGTAGGTGGAATGTAAGAGGAAGAAACTGGATTGCCAAAGGTTGATTAATGGAGTTGGAGGAGAGAAGGGGGAGGCAGTGAGTGTGTCTGTGGAGCTTCTACAAGCTTGGGGAGAAGGAGATGGGGTGAGAGTTGAATGGTGTAGTGAGATGGTTAGAGCGGTTTTTTTAGGACAAGGGAGATGGTGTGTGTCTGTGTGTGTGTTTGTGTGTGTGTGTGTGGGGCTGTGTACATATTTTAAAGAAGAAGGGGAGGAGCAGCAGAGGATGGTTGAACATGGGAGTCAGGGAAGGAAGAAGCATTAATAATAATAATGATAGCATTTATTAAGCACTTACTATGTGCAAAGCACTGTTCTAAGCACTGGGGAGGTTACAAGGTGATCAGGTTGTCCCACAGGAGGCTCACAGTCTTAATCCCCATTTTCCAGATGAGGGAACTGAGGCCCAGAGAAGTTAAGTGACTTGCCCAAAGTCACACAGCTAAGTGACAGAGCCGGGATTAGAACCCACGACCTCTGACTCCCAAGCCCGGGCTCTTTCCACTGAGCCACGCTGCTTTAGACACAAGTGTATCTAGAAGGTGATAATGGAAAGGAGGGGAGGCAGAAGTGGAGGGGTTAGATCTGAAAGCAGGTGTGAGATCCACATGTCTGCTGTGTGACCTTGGGCAAGTCACTTAACTTCTCTGAGCCTCAGTTCCCTCATCTGTAAAATGGGGATTAAGACTGTGAGCCCCACGTGGAACAACCTGATCACCTTGTATCCCCCCAGCACTTAGAATAGTGCTTTGCACATAGTAAGCGCTTAACAAATGCCATTATTATTATTATTATTATTATCTTCTGAAGGCTGGCCATGAAGGATGGGAGAGTGGATATGAGAGCTGATGAAGTTAGGAATGTGAGGGAGTGTACCCTCACCTGTAAAATGGGGATGAAGACTGTGAGCCGCACATGGGACAACCAGATTACCTTGTCTCTACCCCAGCACTTAGAATGGTGCTTGGCAAATAGTAAGTGCTTAACAAATACCATTATTATTATTATTATTATTAGTTTAATTCACAACAGAGTAGTTGGTAAGGTCATTGGGAGTGAGAGTGAAACGGCATGTTTCTGGCAGGAGTTAGAGCCAAAGTTTCACACAAAGTGTACTTATATGAAATATGAACTGTCCAATGGGAGACTAGTGGTAGCTATATGCTAGAAAATAGACCTCTCAATTATCAGGGCATTTTCAACATTATTGGCATGATCAGACATGCATTCATTATCTCCAGTTGAGGTAGAAGCCTTTTTGCAGTTTGTTCTTTAGGCTTGATAATAATGATAATGGTTTTTGTTAAGTGCTACCTTAAGGGCTTAGAGAAGCAGCGTGGCTCAGTGGAAAGAGCACGGGCTTTGGTGTCAGAGGTCATGGGTTCAAATTCCAGCCCCGCCAATTGTCAGCTGACTGGGCAAGTCACTTAACTTCTCTGTGCCTCAGTTCCCTCATCTGGAAAATGGGAATTAAGAATTTGAGCCCCACGTGAGACAACCTGATCACCTTGTATTCCCCCAGCACTTAGAACAGTGCTTTGCAAATGGTAAGCATTTAACAAATGCTACTATTATTATTATTATTATTATTATTATTATTATTATCATTAATGGGCCAAGCACTGTACTAAGATATAAGATGATCAGATTGGATGGAGTTCCTGTCACACTTGAGTTTCACAGTCTAAGTAGGAGTGGGATTAAATCCCCATTTTTACAGATGAGGAAACAAAGGTACAGATTAGTTAAGTGACTTGCCCAAGGTCACATAGCAGATAAGTGACAGAATCAGGATTAGAACCTCAACTAATATTATTGTTTTGAGTACTTGACAGATACCTCAATTATTTTTATTATGACAGATGAAGGGGTGTCATTATGACAGATGCTGTGCTGTTCCATGCTGTTCCTAATTCTGGATGGTATCCACAATTCTTTTCAACTAATCCACTCCAAAATAATCAATCAATCATATTTATTGAGCACTGACTGTGTGCAAAGCACTGTACTTTTGGGAGAATACAATATAACATGATATAATGTAACATAATATAATAGAGTTGGTAGACACTTTCCCTGCCCACAACTAGCTGGCACTACCAAGAGTTGGGATAGATACGTGATAACCGGGTTGGGCATAACCTCTGTCCCACATAGGGGTCATAGTATTAACAGTAACTGCTCAATAAATACAACTGAATAAAAGTCCATTTTATAAGTAAGGTAAGTGAGGCACAGAGAAGTTAAGTGACTTGCCCAAGGTCACACAGCAGACAAGTGGTGGAGCCAGGAATAAAACCCAGATCCTCCGACAGACTCTCAAGCCCATGTGTATCCCACCTGATTATCTTGTACTTATCCCAGTCCCTGTCCCTCATGAGGCTCAAAGTCTTAATCCCCATTTTACAGATGGTGTAACTGTGCCCCAGAGTAGTTAAGTGATTTTCCAAGGTCACACAGCAGACAAGGCAACACTCCTTCTCTAAGGAGGGTACAAGAAAGTTAGCAGTCACCTTCCCTGCCCTCGAAGAGTTTCTTATTGATGATAATAATGATAATAACAACAGTATTTGTTAAGCACTTACTATGTGCCAGGCCTGTACTAAGCGCTGGGGTGGATACAAGCAAATTGGGTTGGACACAGTCCCTGTCCCACTTGGGGCTCACAGTCTCAATCCCCATTTTACAGATGAGAAAACTGAGGCACAGATAATCCCAGCTGGGTGACCTTGGGCAAGTCACTTAACTTCTCCATGCCTCAGTTTACTCATCTGTAAAATGGGGATTCAATTACTTTTCTCCCTCCTACTTAGACTATGAGCCCCGTGTTGAACAAGTATCGTGCCATACCTGATCACCTTCTATCTATTGTAGTGCTTAGTACACTCCTTTGCACATAGGAAGAGTTTAACAAATATTACAATGATTAGAAGAGCAGAATGGTCTAGTTTATAGAGCAGGTGACTGGAAGTCAGGAAGACCTGAGTTTCTAATCCCAGTTCCATCACTCGTCTGCTGTGTGACCTTGGAAAATCGCCTAACTATTCTGGGCCTCAGTTACATCATCTGTAAAATCAGGATTAAGACTATGAGCCCCATGAGGGACAGGGACTATGTCCAACCTGATAATCTTGTGCTTAGTACAGTGCCTGTCACATATTAAGCACTTAATAAATGCTAGCTAGGAAAACCATCTTAAGAAGCATTTGCTCTCTGCACATTCTGTATTTCTCAGAATATATATGCATATGTGTTCATACTATTAGTAAACAAACAGGGCATAGGGATTTACAACAATATATTTTAAACAAGTAGTATTTCATCATAAATGTACAGTGACTTGTAGCTATTGCTGAATCATGTTCAGAATCATTTTTTTTTTTTTAGTGGTAATAGAGACATCCAAATTTATGTATGGAATCATGCATTCATACCCACCCACACCTTGAGAAGTTTTTCATATGTTAAAAGCCATCTTTCACATTCCAAAAAAATCATCAAATGGGTGAAATTGTTAAAAGCCTGTCAGCCCAACTTCTTATATATCCATCCCCATATTGTCTAATTGATTCAACAAATTCTTCTGTCCAGGATGTGTCACCCGAGAACCTCTAAACTATGTTTTCCTCTAGCGTAGGATTTCCTCTCGAGCCGAAAGAGGAAAAGAAGAATTGTGTATTCATAATTGGGATGTGCCTCACTTCCACACAGTGAAATAAATGCACTTGAGATATGCACAGACATATAACCTTTATGGAGCCATACTGAGAGAGAATTATTCCTGCAATTGTCCCTTCCCTTGGGTCATTTCAATGGTTTAAATTCCATTTAGATATTAGTCCTACAGAAGCACTATAATTACTGAAGATAAATGCCTCATCTACTTTCAAATCTTCATTAAAATTAACTTTGTTATTTTTTGGTGCCCAATAGCACTGCTATTAGAGTTAAGAGTCTGTCAGCATTTCCATTTACAAACTCTGTTTTTTTAGCCTTCATTATCTCTTCTGTTTTGAATTGCATTAGCCTGAAAATTAGCTGTCAGCATGAATATGTATTATATTACCCCAACCCCGTGTACACATCATTTTGGCAATATAGAATGCAGAGAGATCAGTCACCTCTTCCCTCCCTCTTCATAAAATTCTAAAGGTGCCTAATGCTGCTGGATAATCTCATGGCCACAATCTGAGTTTTTTGAAAATGAACTAGCCCAAGCAATTGGGACTAAATATGGACAACTCATATTCCACATTTAAATTCCCAGCGTTTAAATTTCATATTTTAAATCAGATTCTAATCCTAGCTCTGCTGAATTTATCTGTAAAACAGTTTCCTTATTTGCTAAATGTGAATTAAATATGTGTGCTCCTTCCCTTTAGGCTGACAGTCCATGTAGGATAACTTCCGTTTACGAACTAATAATCTCGTATCAACCCCAGTGCTTAGCACAGTGTTTGGCACATCATAATGGCTTGAGAAAGATTATCTTCAGAATTTATTGAAGATTTTTACTATTATTATTAGCATTGCTTATCTTTTGAAAAAATCACACTGGAAAAGGTCATGTCTCCTTCTCAGTCCTCAGATCCTGTTTCCAAGCAGCAGAGCTATATGCAATCCGCTTTGCAACTAAAATTTAAATTCGAAGGCACTTTGGCTTGAGGTGGAGATTATTTGGGAGGGAGAGAAGTGTGAGTGAGACAGGCAATAGCAGTAAGAGAGAGTGGAGAGTCAGTGAGGAGGGATGGGTTGGAGCCAGGGACCCCTCTTCCATTATTAATATTGTATTAATTAAGCATTTATTTGGGCAGGTCCTGTACTAAGTATGGGCTGTGAATGAGATAAATGACACAGATATAATCTGATCCATCAGGAAATCAGACCAACAGAGAGGGGTGGTGCGATGGGGGGAGAGAGAGACAGATACAGAGACAAAGGGAATGAGACTAGCTGGCTCTGAAGGGAGCTTGGTCAAGTATAGAGCCTACTGGGAGAGGAGCAACAGGTCCAGAGGAAATGATAAAGAGAGAAGCAGGGAGTGGGGGAGCAGGGAAAGTATTAGGGACACCTCATACCGAATGCCTATTTCTGCTATTCCAAAATAAATTTGAGGCATTCTGCATTTCCTGCTATTCCTCACAAAAGAAACACAAGTAAATCGCTCTGTGCAGATTTGTTCATTACGTTAAAACCATTTCCTTCACTTTAAAGTCGGCAAAGACCAGAGTTGATACAGCAATCAAAGCAGAATTAGCAGCTGTGGGAACAAGAGAAGTATTGTGGAAAGCATCTGGATTGAGGGATATTGTATTTTCCCCCCTTCTAACTACAACCACCAGCTGGGAAGGCTGTTTTCTCTTAAAAGATGCTCTCGTTTGGCTAATCTGTCACCACCTGCTTCCACACCTAACATCTATAAAATTCATCTGGCCTTTGAAATGAGGAAAACAGCATCCTCCCACACAGAATCCTCTTGGTGACTCAGGATGAGAGGAAACAGGGCAGGGAGAAGATGTGGAGAAGGAGTATGTGGAAATCGAACAAAATCTGCCAGGGCCAGAAGAAGTGTCTTAGTTGCAGGGCCTCTGATCACTGTACCCACAGGCCAGGAATTCTGAAATTAGAAAAAAAAAAACATTTCTGAGAAAATGCAAGAAGTGTACATTCATTCATTCACTCAATCATATTTACTGAGCGCTTACTGTGTGCAGAGCACTGTACTAAGCGCTTAGGAAGTACAAGTTGGCAACATATAGAGAAAGTCCCTACCCAACAGTGGGCTCACAGTCTAGAAGGACAGTTGTCTTATTCTTACCCTCCTGAGGGCAAGGTGTTCTCTGTCCACATTCATCCAAATCCCTGGGAAGCTAAAACTGATCCTGACACTTTGGAAGAGAAGCAATTATATCAACACAGGTTGATAATTGTGGGAATGGGAGAATATTTGATGTGCTGGAGTCCACCAGATTCCATCTGCCTATCAATCAAACAATAAATGGTATTCACTGAGCACTTATTGCATGCAGAGCATCATATTCAGTGCTTAGAACAGTGCTTTGCACATAGTAAGTGCTTAACAAATGCCATCATTATTATTATTATAATTGTATCACGTCCCCTGGAGAATACAATACAGGAGAGTTTGTAGACACCTTCCCTGCTTACAGTAAGTTTATAGACTAGAGGGGGAGACAAACATTAATATAAATAAATAATTTAAAGATATAAGTGCTGTAGGGCTGAGGGTTAGGTGAATATCAAATGCTCAATGGGTATCGATCCCACTGCAATCCATCAGCCAATCAATTGTATATATTGGTGTTTACTCTGTGCAGAGTACTGTACTAAACATTTAGAAGAGTACATTAGAGGTGACAGACATGATTCCTGCCCTCAAGGATTTTATAATCCTGCGGGAGAGACAGGTATTACTATAAACTATGTAGGAGGAAGTGACAGAGTTTGAGGATTTATGTAGGTAAGTGCTACAGGAGAGGGTGAGTCCTAAGGTTTTAGCAGATATGTTAAGTAATGAGGTGGCAGTGCAGCATGGCTTAGTGGAAAGAGCCCGGGCTTTGGAGTCAGAGGTCATGGGTTCAAATCCCGGCTCTGCCAACTGTCAGCTGTGTGACTTTGGGCAAGTCACTTCACTTCTCTGGGCCTCAGTTACCTCATCCGTAAAATGGGGATTAAGACTGTGAGCCCCCCACGGGACAACCTGATCACCTTGTAACCTCCCCAGTGCTTAGAACAGTGCTTTGCACCTAGTAAGCACTTAATAAATGCCGTCATTATTATTATTATAAATAGTGTGCAGAGATGAGGGAATAGTCAAGGAGGTTGCTTGGAGGAGATGTGATATATGTATGTAAGTGCTACAGGAGAGGGTGAGTCCTAAGGTTTTAGCAGATATGTTAAGTAATGAGGTGGCAGTTCAGCATGGCTCAGTGGAAAGAGCACGGGCTTTGGAGTCAGAGGTCATGGGTTCAAATCCCAGCTCTGCCAACTGTCAGATGTGTGACTTTGGGCAAGTCACTTAACTTCTCTGTGCCTCAGTTACCTCATCTTTAAAATGGGGATTAAGACTGTGAGCCCCCCGTGGGACAACCTGATCACCTTGTAACCTCCCCAGTGCTTAGAACAGTGCTCGGCACCTAGTAAGCACTTAATAAATGCCATCATTATTATTATTGTAAATAGTGTGCGGAGGTGAGGGAATAGTCAAGGAGGTCGCTTGGAGGAGATGTGATTCTCCTGACCCTGAGAAAATTTAAGGGAGATAGGAGCCTCCACTCCAACCAGAGGAATACGAGAAATAAATGAGAGAAAGAAAACAGTGTCCCGGCCCTTCATGGGCGAGCAAGTGAACGTAATTTGGCAAACTAAAGATAGGAAAAAAAGGGCTCAGATGAAGATGATAAAACAAAACCAAAGTAAGCAATTAAATAATTGCTATAAGTACAGGGATCTCTCTACTAATTCTATCTTATTGAACCCTCCCAAGTTCTTGGAACAGCTCCCTATCATCTGTTTCACCTTTGCCCCCTTGCACATATCTTCCTTCTAGCCTGTAAGTCCCTCCCGCTTCATGCCTAACAGTCTGCCTCCTTCCCAATCTTCAAAGCCCAGCTAAAATCATATTGTCTCCAGTGTCCTTTTCTGACTAAACCCTCATTTTCCCTATTCACCCTCCCTTCTGTGTCACCTATGCAACTAGGTCTGTACCCCTTAAGCACTTCGATACTCACCCCACCCTCAGCTCCACAGCATTGATGTACATATCCTTACATTCTACCATTTCCCCATCTTAATTTATTTTAATATCTGTCTCTCCCACTAGACTGTAAGCTCATTGGGGATCATGTCTTTTGACTCTATTGTATTATATTCTACCAAGTACTCAGTAATAATAATAATAATGGCATTTATTAAGCGCTTACTATGTGTATAGCACTGTTCTAAGTGCTGGGGAATTTACAAGGTGATCAGGTTGTCCCACGGGGGGCTCACAGTCTTAATCCCCATTTTACAGATGAGATCACTGAGGCCCAGAGAAGTTAAGTGACTTTCCCAAAGTCACACAGCTAAGTGGCGGAGCTGGGATTTGAACCCATGACCTCTGACTCCAAAGCCCGGGCTCTTTCCACTGAGCCATGCTGCTCAGTGGAAAACAGCATGGAAATGTACAGTGTTCTGCACATAGTAAGTACTCAATAAATATCTTTATTTGATATAAAGGCTAAAATGGCTAATGGTGTGGCTCACCAGGCAGGTTAGACAGTACTTCTTTGAGCAGAGCTTTAAAAGAGGGGAAAGAAGAAAATGGTTTACTAGACTGGAGGAAAGATGCTCCTTGCAGGGAAAAGGATGTGAGCAATAGGACATGTAATACTTCAATTATAGGCCATTTTTAATGATTTTGTTGGCCACAGACTGCTCTCAGTTTTCATCTACTTCAACTTCCCGCTTAAGTGTTCCAATTGATTACTTTGAAGTTTCTAAATTTCAAAATTAACTCTAAGTGCCAAGGAGAGTTTGATTAGAGTTGAGCTTTGGGATAGTACAGAGGACTGGCTTTCATTTAGAAGCATCAATTTTATTTTTGTGGTTCTATTTTATTATTATATTCAGTAATAATCATAATTCTGTATCGGGTTTATTCATTTTTATTATCTTATTTTACTTTCTAACTGTTAACAAGGGGCGTTTACATGGCATATTTCAAAACTGAAAAACAAATTTGAGATGCCATCATAGCATAAAATAGCCCAGAAGACCCATTTTGACCATCCCAAGGAGACAATGAATCCGGGGGAAAAGATGTAATTTTAAGTTCTGATTTTGCGACATCCTGATTTACTCCCTTCATTCATTTACTCATTCATTCAATTGTATTTATTGAGCGCTTACAGAATGCAGAGCACTGTACTAAGCACTTGGAAAGTACCATTTAGTAGTAAAGGGAGTGAGTTGTTGGCCCGAGGACTGTGCAGGGGAGGGGGCTGCCTCCAATGGGGGGAAAATCTGTGTTCTGGGGGAGGGGTTCAAATGGGGTGTCCTAGTTCTTAGATTCCTAGTTCAATCAATCAATCAATCAATCGTATTTATTGAGCGCTTACTGTGTGCAGAGCATTGTACTAAGCGCTTGGGAAGTACAAGTTGGCAATAGTTCAATCATATCTGAGTGTTTACTGTGTGCAAAGCACTTGGGAGAGTACACTATAACAATAAGCAGACACATTTCCTGCCCACAACAAGCTTTCAGTCCAGAGGTGACACGACAAGTCCTATATATCCATCATTACCTGTATATATGTATATATGTTTGTGTGTATTTATTACTCTAATTTGTACATATTTATTCTATTTATTTGATTTTGTTAATATGTTTGGTTTTGTTCCCTGTCTCCCCCTCCTAGACTGTGAGCCTGCTGTTGGGTAGAGACTATCTCTATATGTTGCCAAGTTGTACTTCCCAAGCACTTAGTACAGTGCTCTGCACACAGTAAGCGCTCAGTAAATATGATTGAATGAAAATGAAAGTCCCTGCCCACAGTGGGCTTACAGTCGGGGGGGTGGGGGAGACAGACATCAAAACAAGTAAAAAGGCATCAATGTAAATAAGTAGAATAATAGATACATACATATCAATCAATCAATCAATCCATCAATCGTATTTATTGAGCGCTTACTGTGTGCAGAGCACTGTACTAAGCACTTGGGAAGTACAAGTTGGCAACATATAGAGACGGTCCATACCCAACAACGGGCTCACTGAGCGCTTACTGTGTGTCAAGCACTGTACTAAGCGCTTGGGAAGTACAAGTTGGCAACATATAGAGACAGTCCCTACCCAACAGTGGGCTCACACTCCAGAAGGGGGAGACAGACAACAAAACGAAACATATTAACAAAATAAAATAAATGGAATAGATATGTACAAGTAAAATAAATAAATGAGTGCTGTGCGTTGGGGATCGGGGGCGGGGGGAATAGCAAAGGAAGTGAGTTGAGGTGATGCAGAAGGGAGAGGGAGCTGAGGAAAAGGGGGCTTAGTCTGGGAAGGCCTCTTGGAGGAGGTGAGCCTCAGTAGGGCTGTGAAGCAGGGAAGAGTGATTTGTAGGTGGATTTGAGGAGGGAGGGCATTCCATGCCCGAGGTAGGACATGGGCCAGTGGTCGGCGGCAAACCCTTAGTACAGTGCTCTGCGCACAGTAAGCATTCAATAAATATGATTGAATGAATGAATGAAAGAAAGCGAGATCAAGGCACACTGAGAAAGTAAGCACCAGAGGAGTGGGGTGTTATCCCCCCTTCCATCCCAACAGCACCCACTGTTGGGTAGGGACCGTCTGTATATGTTGCCAACTTGTACTTCCCAAGCACTTAGTACAGTGCTTGGCACACAGTAAGTGCTCAATAAATATGATTGAATGAATATGTATATGTCTGTAATTTATTTCTTAATTTATGCTTATTAATGTCTGTCTTCCGCTCTAGACTGTGAACTCACTGCGGGCAAGTCTGTGTCTGTTGTTGTATTGTGCTCTCCCAAGCACTTATTACAGTGCTTTGCCCACAGTAAGTGCTCAGTAACTATCAGCGAATGAATGAATGAATGGAAGAGAAGCAACGTGGCTCAGTGGAAAGAGCACGGGCTTTGGAGTCAGAGGTCATGGGTTCAAATACGGGCTCCACCTATTGTCAGCTGTGTGACTTGGGGCAAGTCACTTCACTTCCCTGGGCCTCAGTTACCCTATCTGGAAAACGGGGATTAAGACTGTGAGCCCCCTGTGGGACAACCTGATCACCTTGTAACCTCCCCAGCACTTAGAACAGTGCTTTGCATATAGTAAGTGCTTAATAAAAGTTATTATTATTATTTTTAAGAAGCTGAGCCCCAGGACACCTGCAAGGGAGGTACAGAGGGTCTTGAGGTGGGGAGTGAATCCAGGATTTGTTTGGGTGGCTACCATGTTAAGAACCTACTGAGTATTTTAGAAATCTCAATTCTTGGTGTGTGCCTGCATCAGGGCCTGGGAAGAAGCTCCAAGTGCCCAGGAGCCTGGGGATTGTGTAGGACGCTCCAAAGCCTGTGAAGAATGGGAGAACTAGAGAGCTTTAGGAGCTTGTGGGCCCTTCTAAAATGACTCTTTTGCCTGGTTTGAGGGCTGAGAATCCTTGGTAAAATCACAGAGCTACGTGGCCTAATGGAAGAAAGTGAACATTGCTAATTCAAGACATTTTACATTTAAAAGTCAAAAGAAAATGAGTCATTTTTGTGCTAGTGTCCCAAGAAAAGACACTATTGGGAGATAAGCACTTGTTACTGAATTGATCACTGGTAATTTCTGAGTACTTACTGTGTTTCAAGCTCTTGGGAGAGTACAGAAGGATAGTCCTGGAATTGTCTCAAGTAACTCTCTAAAAAGGAGCTCTAGTGATCAATGAAAAAACAAAGATTCAGATTTATGTTCTTAATGAATGTATAAGGAGGCAGGTGAGAGCTACTCAAACCATGCGTGCCTAATTTTCAGTTTGATTTCCCAGTAACTTCATTATGATCTTAAACTAATATATACTTATCTTCCCTCCTTAGTACTTGTTTCCAAGCAGAGAGTGATGCTCTTGCTTTCCCTTCTATAAAGATATTCTTCCTGGTAGAAATTGTGCAGTTCCAGATTTATACATCAATTCATTCAAATTTCTGAATGAGCTGAAAAAGTCTAATTAAAGTACAGTAATTTCATTTAACTGGGATAGAAGTAGCACTTCTTAATTCTGTAATGAATTCTATGTTTTCATGTCCATGTATATTTTAAGATTAGAAGTGCATAGTTTCTACCTGTTGAACAAATATTGACCAGTGGCTCCTTTGTCCCTTATTTTTCTGACAAATTGTTAGCACATATTTTTGATTCCCAAACCATTCATTCATTCATTCATTCAATCATATTTATTGAGTGCTTACTGTGTGCAGAGCACTGTTCTTAAGTGCTTGGAAAGTACAATTTGGCAACAGATAGAGACAATCCCTACCCAACCACGGGCTCAAAGAAGGGTGAGACAGACAAAAAAAAAAAAAAAGTAGACAGGCAGACAGATAACGAAACAAAACTAGTAGACAGGCCAGCAAAATGAATTACCACAGAGGGATATTTTATACTTTTTCTTTCGCAAAAATGCTTTTAAAATGTTAACCTTGAAGTATAGACACAAATTCCAAGTTTTGTAGGTTCTAATAAAGACTTATTTTTTTTTGGTTTTGATTCCAGGTAGAGTTTTAATTAACATTGAGCTTAAATGGAAATTAATCCTATGCTTGGCCATATGATGTCAAAAGTTTGCATTGATAGACTATACGTTTATGTTACCTTGGGGGGTCGTTTAGAAATGAACACTGGAATGGGTATGGTGAAAAGAATATTGTTCTGGGACATGTTTGAGGAAAAGTATTACCTTGTTTCATTACATGAAGAAAAAATGAAATCAGAAGGTTGTGATAGGTTTATGACAGGAAGGATAAGGGGGATATATTTTTCTCTCCCTTCTGGGAGCAACTATGCAGTAAAGAAAGATAATTAGCATGGCTTAGTGGAAAGGGCCCGAGACCTGATGTCAGGAGATGGAAGTTCTAGTCCTGGCTCCTCCACTTGCTTGTTGTGTGACCCGACCAAATCACTTAGACTTCTCTGTGCTTCAGTTTCCTCTTCTTTTAAATGGGGGTTAAATGCCTGTTATCCTTCCCTCTTTCACTGTGAACGCCAGATGAGACAGGGATTGTGTCTGGTCTCCCCCTTCTAGACTGTGAGCCCACTGTTGGGTAGGGACCGTCTCTATATGCTGCCACACTTGTACTTCCCAAGCACTTAGTACAGTGCTCTGCACACAGTAAGCACTCAATAAATATGATTGAATGAATGAATGAATGAATGAATGGTATGATGACCTTCTATCTTCCCAGGGCTTATTGCAGTATTTGGCAAATGATTAGCCCTTCACCAAAACCATCATTATCATCATCATCATCAGAATTTATTGACCACCTACTCTGAGTACTGTACAAGGCAGTTGGGAGCACACAACAAAAGTGGTAGATCTTAACCCTGCCCTTGAGAGGTTTACAATCTATGTCACTCCCCGTGCATCTAATGCAATGATTGACCCCGCCCTATTCAAAAAGATGTAACCTTCAGAGGAAACAGGAGCAAAGATGAATCTGAGGCTTTTGGGAACAAAATCTAGCCACCTTCAAAAATGTGCAAGGTTTTAGTTAGAAACACAGCTTGAACACAAGGTAAGGAAGAATATGGGCTGCTTCCCCTTTCATATCTGGCGAACCATCACTTTCTCCATCATCAAAGCCCTACTAACATTCCTTGATTAACCTCCCATTTGTCCACTCTTTCTGCCCTCCTTTCTTGGTCCTTGGGCCTGTACCCCTTAGGCAGGGAATGTATCTGTTATATTGTTATATTGTGTTTTCCCAAGCACTTAGTACAGTGCTCTGCACATAGTAAGCACTCAGTACATACATTTGACTCACTGACTTCAGCACACTGATACCCCACCCTCAGCCCCAGAAAACTTGTAAGCATATCTCTTACTCTGCTGTTTTCCCCTAATTGTAGTTCCTTGAGGGCAGGTATCATGTCTATCAAAACAATTATTTTGTGCTTTCCCAAGTGCCAAGTGATCTGTACACAACAAGCACTCAATAAATATTATTGATTGATTACCACAGTACACCTGAGATAATAATAATAATAATAATGCTATTTAAGTGTGTATTATGTGCCAAGCACTGTTCTAAGTGCTGGGGTGTATACAAGATAATCAGGGTGTCCCATGTGGGGCTCACAATCTTAATGCCCATTTTACAGATGAGGGAACTGAGGCACAGAAAGGTTAAGTGACTTGCCCAAGGTCTCAGAGCACACAAGTGGCAGAGCCAGGTTTAGAACCCATGTCCTCTGACTCCCAAGCCAGTGGTCTTTCCACTAAGCCATGCTGAGAGACTAGTACAATCTGCCCTTTCCCCTGGCATTAGAATAATTTGGGGGTTATTAATAATAATTTGGATGAAGAAAAAATGAAATTAGAAGGTTGTGATAGGTTTGTGACAGAAAGGATACGGAGAATGTATTTTTTCTCCCTTCTGGAAGCATCTATGATGTAAAGAAAGAGAAATAACATGATGTAGTGGAAAGATAGAGTGTGCAGAAGGGAGATCTCGACTTGTTTCATCCCAAGCCAGTATATATTTTTCCTAATGGGCAGGGAAAACAAGTGTCACAGGAGTGTTGTACTAGAGAGTGAATTTAAACACTGTTTTGGAGGTGTGCCACTTTCCTCAAATGACAAAGGAAAGATGAGTTTTATGACATCAGGCTCACAACCTCCCGCTGCTCCCCTCCCACCCTCCAGTAGTTATGTAAGTCACATGCAGGGATAAAAGCTATGGGTATTTTTCACAGTGATTCATTCATTCTTTCAATCGTATTTATTGAGCGCTTAACTGTGGGCAGAGCACTGTACCAAGAGCTTGGGAAGTACAAGTCGGCAACATACAGAGATGGTCCCTACCCAACAACGGGCTCACAGTCTATAAGGGGGAGACAGACAACAAAACAAAACACGTAGACAGGTGTCAAAATTATCAGAACAAATAAAATTAAAGCTGTATGTACATCATCAACAAAATAATAAAATAGTAAATGTGTACAAGTAAAATAGAGTAATAAATCTGTATAAATATATACAAGTGCTGTGGGGAAGGGAAGGAGGTAGGGTGGGGGGGATGGAGAGGAGGAAAGGAAAAAGGGGGCTCAGTGTGGGAAGGCCTCCTGGAGGAGGTGAGCTCTCAGTAGGGCTTTGAAGGGAGGAAGAGAGCAAGCTTGGAGGATGTGCGGAGGGAGGGCGTTCCAGGCCAGGGGGAGGACGTTGGCCAGGGGTCGATGGCGGCACAGGTGAGAATGAGGTACAGTGAGGAGATTAGCGGCAGAGGAGCGGAGGGTGCGGGCTGGGCTGGAGAAGGAGAGAAGGGAGGTGAGGTAGGAGGGGGGTGAGGTGATGGAGGGCCTTGAAGCTGAGAGTGAGGAATTTTTTCTTGATTTGACAATGATGGTGATGGGGAGTAGATTCTGGGGTACAGTGATTTATGGTAGTGAAAATCTAGGGTCTTCTAGTCCACAGTAGGCATCATGTCTTTAAGCTGATGGATGAATCCTTCAATTTTCAGTCCTGGTCCCAAAAAGCACAGCTTCTGATCCCTGGTCCCATTTGTGAGCACAGCTTCCCAAATGTTCTGAAGTTGAGTTTCAAAGACAGGGATTGCATCCACTAATTCTATTGCACTGATAAAAAAAAAAAAAACAAAACAAAACACAGAGAGACACTATAAGTGCTTACTAAACAAGTGGTATCAAGCACTGTTCTCATCATGGATATGAGATGATCAGGTTGAACACAGTCCCTGTCCCACATGAGGCTCTCAATCTTAGTAGGAAGGAGTAAGATTGAATTCCCATTTTGTAGATAAGGAAACCGAAGCCCAGAGACATTAAGCGACTAGCTCAAGGTTAGATAGCAGAATAATGGATGAGGCAAGATTAGAACTCAGGTCCTATGACTCCGATGCTTGTGCTCTTTCCACTAGACCATGCTGTTTCCCGAACTCTTAGTCCAGTGCTTTGCATACAATAAGGGCTAGCTTGGGCAGTGGCTACTGAGCGGAATACAGTCTACTACAAGTCAAAGAGAAGCACGCTGTAGAAGCAGCATGGCTCAGTGGAAAGAGCCCGGGCTTTGGAGTCAGAGGTCGTGGGTTCAAATCCCAGCTCTGCCAGTTGTCGGCTATGTGACTTTGGGCAAGTCACTTCACTTCTCTGTGCCTCAGTTATCTCATCTGTAAAAATGGGAATTGAGACTGTGAGTCCCTCATGGGACAACCTGATCACCTTGTAACCTCCCCAGCACTTAGAACAGTGCTTTGCACATAGTAAGTGCTTAATAAATGCCATTACAAAAAAGTCAAAGCTCCAGTGCTGGGCAGGAGCAGCACAGGAGAGAGTCACGGCTGGAGACTCAAGTTTACCACATAGAAAGAGGCAAATGGTAAACCACTTCTGTATCTTTACCAAGAAAATTATGTGGATCCACTACCAGAGCGATTATCAGTTGGAGGTGGGGTGTTCTGGGAGAGATGTGTCCACGGAGTCACTGTGGGTTGGAGATGACTTGAGAGAATAAGACAAGACCAAATACCATTAATGGATTGATTGAGATAGTCTATCCCTTGGAAGTGGATGAGAATGCTTGATAAGACTTCCAGACTTGGAGGTCCGGCCACAGTGCAATATCAGAGAAGGTGTCATCCGCTCCACTTTCCCAAGCATTTAGTGCAGTGCCTTGCACTCAGAAAATTCATTCAATCGTATTTATTGAGCGCTTACTGTGTGTAGAGCACTGTACTAAGTGCTTGGGAAGTACAAGTTGGCAACATATAGAGACGGTCCCTACCCAACAGTGGGCTCACAGTCTAGAAAATGCCATCACTGATGATGATGATGAGCATGTTGCCAGATAAATTGCCAACTTGGACTTCCCAAGCACTTAGTACAATGCTCGGAATGCAGTAAGTGCTCAATAAATACGATCGAATGAATGAATGAATGAATGAATGAACATGAATTCTCCTTAGGTTAAAATTGGATCTGACCTGGTGAAATGCATCATCAAACAACCTTCAAGAGCCCTCAAGAGAAGAAGAGAAAACTGAGGTTGGTCACTTCAATAGATTTAGTATACCATAGCTGTATCAGTCAGACTAAAGGGATTGGTTTGCATCTTTAATGCTAGTAATAATAATAATAATGATGGCATTTATTAAGCACTTACTATGTGCAAAACACTGTTCTAAGCACTGTGGAGGCTACAAGATGATCAGGTTGTCCCACGGGGGGCTCACAGTCTTAATCCCCATGTTACAGATGAGGTAACTGAGGCCCAGAGAAATTAAATGACTTGCCCAAAGTCACACAGCTGACAATTGGCATAGCCAGGATTTGAACCCATGATCTCTGACTCCCAAACCCGGGCTCTTTCCAGTGAGCCATATTGCTTCTCTAGTAGCAGTGGGTGAGGTTATGTATTGCAAAGACAAGAACATATATTTAAATTAATGGATTGGTTTGAACTTACATGAAAAATAGGCACTAATAAGGAATAATTTATTCTGATATCTACCTGTTGTGCTCTGATTTTATAACCTGCAACTCTCCTATTTTGATAGGTATTCTTTCACTCTCTCTCCAAACAGGGCAGATGCGTAAATCAAAGATGGAGGCAAATTTTGCCCTGAATTTCATGGACTTTTAAGCCCACAAAACCAAGCCAAACATTACTTCTATGCATTTTTGTATTTAATTAACCAAAAGTACAGCCACATATTATCATCCTGAAAGCTTTTTATTATTAAAATAATAGAAGTACTGCATGTTTTAAAATTACATGGCTCTTTTCTAATCTTGTTTTCCTAATGAAATTTATTTAAGTGTAATACAGGCATAATGTAGAGTAATGTGTCTTCTGTAGCACAGAATGAATGTGACTATAAATTCATTATTTCTTCTTCAACAGATTCTCTTTAATCTCTAGACCCTAGACATTTGTGTCTTTTTTTCTGAATATCTGTTGAGACTTTCAAACTCATTTCCCAAGGAATGAGGAGTCTTAGAAAAAGCAGTTTTATCTTTGTCTGTATCTCCTTTAATGCCCAAAGAATTGCTCTCTTCAAACCCCGTATTCAGTTTATGTATCCTCTTGGCCTCTGTTATCAAAATGCTTGGGCGGTGGGAGATGGGTTCGTGTGGTTACTCTGAGTTATTGTGAAGTCAAGCGCTGCAAAAGGATTAACTAAATAGGGGGCATTTTAGGGACCAGTAGAAGGGGTGATTGATTTGTCAGAGCAGAGGAGCATCCACGAGGCCCTCGGAGAAAGCCTAGAAGGCCTCCAGTCATCAGGGCTACATTATTATAGGGAGTAATCAGGGCTTCAACCCAGGCTGTAAGAGTTTATAACAAGGTCCCGGTGGCCCCTGAAATCCACCCCACAGCACCCAACCCTTGAGCTTTCCAATATAATCATTGCATGGTGCACTACAATGGTTGGGTGCTAAATACTTAGCCAAAATAGCCACGGAGAAACAGCCATGGTGGCGTATATGGCCTGAGAGGGGCTGCCGCTCTTTGAACTGCAGCAAATAGGCAGCATGTGAGAGGATTCTGAGTACCCTGGAATTACGTTTAAATGTGTGTTTTTGTTTCTGGTCTTTTATGGCATTCGTTAAGCATTTACCATGGGTCGAGCATTGTTCTAAGCACTGGGTTTTTTTTTGGCATTTGTTAAGCACTTCAATCAATCAATCAATCAATCATATTTATTTAACACTTACTGTGTGCAGAGCACTATACTAAGCTTGGGAAGTACAAGTTGGCAACATATAGAGACGGTCCCTACCCAACAGGGGGCTCGCAGTCTAGAAGGGGGAGACAGAGAACAAAACCAAATGTATTAACAAAATAAAATAAATAGAATAAATATGTACAAATAAAATAAATAAATAAATAGAGTAATAAATGCGTACAAACATATATACAGGTGCTGTGGGGAGGAGAGGGAGATAAGGCAGGGGGATGGGGAGGGGAGGGGGAGAGAAAGGAGGGGGCTTAGTGTGGGAAGTCATCCTGGAGGAGGTGAGCTCTCAGTTGGGCCTTGAAGGGAGGAAGAGAGCTAGCTTGGTGGATGTTGGGAGGGAGGGCACACTTACTATGTGTGAAACACTTTTCTAAGCGCTGGGAGGGATACAAGGTAATCAGGGTGTCAACATGTCGAAGACTGAACTCCTTGTCTTCCCTCCCAAACCTTGCCCTCTCCCTGACTTTCCCATCTCTGTTGATGGCATTACCATCCTTCCCGTCTCACAAGCCCGCAACCTTGGTGTCATCCTCGACTCCGCTCTCTCATTCACCCCTCACATCCAAGCCGTCACCAAAACCTGCCGGTCTCAGCTCCACAACATTGCCAAGATCCGCCCTTTCCTCTCCATCCCAACTGCTACCCTGCTCATTCAAGCTCTCATCCTATCCCGTCTGGACTACTGCATCAGCCTTCTCTCTGATCTCCCATTCTCGTGTCTCTCTCTCCACTTCAATCCATACTTCATGCTGCTGCCCGGATTATCTTTGTCCAGAAATGCTCTGGGCATATCACTCCCCTCCTCAAAAATCTCCAGTGGCTACCAATCAATCTGCGCATCAGGCAGAAACTCCTCACCCTGGGCTTCAAGGCTCTCCATCACCTCACCCCCTCCTACCTCACCTCCCTTCTCTCCTTCTACAGCCCAGTCCGCACCCTCCGCTCCTCCACCGCTGATCTCCTCACCGTACCTCGCTCTCGCCTGTCCCGCCATCGACCCCCGGCCCACGTCATCCCCCGGGCGTGGAATGCCCTCCCTCTGCCCATCCGCCAAGCTAGCTCTCTTCCTCCCTTCAAGGCCCTGCTGAGAGCTCACCTCCTCCAGGAGGCCTTCCCAGACTGAGCCCCTTCCTTCCTCTCCCCCTCGTCCCCCTCTCCATCCCCCCATCTCACCTCCCTCCCTTCCCCACAGCACCTGTATATATGTATATATGTTTGTACATATTTTTTTACTCTATGTAGTTATTTATTTAATTTATTTGTACATATCTATTCTATTAATTTTATTTTGTTAGTATGTTTGGTTTTGTTCTCTGTCTCCCCCTTTTAGACTGTGAGCCCACTGTTGGGTAGGGACTGTCTCTATATGTTGCCAATTTGTACTTCCCAAGTGGTTAGTACAGTGCTCTGCACATAGTAAGCGCTCAATAAATACGATTGATGATGATAATGAGGGTGTCCCACGTGGGGCTCATAGCCTGAATCTCCATTTTACAGATGAGGTAGCTGAGGCTCAGAGAAGTGAAGTGACTTGCCTAAAGTCACACAGCTGACAAGTGGCAGAGCAGGGATTAGAACCCATGACCTCTGACTCCCAAGCCCAGGCTCTTTCCACGGAGCCACGCTGCTTCTCTGTTGATACAAGTTAATCAGGTTGGACACAGCCCCATTGCACAAAGGGCTCATAGTCTAACTAAGAGGGAGAACAGATATTGAATCCGCATTTCATGGAAAGGGAAACAGGTATAGAAAAGTTAAATAACTTACTCAAGATCACATAACAGACATGTGGCAGAGCCTGGCTCTGGCTCTTAGGCCTAAGCTCTTTCCATCAGGCAATGCTGCTCTTTTTTGGGGGGTTGTGGGCTACTCCTTTATTCATTCATTCATTCATTCAATCGTATTTATTGAACGCTTACTGTGTGCAGAGCACTGTACTAAGCGTTTGGGAAGTACAAGTTGGCAACATATAGAGACAGTCCCTACCCAACAGTGCGCTCACAATCTAGAAGACTTTAAATATCCACTCCCTCACCCTCTTATTTATCCCACTGACCTGGGTTGGAGAGGTGTGGCAGCCCTAGTGATTGAAAGAAACAAGTGCTTATTCGCAACCTCAAGCAAATCTGGTTATTTTCATAGTTGCAGGGGGGTTCATTAAGCAGATAATGGAGAGAGGGGGGGAAACTGACTTTAGGTTTTTAGGAGCAGTTTGGGCATTTGGTGAAATGGAAAGTCAGAAATCTTCATGAAGCAGCATGATGAGTGTGTGTGTGTGTGTGTGTGTGTATTAAAGGGTATTTCAACGTCATCATCATCATTGGTATTTACTGAGTCTTTATAGTGTACAAAGCATTATACAGAGCACTTGGGAGAGCACAGTAGAACAGAATTGGCAGGCATGTTCTCTGACCATGATGAGCTTACAGTCTAGAGGGGGAGACAGACATTAATACAAATAAATGATTTATAATATATAATTCATAGATATGAATACAAGTGCTGTGGGATTGAGGGTGGGATGAATATCTAATACCCAAAGTCACAGACCTAACACAATAGATGATGCAGAAAGGATGAGGAAGTTGGGAAGAGAAGGCTTAATCGGGGAAGGCTTAGTGGTGGAGGTGTGACTTTAATAAGGCTTTTGAAAGTGGACAGAGTTGGGGGCTGACATATATGGAGGGGGAGAGAGTTCCAGGCTTGGGGGAAGATGTGGAAAAGGGTCAGTGGTGAGATAGATAACTTCGGGACACAGTAGGTAAGATGATGATGATGATGATGGCATTCATTAAGCGCTTACTATGTGCAAAGCACTGTTCTAAGTGCTGGGGAGGTTACAAGGTGATCGTGTTGTCCCACAGGGGGCTCACAGTCTTCATCCCCATTTTACAGATGAGGGAACTGAGGCCCAGAGAAGTGAAGTGACGTGCCCAAAGTCACACAGCTGACAAGTGGCAGAGCCGGGATTTGAACCCATGACCTCTGACTCCAAAGCCTGTGGCCTTTCCACTGAGCCATGCTGCTTCTCTATCTAGAGAAGCAGCATGGTCTGGTGGAAAGAGCACAGGCCTGGGACCCAGAGATTGTGAGTTCAAATTCCAGTTCTGCCACATAACTGCTGTGTGACCTTAGACAAGTCACTTAACTTCTTTGTGCTTCAGTAAGCTCATCTGTAAAATGGGGGGCTAGTCCATGAGGGGCATGGATTGTGTATGACCTGATTACCTTGTATGTATCCCAGCACTTAGAACAGTGCTTGGCATATGGTAAGCACTTAACAATTATTAATATAATTATACCTATACAATTATAACATAGTAGTATTATATAATTATATATAATAATTATAATTAATAACATAATTAATATATAGTTGTACTATAATTACATTTATATAATATAAACATTACATTATTATTATTGTGCTACAGGAGTGAAGCATGAGGCCTGGGTTATAGTCATATAATAGTAATAATAATGGCATTTATTAAGCACTTACTATGTGGAAAGCACTGTGCTAAGCGCTGGGGAGGTTACAAGGTGATCAGGTTGTCGCACAGGGGGCTCACAGTCTTCATCCCCATTTTACAGATGAGGTAACTGAGGCACAGAGAATAATAATAATAATAATGATGATGATGGCATTAAGTGCTTACTATGTGCAAAGCACTGTTCTAAGCGCCGGGGAGGTTACAAGATGAGCGGGTTGTCCCACGGGGGGCTCACAGTCTTCATTCCCATTTTCCAGATGAGGGAACTGAGGCACAGAGAAGTGAAGTGACTTGCCCAAAGTCACACAGCTGACACTTGGCGGAGCCGGGATTTGAACCCATGACCTCTGACTCCAAAGCCCGGGCTCTTTCCACTGAGCCACGCTGCTTCGTGGCTCAGTGAGGTAGATCAGTGATAGCAGATCAGTGAGGTAAGGTAGTTGGGGGCAAGTTGATTGAGTGACTTAAAGCCAACGTTAAGAAGTTTCTATTTGGTGTGGAGATGGATAGGCAACCATTGGAGGGGTTTTTTTGTCTCCTTTTTTTTTAAATGGTATTTCTTAAGCACATACTATCTGCCAGGCACAGCTGCCACTTGTCAGCTGTGTGACTTTGGGCAAGTCACTTAACTTCTCTGTGCCTCAGTTACCTCATCTGGAAAATAAGGATTAAAACTGTGAGCCCCACGTGGGACAACCTGATTACCTTGTATCTACCCTAGTGCTTAGAACAGTGCTTGGCACTTAGTAAGCACTTAACAAATGCCGTGATTATTATTATTATTATTATTTTAAGACTTGGGGTCGTCTTCTTCAAATGCCATTGAGTCATTTCCAACCCATAGCGACTCCATGGACACACTCTTTTCAGAACATCCCATCTTCTGTTATAAAGCAGCATGGCTCAGCGGAAAGAGCACGGAGTCAGAGGTCATGGCTTCAAATCCCGACTCCGCCAATTGTCAGCTGTGTGACTTTGGGCAAGTCACTTTACTTCTCTGTGTCTCAGTTCCCTCATCTGTAAAATGGGGATTTAGAGTGTGAGCCCCACGTGGGACAACCTGAGCACTTTGTATCCCCCCAGCGCTTAGAACAGTGCTTTGAACATAGTAAGTGCTTAACAAATACCATTATTATTATTATTATTATTATAAAGTCATTATGGTAGAAGTTTCTTGGTAAAGATACGGAAGCAGTTTACTACTGTCTTCTGTGCAGTAAAAACTTGAGTCTCTGTTGTTGACCTTGATCACTTGATCCCAAACTGAGCCCCCTCCTCCTTTCCTGTCCCCCTGCTCCCCCTCCCCATCCCCCCCGCCTTACCTCCTTCCCCTCCCCTGTATATGTATATATGTATATATGTTTGTACGGATTTATTACTCTATTACTCTATTTATTTTATTTGTACACATTTATTCTATTTATTTGATTTTGTTAAGATGTTTTGTTTTGTTGTCTGTCTCCCCCTTCTAGACTGTGAGCCCGCTGTTGGGTAGGGACCATCTCTACATGTTGCCAACTTGGACTTCCCAAGCGCTTAGTACAGTGCTCTGCACACAGTAAGTGCTCAATAAATACGATCGAATGAATGAATGAATAAGTGCTCAGTTTAATGCTCTGCCCACAGTAAGTCCTCAATAAATATGAATGAATGAATCATCCACCTCTAACTCTTTCCCATGCTGGTACTGCCCAGCACAGGAGAATTAACTTTGTCTGACCCTTCGGCTTAGACCTTTCTATTATGGGTAGACTTTTTTGGCATAGTTCTAAACCTCATCAGTGTATGTAAACTATCCTGCCATGCTATGGTGTCTATTCATAGGCGAGAAGCCTTAGAGTAGATACCAGATAATCAGATTGCACACAGTCCATGTCCCATATGGGGCTCACAGTCTTTAATCCCCTTCTTACAGATGAGGTGACTGAGGCACAAAGAAACTAAGTGACCTACCCAAGGCCAAACAGCAGACAAATGGTAGAGCAGGAATTAGAACCCAGGTCCTTTGACTCTCTTTTTCCACTAGGCCAGGCATAGGCTTAACGTTTCTTTAGAAAAATGATCCAGGCAGTAGAGTGAAGTGTGGACTGGCATGGGGAGAGACAGGAGGCATGGAGATAAGCGAGAAGACAGAGGTAGTAGTGAAGGTAGGATAGGATAAGTGCTTGGATCGCTGTGGTAGTAGTTTGGGTGGAGAGAAAAGGGCAGATTTTAGCAATGTTGTGAAGGTTGAGAGAAGCAGTGCTTTCTAGTGGGTAGAGCATGGGCCTGGATTCAGAAGGCACTGGGTTCTAATCATGGCTCTGCCACATGTCTGCTGTATGACCTTGGGCAAGTCACTTAACTTCTCTATGCTTCAGTTACCTCATTCGTAAAATGAGCATTGAAACCGTGAGCCCCATGTGGGGCAAGGACTGTGTCCGACCCGATTTGCTTGTATCCATCCCAGTGCTGAGTACAGCGCCTAACACACAGTAAGCATTTAATAAATACCACAATTATTAATGTGGCAGACCAAATTGCTTGCCAAAACAAACACCCTAAAGTCCACTTATGCAGCACTGTCAAGTGGTCTGCCACTTTGAGGCTCAAACTGAGATCTGTAGAACTTCTAGACTGTGAGCCTGTTGTTGGGTAGGGACCGTCTCTATATGTTGCCAATTTGTACTTCCCAAGCGCTTTGTACAGTGCTCTGCACACAGTAAGCGCTCAATAAATACGGTTGAATGAATAAATGAATGATATGCGAACATGTCTTCCCCTGGAATACTTGCAGGTTACATTCCATTCGCCTTCTAGGCTGTAAACTCACCATGGGCAGGGAACGTGTCTACCAACTCTGTTTTGTCATACTGTCCCAGGTGCTTATTATAGTTTTTGTCACACAATAAGCGCTCAACAAAAACAATTGATTGATTAGAACACTACGGAGGCCATAACAGCCAAGCACAATGCAGAAATAGTGGGACATCTCTGTAAACCACTCCATGAGGGGCCATTTCCTTTAGTCAAAGACAATCTGATACTGAAACATTATTCTTTCAATACCACACATTTTGAATGTTCAGAGACATTTTAAAAAAAAGTAGTAAAAGAGAATAGTTCTCCTGGGAGCTATTATTGCAAGTTTGATTAACCTGTATAATTTCATCTGAACAATAGACTTTGGTGAAGGGGAAAGCATTTTCTTCTCTCCTTTATCCATAAAAACAATCTATGGCCGTGATTGTTAAATTGGCATGTTAAAGATCAATACATGATTTGTGAAAATGTATGCCATTAACTTCAAACATGTTGACTTGGTGAACTTCAGCTATTCAGAATTTTTTTTGACAGTCATTAGCAAAGGGCATGATTTTTAAAACTAATAAAGTTTCCTAAACCCCATAGACTTCTCCTATTCTCATTTTGAAGAGCCACATAATAATGACTTCAAATTACTGTCGACTTTTTCTAATATTTTAGATATGAACAGGTTTGGTCTGAGGATTTGGGTGAATTAAGAACTGAATCATGTAGCTGTAGCTTATTTCTCCAATGAATCCCTTTGTTGGATCAAATATGATTGCTAAAAGCAGATCTTGTACTATGCAATGTATAACTCAAACAAGCTTAGGCATGGGGCATTCCAAAGATGTCTTTTAGAAATCATGATAACAAAGTGGTATTCTGAAGATAAGGAGTCTTCCCCTCATGAAGCCTTTCTGTCAAGAGAAAGAGAAGAAGACCTGATTTATTAGATTGTGCTCTCCCTGAGGGAAAGGGACTGTTTCCACTTTCCACCTGGGTATTCTGTCCAAATGCTAAATTCAGTGCTCTGTGCACAGTAAGCTTTTAATAAATACTATCAATAGTAATGGCATTTATGAAGTGCTTACTATGTGCAAAGCACCATTCTAAGCACAGGGGAGGTTACAAAGTGATCAGGTTGTCCCACAGGGGGCTCACAGTCTTAATCCCCATTTTACAGATGAGGAAACTGAGGCATAGAGAAGTGAAGTGACTTGCCCAAAGTCACACAGCTGACAATGGGCAGAGCCAGGATTTGAACCCATGACCTCTGACTCCAAAGCCCGGGCTCTTTCCACTGAGCCATGCTGCTTCTCTACACTTTCTATTCTCTACTCTTCTCTATTACTACTACTACCTCTACAGAACACAGTTTATAATTGAGCCAGTTGTTGGGTAATAATATAAAAAAAATTCATTGTATCCTGCATAAAGGGAGAATTATTCATCTGAATTTGAGGAAGAGTAAAGGAGCCAGAGGGAAAAGGTCAGAGGAAAGGGAGGGAAAGTGGGAGGATAGCAGAGTGGCCTAGTGGAAATAGCACAGTATCGAAACTCATGATGATGACGTATTTGTTAAGCACTTACTATGTGCCAAGCACTGTTCTAAATGATGGGGAAGATACAAGGTAATCAGGTTGTCCCACGTGGGGCTTACAGTCTTAATCCCCATTTTCTAGACTGTGAGCCCACTGTTGGGTAGGGACTGTCTCTATATGTTGCCAACTTGTACTTCCCAAGCGCTTAGTACAGTGTTCTGCACACAGTAAGCGCTCAATAAATACGATTGATTGATTTATAGATGAGGTAGCTGAGGCACAGAGCAGTTAAGTGAGTTGCCCAAAGTCACACAGCTGACAACTGATAGAGCCGGAATTAGAACCCACGACCGCCGACTCCCAAGCCTGCAGTCTTTCCACTGAGCCACACTGCTTCTCATAAACCCATGCTCTGATCCCAGCCCCACCTTTGTCTGAGGTAAGACTTTGAATGAGTCACTTACCTGTGCCTCAGTTTCTTTATTTGTAAATGGGAAATGACGACTGCATTCTCTCCCCCTCAACCGTAGGCCTCATGTGGGACAAGGTCTATGTATCTACTCCAGTTCTTAGAGTAATGCTTAGCACATAGCCTTAACAAATGCCACAATTATTATGATTAGGACAAGAAGGATGGCAGAGGGATAAGAAGTAGAAAGTGATAAAACTGTTAGACGTAGATCATGTATGGCCATTACAGAGTGGCAGTGTAGTAGTAACAACAGTATTCATTAAGTGCTTATTATGTGCAAAACACTATCGTGTGTTGTAGGAAATGCTAAGTAAACAGATTAAACACAGTTTATATCACAGCCTAATAAGAAGGGGATGAGGTTACAATAGTGTTTCCTGCTGAGGAGTGCGTATACAGATACAGTTCCGTATTCCACATTCTCAGAATATCCCCTTCATTCCAGCCAGCCATCTCCCATTGAAGGATTGAGGCCAGGCTAGAGTGTCGTTGACCTATTCATTCAATCGTATTTATTGAGCGTTTACTGTGTGCAGAGCACTGTACTAAGCGCTTGGGAAGTACAAGTTGGCAACATATAGAGACAGTCCCTATCCAACAGCGGGCTCACAGTCTAGAACCTATCTTCATAGCCAGAAAAATGAATCATTTGCTTGTACTACCATTACGGAATCATTCCTCTTCCCCTATCCTAAACGGAAGCCCTATACGTCCCAGGATTTAGATTGCTCAGTTCCTGAAGAAGAAGGAGAAGTATTTGGTGACACTCTAAGTTTCCTGAATGGCCCTATTTAATTAAATTTGTCTCCCATCTTGACCGAAGAAGGCAGTAGGAAAGATGTAACATACTTCCCAAGCTCATAGTACAGTGCTCTGCACACAGTAAGCGCTCAATAAATACGATTGAATGAATGAATGAATGTAACCCCTTCCCCCCCACTCTCCCTCCCTCCCCTCTCCAAAGCACCTGTATATATGTTTGTACATATTTATTACTCTATTTATTTTACTTGTACATATTTGCTATTCTATTTATTGTATTTTGTTAATATGTTTTGTTTTGTTGTCTGTCTCCCCCTTCTAGACTGTGAGCCCTCTGTTGGGTAGGGGCCGTCTCTATATGTCGCCGACTTGTACTTCCCAAGCACTTAGTACAGTGCTCTGCACACAGTAAGTGCTCAATAAATACGATTGATTTATTACTCTATTTATTTTACTTGTACATATTTGCTATTTTATTTATTGTATTTTGTTAATATGTTTTGTTTTGTTGTCTGACTCCCCCTTCTAGACTGTGAGCCCGCTGTTGGGTAGGGACCGTCTCTATATGTACTTCCCAAGCGCTTAAAGCGCACAGTAAGCGCTTAATAAATATGATTGAATGTCACCAAAATGATACCTGCCTCACACAATATACCTAGGCTTACTGGGCATATTTGGGTCAAAATTAAAAAAAGAATAACCATTGTGCTGAGAAGTAGTATTCTCTATATGATAATGAGCAACAGGAGCCCAGAAAGAGGAACGGTTCTTTTTCCATTTGAACTGGTTGTGTACAGCTGGAACATCAAGCGCTTAGTACAGTGCTCTGCACACAGTAAGCGCTCAATAAATACGACTGAATGAATGAATCAGGGCAAGAGTTAGAGCAGACCATGTGATTTAGAGCAGGCAGAGACCAGAGTGGTGGGATGGATCTTTTGCAGAAGGTTGCCCTCTCCAGCAACACATCATTCAAGCTTTGAATTAATGATGAATACTGTTGAATAGACCCTTTGCTTTCCCTTTTGGGGTAAGCATTTCATTCATTCCTTCATTCAGTTGTGTTTATTGAGCGCTTACTGTGTGCAGAACACTGTACAAAGTGCTTGGGAAGTACAAGTCAGCAACATATAGAGACGGTCCCTACCCAACAACGGGCTCACAGTCTAGAAGGGGGAGACAGACAACAAAAAAACCCGCTCAGCTTCACAGGGCGCTCCCCAAAAGCCTTTGTGTTTCTTGAGTAATTAACCTACTAAAATGCTGAATGGCCTATTTTACAGGACACTGTTGAAGGCAGGTCTGAGATGTTCCGTCATCAATGGGTCTTACACTTGAGTTGTTTTTCAGTAGTGGTGAAGGTTTGCACGAAGTCAGTCAGTGGTATTTACTGAGCACTTACTCTGAATAGAGCACTGTGCTGAGCACTTGGGAGAATATGATATGAGCTGGTAGACACTATCTCTGTCAGCAAGGAGCTTAGTGTTGAGTACTTCCCAAGCGCTTAGTACAGTGCTCTGCACACAGTGAGTGCTCAATAAATACGATTGAATGAATGAATGAATGAGGGGGAGAGACATTAAATGGTACATCAATGGTATTTATACTTCGATCTCATCCCTCCTATCGTCAACGTCTTGTTCGAGTCATGATCATGGTCATGGGTTCAAATCCCAGCTCCGCCGCTTTTCAACTGTGTGACTTTGGGCAACTCACTTCACTTCTCTGTGTCTCAGTTTCCTTATCTGGAAAATGGGGATTAAGACTGTGAGCCCCACGTACGACAACCTGAGTACCTTGTGTCTCTTTCAGCACTTAGAATAGTAATAATAATGATGGCATTTATTAAGTGCTTACTATGTGCAAAGCACTGTTCTAAGCACTGGGAAGGTTACAAGGTGATCAGGTTGTCCCACGGGGGGCTCACAGTCTTAATCCCCATTTTACAGATAAGGTACCTGAGGCACAGAGAAGTTAAGTGACTTGCCCAAAGTCACACAGCTGACAATTGGTGAAGCCTGGATTTGAACCCTTTACCACTGACTCCAAAGCCCATGCTCTTTCCACTGAGCCACACTGCTTCTCTTAACAAATACCATCATTATTATTATTATAAAATCCTCCCTCTGGTCTGGAACTCTGCCCGCTCACAACTGAGAAGCAGCGTAGTCTAGCAGTCAGAGCTTGGGCCTGGGAGACAGAGGTTCTTATCCCAGCTCCACTACATGTCTGCTTTGTGATTTGGGGCAAATCACTTGAATTCTCGGGGCCTCCGTTTCCTCATCTGTAAAATGGGGAATAAGACTGTGAGCCCCATGTGGGACAGGGACAGGGCCCAACCCGATTATCTTGTACCGGCCCTAGTGTTTAGTACAGTGCCTGGCACATAGTAAGCCCTTAACAAATACCACAATTATTATTATTATTATCTGATAGACCATCACTCTCTCCACCTTAAAGATCCTATTAAAATCATAGCTTCTCCAAGAGCCTTCCCTGACTAACCTCTTATTTCCCTCCCTTTTCTCCTTCCCCACTGCATCACCTATTCATTCATTCAATCGTATTTATTGACTGAATGAATAGGTGATGCGGTGGGGAAGGAGAAAAGGGAGGGAAATGAGAGGTTAGTCAGGGAAGGCTGTGAGCCCACTGTTGGGTAGGGACTGTCTCTATATGTTGCCAACTTGTACTTCCCAAGCGCTTAGTACAGTGCTCTGCACACAGTAAGCGCTCAATAAATATGATCGATGATGATGATGATGATCACCTATGCCCTTAGGTTTGTACCCCTTAAGTGCTTTGATCCTCACCCGTCTCCCAGCCCCAATAACAATTATGCACATTCATCCCCGTTAATTGTGGGAGCCCCTCAAGGCTCAGTTCAGGGTCTCTTTCTCTTGTCTTTTCCACCCACTCCCTTGGAAAACTCATTACTCCCATGGCTTCAACTACCACTTCCATATGGAAGATGCCAAAATCTACTTCACCAGTCCTGATCTCTCTTGCTCTCTCTAGTCTTGCATTTCCTCCTGCCTTCAGAACATCTCTGATTGAATACCCCCCTGACACCTCAAATCTAACACGTCCAAAACACAGCTCCTCATCTTCTCACCTACATCTTGTCCTTCCCAAGATTTTCCCATCACTGTCTCCCAAGCCCTTAATTGTGGCATTATTCTCAACTCATGTCTTTCATTAGAGAAGCAGCGTGGCTCAGTGGAAAGAGCCCGGGCTTTGGAGTCAGAGGTCGTGGGTTCAAATCCCGGCTCCACAGCTTAATCAATCAATCAATCATATTTATTGAGCACTTACTATGTGCAGAGCACTGTACTAAGCGCTTTTGAAGTACAAATTGGCAACATATAGAGACAGTCCCTACCCAACATTAGGCTCACAGTCTAAAAGGGGGAGACAGAGAAAAAAAAACCAAACATACTAACAAAATAAAATAAATAGAATAGATATGTACAAGTAAAATAAATAAATTAACTGAGTAATAAATATGTACAAACATATATACATATATACAGGTGCTGTGGGGAAGGGAAGGAGGTAAGATGAGGGGGATGGAGAGGGGGACGAGGGGAAGAGGAAGGAAGGGGTTCAGTCTGGGAAGGCCTCCTGGAGGAGGTGAGCTCTCAGCAGGGCCTTGAAGGGAGGAAGAGAGCTAGCTTGGCGGATGGGCAGAGGGAGGGCATTCCAGGCCCGGGGGATGATGTGGGCCGGGGGTCGATGGCGGGACAGGCGAGAACGAGGTACGGTGAGGAGATTAGCGGCGGAGGAGCGGAGGGTGCGGGCTGGGCTGGAGAACTTGTCAGCTGTGTGACTTTGGGCAAGTCAGTTCACTTCTCTGGGCCTCAGTTCCCTCATCTGTAAAATGGGGATTAAGACTGTGAGCCCCCTGTGGGACAACTTGATCACCTTGTAACCTCCCCAGCGCTTAGAACAGTGCTTTGCACATAGTAAGTGCTCGATAAATGTCATTATTATTATTATTATTATTATTATTATTATTATTTTTATTCAACTCATATATTTAATTTGTCACCAAATTCTGTCAGTTTTACCTTCACATCACTAAAATCCACCCTTTCCTCTCCATCCAAACTGCTTCTATGCTGATTGAAGCAGTTACCTTATCTCACCTTGACTATAACATCAGGCTCCTGGCTGCCTGCCTTCCTCCTGTCTTTCCCCACTCCAATCTGTATTTTACACTGCTACCTGAGTCATTTTTCTACAGAACTGCTCAGTTCATTCATTCATTCATTCATTCATTCAATCAATCGTATTTATTGAGTGTTTACTGTGTGCAGAACACTGTACTAAGCGCTTGGGAAGTACAATTTGGTAACATATAGAGCTGGTCCCTACCCAACAATGGGCTCACAGTCTAGAAAGGGGAGACAGACAACAAAACAAAACATGTAGACAGGTGTCAAAATCATCAGAATAAATAGAATTATAGCTATAATAAATGGTTCATGTTTCCCTGCTCCTAAAGAATCTCCAGTGGTTGTCCATCCACCTCTGAATCAAATAGAGACTCTGCCCTGACTTGCTCCCTTTTCTCTACCCCTCTTCCCCCCCACAGCACTTGTACATATATGTACATATTTATAATTCTATTCATTTATATTAATGAGGTGTATATATCTATAATTCTATTTATTTATATTCATTCAATCATATTTATTGAGCGCTTACTGTGTGCAGAGCACTATACTAAGTGCTTATTGATGCTATTGATGCCTGTTTACTTGTTTTGATACCTTTCTCCCCCCTTCTAGACTGTGAGCCCATTGTGGACCGGGATTGTCACAATTTGTTGCTGAATTGCACTTTCCAAGTGCTTGGTACCATGCCCTGCACACAGTAAGTGCTTAATAAATACGATTGAATGAATGAATGAATGATTAATTAATTGATTGAAAAACTGAAATTGGAAATTCTAAAACCCCCCAGCTGAAATCTGGAGGTCTAATGCTGAGCTGGTTTCCGTAGTGTAGCGGTTATCATGTTGCCGCACACGCGAAAGGTCCCCGTTTCGAAACCGGGCAGAAACATTGTTTCCATACTTCATGCCACTGCCCAGATCACCTTTGTGCAGAAACACTCTGGGCTTGTTACCCACCTCCACAAAAATCTCCAGTGGCTACCAATCAACGTACGCATCAGGCAAAAACTCCTCACCCTGGGCTTCAAGGCTGTCCATCACCTCGCCCCCTCCTACCTCACCTCCCTTCTCTCCTTCTCCAGCCCAGCCTGTACCCTCCGCTCCCCTGCCGCTAACCTCCTCAATGGGCCTCGTTCTCGCCTGTCCCACCGCCGATGCCTGGCCCAAGTCCTTTCCCTGGCCTGATATGCCCTCCCTTCGCAAATCCGCCAAGCTAGCTCTCTTCCTCCCTTCAAAGCCCTACTGAGAGCTCACCTCCTCCAGGTGGCCTTCCCAGACTGAGCCCCCTCCTTCCTGTCCCCCTCCTCCCCCTTCCCATCTCCCCCACTTTACCTCCTTCCCCTCCCCACAGCACCTGTATATATGTATATATGTTTGTACGGATTTATTACTCTATTTATTTTATTTGTACATATTTATTCTATTTATTTTATTTTGTTAATATGTTTTGTTTTGTTGTCTGTCTCCCACTTCTAGACTGTAAGCCCACTGTTGGGTAGGGACCGTCTCTATATGTTGCCAACTTGTACTTCCCAGGTGCTTAGTACAGTGCTCTGCACACATAAGCGCTCAATAAATATGATTGAGTGAATGAATGAATGAGGATAGACCAGCATGGTGCACTTCTATTGATGAAAGAGTGACAAGTCAGGCTCTGCAAACATCAAAAATTAGAACCCAACTAAAGACAGCCCTCTTGTGTACACAGTGTAGTCGGGACTTTGGGAACCTCTGACAATATTCCAGGAGGAGAAACTCTAAAAGTTAATCTCCTCCCAAGACATGCCCTCCTCCCCGAAGAAGGTTTATTTAGCTAAGACACAAGTATATACGTTCTCTACATGGAACGCAGTTGTCACAGAGAAGTTTGGGAAAGGAGGAAGGGGGGGAAGGTAGTGCAGGAAGGACCCCTTGGACAAAAATTTGAGCCACGACCCTGGAGGTAACACAAGATGCAGAGAAGTATCAGAGATGAAACCCTGAAGGGTTAAGATATGTGGAAGTTTAATAATCCCGCGGAGTGAGGGGAGAAACAAATGTGTGGATCAGCAACAAATCTTAACCAAAAGATCTTAACAGAAGGATCCGTAGGGGATGAGAATGAATCTTGAGACACCCTGACAGAAGAGTGAAAAGGACCAGGATTACACATGCAGAGGATGCTTACAGGAAAACATAATGGATCCTGGAGATGGGGTGAACATTAATAGAGAAAATGCCAGACCATTTGGTTGAGAATTTTGTACTATTTCCTGCCCAGCTTATGAGTAAATAGTACTTGCAAAGCATCTGTTAAAAACCTATTCAGACTTCTAACTTTTGTATCCATCTGCGATAGGAGCTTGGAAGTCCAAGTGCTCAGAAAATGCTTTTTGCCTGGGAAGCCAAAGAAATGGGAGCGATCCCTTTCTCCCCTGAGTTTCCTGTAGCCAACCCTGGGTTGGATTCAGCTGGTTAGACTCGAAAAGATCCCTCTGCTGTTCCTAGGACCAGTTGTGTGAATGACACAGTCTGGTGTCAGTGGCCAAGGAGGGGTTCAGGAGTGGCTTTCCTCAGGGAGGGAACCCCAGATGTATCTGTTCCTTGAAGGGAAGAACTTCAGGGCTTGAGGACCCAGCAGATATCATGAGGGTGATGAGCTTTCTTAGTGACCCTGGGAACTCTCTCGGTAGGGATTTAGTATGAGAACCCCTGGAGATTCACTCTCCTGTTCTGGCCTTTTCAGCCACACAGCACATACACATACATTTCACTATCACTGCAACTTATTTTTAAGCCCTCAAGTCAAAGGTTATCACAAGAGGCCTGGAAGCTGATTTCTGAATCACCAAGAGATTCTTCCAGTTCAGTAGATTACAAAGGGTTACTGAACTCAGTGACAGCCTTCCAGGAACTGCTGGATACTGGCACCTGCCTTGTAAAACCAAACACAGGAAGACATTTTGATGATTATGAACTGCTTTGCTGAACCAGAAAAGCACTAGGCACTTTCTAAAAGCTTGAAAAAGACCAAGGTTATGTACCAGCCTGCCCCAGGTAGCCCTACACTGAAATATTTCATTGGCTATTCAGTCACTGAATCCTGCTACCTCTGCTACTGTTTGGCGATGAACAATTAGACAAAATGAGTCAAGAAGATCAATTTGTCCTTTGAAAGACTGACAATGGAGTATCAACTTTCCTACTAAGCTAAAGGCCTACAAAGCTGTAGTGATGTAAGATCTAAATATCTGGGGGATCTGTTTTTTTGGCAGAATTCACTGTCTGCTATTGACATTTATTTATCTCCCACCAAATGTGTCTCTATATGTTGCCAATTTGTACTTCCCAAGCACTTAGTCCAGTGCTCTGCACACAGTAAGCGCTCAATAAATACGACTGAATGAATGAACGCTAAGCACTTTGGGGAAGTACAACAGAAACAAGAAACACCTTCCCAGTGACCCAGAGTCCGCAATTTAATAAATAGTTTTTATCAAGGACACCTGTGAGTCCTAACCAATGTCAAACGGCAAAAAAAATCATCACACTGTAGGAAAAATGAAACTCAAAAAGTAAATCATTCCGAAGGAATAAGCATGGTTGCTGGATTGGGAATGGGGTTATGTGAAATTAGTCTGTGATCCCACAAGTGAGAACATCACAAAATCCATTTGGTAACAGCTGTTGGAAAGCTTCCGGAAGATAATCCAGTGGGGTTCATTTCCACTAAATGAATCGTTGCCAGAAGCTGGACACTGGCTGATGGAGATTTGCAAAGTAAGACTGCCAACCTGCAACTAGACAACAAAAACACTTGAACATCAAAATTTAGCATGGATTGTGTTGTGTAATGCGTCTTGAGGCCCAGGGGTGAATGCATAGAGATTCTTGAACTCCAGGAAATACTATTTTTGAAATGAAGGCATCTGCCACAGTGAGGCTGGGAAATTAAATGTCTTTGTGAAATGGACTCTTACTTTCATAAATTCAGTTTAACCAGCAGTCGGAAGACACAATATATGAAAGTATTAAAATCTCAGGTATAAGTAATCCTCACATTTATGATACAATTGTTCCGGAAAAATGTGTCTTAAGCCCAAATATATGTTGGAACCAGTTTTCTCATAGGAACAATTTTAGAAATGGAGAACTGGTTCAGGAATCAAAGCTGGATACCTTATTTTTAACAAAATTACCCAGAAATGTGTACACAATCCATAATAGATGGATAGGTAACGGATCTGAGACAAGAGTATGATTTGAATGAGGGGCATTTGATAAGTTGATGAATTTGTCTGTGTGTCCTGTCAAATCTACTCAATCCTTAGTAGAAGAGTTTGAACTGTGACCCAACATGGCATCATCTCCCCTTGGCATTCATGTGTCTTGCGCCTTGATTAGTACAGTTACTCGTCATTTAACCGTATGAATGGTTTTGCGGAAATGCAGTATTTTTCTATTATGGAAGTGAATCAGGCTCTGTTTGAAACAAATTTCTGTTCATTCCATTGAATCCCATGTTTTATAGCTTTGCTTCCTATAGCTAGGAATAATAACAGTAACAACAATAATAATAATAATAATATCTCAAGCACTGTTCTAAGTTCTGGGGAAGATAGAAGAAAATCAAAGATAGAAGAAAATCAGTTCAGACACAGTCACTGTCCCACACAGTGCTCACAGCTTAAGTAGGAGGGAGAAGAGATGCTAAATCACCATTTTTTAGTTAAGGAAACTGAAGTACAAAGAAATAAAATGACTTGCCAAAGGTCGCACAACACGAGGCTCAATGGAAAGAGCCCAGGCTTTGGAGTCAGAGGTCATGGATTAAAATCCCAGCTCAGCCAATTGTCCGCTGTGTGACTTTGGACCAGTCACTTAACTTCTCTGTGCCTCAGTTTCCTCATCTGTAAAATGGGGATGTGAGCCCCACGTGGGACAATCTGATCACCTTGTATCTTCCCCAGTGCTTAGAACAGTGGTTTGCACATAGTAAGTGCTTAACAAATGTTATTATTATTATTATTATTGTTGTTATTATTATTATTATTTTTATTTGGGATTAGAACCCAAGTCATCTGAGTCCATTCTCTTGCCACTAGGCCATGTTGCTCCTCCAGCATCCTTCAAATAAATGTGTCAGCATCCTTCGAATTAGAAGTCTCCTATATATATATATCTATATATATATCTCTATATATCTCTATATAGATATATATAGAGATATATAGAGATATATATATATACACATACAACAAAACATGCAAACAAAAACAGCTTTGGTAAAATTACCAAATTGGTAAATAAAGTAAGCTGATAGAGTACTCTTTTAGCTCCCTTTTTCTTTTGAATAACCATTCTTCTCTCCCACAACATCTCAGCTCCCAATCTTCATTCAAGCTCACCTACTATACTTTGTTCTCGTCTCTCCAGCTTCTAAACCCGTGGGTCATAGCCAACCTCTTGTCTGGAACCCCTTTCTCTTTCAAATCCGCCAGACCACTGCTCTCCCAGACCATTAGTCTCTGCATCTTCAAAGCTCTTCTGAAATCATATCTTCCCCAGGAGATTATCTCTCACCTTCCCACCTTAGCTCGTTACGAGCGGAGACTGTGTCTGTTGTTGTATTGTACTCTCCCAAGTGTTTAGTACAGTGCTTTGCACACAGTAAGTGCTCAATAAATACAACTGAATGAATGAATACCCTCCAACTGCCATCCAGGCACTTCTGTATCATCTAAGCACTGAAATTTCCTGGCTCCCTTAGTGCCCTTAAATTCATATCTTATATACGCTGTTCCTCTCCCTTCATTGGTAATATATTTGCATATCTAATCTCTTCCCCAACTGTAATATTGCAGGGAAGGAATTGTGTCCTCTGACTCTTTTGTGCTCTGTAGAATGCTCTAGACACAGTAGACATTCAATGAATAATAATAATAATAATAATAATGATGATGGCATTTATTAAGTGCTTACTATGTGCAAAGCACTGTTCTAAGCACCAGGGAGGTTACAAGATGATCAGGTTGTCCCATGGGGGGCTCACAGCCTTCATCCCCATTTTACAGATGAGGTAACGGAGGCCTAGAGAAGTGAAGTGACTTGCCCAAAGTCACACAGATGACAAGTGGTGGAGCTAGGATTTGAACCCATGACCTCTGACTCAAAAGCCCATGCCCTTTCCACTGAACCATGCTGCTTCTCTTAATTCTCTTGAATTAATTCGAGCTATGTTTAATGATGACATAAGAGAGTTGAATTTCCATTAAGTATTTGTTGTTTAAGTTTAGGAAATTGAACTCACAAAGAAAGTTCATCCTGTCTTGTTTCTTAGCTCTGTTATATGACAACTGGCTGGAGAGAAATGAACGGTAAGAAAGAAAGGGTCTAATTGGGTTACTTAAGGTTCAGCTTTAGGGCCATACTTACTTAATGGCCTTATTAATAATCTGGCAGATGAAGTAAACAATATGCTAATGAAATGCTCAGATCAGACTAAATTGATTAGGCCAGAGAAATGATAAAAGACCTAGAGAGGTTGAGATTATAGAAAACTGAGCCTCTACTTGGAAAAGTATAGCCCAAGGGCCCCTGTGGACAAAAACAATCACAAATGCAGATATTTGATGCAAAGAATATAGCCACAAAACAGCAAATTACCAGAAAATAACACAAAGGGGGATGAATAATACAGTAAATTAAATATTAAGTTGAGGTATGATATTGAGTTTTGAAGAACTTCATAGAATCAATTAATCAATCATATTTATTGAGCACTTACTGTGTGCAGAGCACTGTACTAAGCACTTGGGAAGTACAAGTTGGCAACATATAGAGACAGTCCCTACCCAACAGTGGGCTCACAGTCTAAAAGATCATCATCATCATCAATCGTATTTATTGAGCACTTACTGTGTGCAGAGCACTGTACTAAGCGCTTGGGAAGTACAAATTGGCAACATATAGAGACAGTCCCTACCCAACAGTGGCCTCACAGTCTAAAAGATGGAAAGAGCAGGGGCCTGGGAGCAAGAATAATAATGCTGACATTTATTAAACTCTTACTTTGTGCCAGACACTGAACTAAGGGCTGGGGTGGATACAGGCAAATTGAGGTGGGCACAGTCCCTGTCTCATGTGGGGCTGTCCCAAGGTGACCTTGGGGGTACTGGCCATCTCAAGGTCAAAAGCTTTCTCGCGACCACCTGAGCCAGCAGGCAGAACTTGGAAGTGAGGATGGGATACCACCCAGATGACCAAATCTGCCAGATTGACGGCACAAGCCGGGAATACAGAAGGAGTCCCTCGCCCCCGTGCCAATCAAATTAGGTATGGAGGAGGGGGGAGGGCAGAGATTGGGTAGACTGAGGCTGGAAGTTGGAATGGCCTAGGGGCACAGGTGATAAATACCTGTCTCCTCTGACCTTCGGGGCCAGAACACCGAGACACGCAGCAGCATGAGGAGCTGCAGCAGTGGCCCACGTGTCTTTCTCTGTCCCAAAGGCCAGATGCCCGCTCGGCAACCAGAACCAACACACTGAGGCAAAGGCCGCGGGATGGGTGAGTGTCTCGTGGGTGGGACCCAGGTATCCTGCTGCTGATGGGAATCATGAGTGGATTCCTCCCATGTAGGGAGAGCGAATGGTGAGAGCTAGCCACCCACCACGTGCGTGGATAACGGAATTGCTTCCTCCCATATGGGAAAGTAAGTGGATTCTTCCCGAGTGGGAAGTGCACATGGGTGAGAGCTAGCCGCCTCACCCACGCACGATTAATGGATGATTGTGTTCCTCACCGTTAGGGAAGCTCTAATATTACTAATGGATTACATTCCTCCTGAAAGGGAAGTTCAATCACTCATTCATTCAATTGTATTTATTGAGCGCTTACTGTGTGCAGAGCACTGTACTAAGTGCCTGATAATGATGGCATTTACTAAGTGCTTACTATGTGCAAAGCGCTGTTCTAAGCTCTGGAGAGGTTACAAGGTGATCAGGCTGTCCCACGGGGGGCTCACAGTCTTAATCCCCATTTTCCAGATGAGGGAACTGAGGCCCAGAGAAGTGAAGTGACTTGCCCAAAGTCACACAGCTGACAAGTGGCGGAGCCAGGATTTGAACCTCTGACCTCTGACTCCAAAGCCCAGGCTGTTTCCACTGAGCCACGCTGCTTCTTGTGCCTAAACAATTGCATAATTCAATTCGCCTCGCGGAATACATTTTATATAAAACTCAGGCTTTCCATCCCCAGCCTCTCTCTCTCTCTCTCTCTCTCTCTCTCTCTCTCTCTCTCTCTCTCTCTCTCTCTCTCTCTCTCTCTCTCTCTCTCTCGCCTCGCCGATTACGGAACGAACCCATCCCCGGATGACAGGTGACAGGGGCTCACAGTCTCAATCCCTATTTTACAGATGAGGTAACTGAGGTAGAGAGAAGTAAAGTGACTTGCCCATGGTCACACAGGAGACAAGTGGCAGAGTTTGGATTAGAACCAGTGACCTTCTGACTCCCAAACCCCTACTCTAACCGTTATGCCATGCTGCTTCTCCACAAGATCTGGGTTCCAATCCTCACCCCACCAGTTGCCTGTTATGTGATCTTGGGCAAATCGCTTAACTGTTCAGTTCCTCGGTTACCTCATCTGTAAAACAGGGATGAAATCCTACTAACTGTGAGCCCCAGTGTGTCCAACCTGATTAGTATCTATCCCAGTGCTTAGTATAGCACTTAGCACGTAGTAAACCTTAACAAATGCCATGAAAAAATAGAATAAAATAATCATGGTGCATGCTGAGTTCATAGGTAATTGCTATCATCATCTTGCAGGGAAGCAGTCTGATTTTCTAGAAGGAGCACAGGACTGGGATTGAAGATATCTGAGTTCATTCATTCATTCATTCATTCAGTTGTATTTGTTGAGCACTTACTGTGTGCAGAGCACTGAACTAAGCACTTGGGAAGTACAAATCGGCAACATAAAGAGAAGGTCCCTACACAACAATGGTCCCTACCCAAGACTGCGAGCCCACTATTGAGTAGGGACTGTCTCTATATGTTGCCAACTTGTACTTCCCAAGTGCTTAGTACAGTGCTCTGCACACAGTAAGCACTCAATAAATACGATTGAATGAATGAATGAATGAACAATGAGTTCTTGTCCATGCTCAGCCACTCACTTACTCTGTGACCTTGGATAAATATTTTCTTTTCCCTAAACTTCAGTTTCCTCATCTGTACAATTTAGATGAAATGCCTGCTCCTCTTCCCTTTTAGACCTTGAACCCTGTGTGGGACTGAGACTGTGTCCAATGCGATGGTCTTGTATCGACCTGCAAGATGGTATAATTCTATTTATTCTGATGGTACTGACACCAGTCTACTTGTTTTGCTTTGTTGTCTGTCTCCCCCTCCTAGACTGTGAGCCCATTGTTGAGTAGGGACCGTCTCCATATGTTGCTGATTTTTACTTCCCAAGCTCTTAGTACAGTGCTCTGTACACAGTAAGCACTCAATAAATACAATTGAATCAATCAATCAATCAATCATATTTATTGAGTGCTTACTGTGTACAGAGCACTGTACTAAGCGCTTGGGAAGTACAAGTTGGCAACATATAGAGACGGTCCCTACCCAACAGTGGGCTCACAGTCTAGAAGGGGGAGACAGAGAACAGAACCAAACATATTAACAAAATAAAATAAATAGAATAGATATGTACAAGTAAAATAAATAAAAAAATAGAGTAATAAATATGTACAAACATATATACATATATACAGGTGCTGTGGGGAAGGGAAGGAGGTAAGAATAACCTTGTATCTCTCTTGTGTTTTAGCAAAGTGCTTGGAACATAGTAACTTTCACAAATACCACTGCTAATATTATTGTCGTCATTATTACTTTCATTTTTATATTGTGAGCTTTTTTGTTCATGGTAAATCTGCCAGTCTTATAACCTTACAGCAACCTGCTTTCAGTGATTTTTTTTCTACCACTTCCAACTTGGCTATATGTCCTCATTTTGATTAACCTTGTTGTTCATTCCATTATTTATTTTTACTTCCTTAGATGTTATCACTGAGGGAATTATATTTAGGTTTATGCTTCCTCCGTCGACCAGATAGTAAAGCCAATTGATTAAAAAGATCATGACAGGGAATGTATGGTTGATATGGAGTTGTATGGAGTCTCAGCCTATATCTGACAATGATGAAAAAATATTCTCAGTGAATTATACCTCTGATAAATTCTTTTATGGATCCAGTGGAAAGAAATGGGAAATGGGAGACCTGGGTTTTAGTCTGGGCTCTGCAAACAGTGGAGTCTATCAGTCAACAGTCAGTGGTTTTTAGCACTTACTGTGTGCAGAACACTGTACTAAGTGTTTTGGAAAGTTCAAGTCTTGTAGACAGGTTCCCTCCCCACGAAAGGTTTATAGTCTGCAGAGGGGAGGAACAAATTAAAATAGTTTAAAGATACAGGAATTAGTAGAGTATAAGAGTACGTACTTATTTTGGGGCTGGGATGATTATCAAAATGCTTAAAAGGTACACAGCCAAATGCATAGTTGATGCAGAGGAGAGGGTGGATAAGGAAATAGAAAGCTTAGTTAGGGTAGACCTCAGTTCCCTCATTTGAAAAACGGAGTTTGAAAGAAGTTCTATCTCTTAAACTGTGAGCCTGTGTGACCTGATTATCTTTCATCTACCCCAGTGCTTAATACACTGCTTAATCCCCTTCTAGACTGTGAGCCCATTGTTGGGTAGGGACCGTCTCTACATGTTGCCAATTTATACTTCCCAAGCGCTTAGTACAGTGCTCTGCACAGAGTAAGCGCTCAATAAATACGATTGAATGAATGAATGAGCTGCTTGGCATAGAGTAAGCACTTAAGAAATAGCACATTCACTTGGACGACGTGATTTTTTGAGGATTTTGAAGGTGAGAAGGTGAAGGACTGTCAGAAATGTAAGGGGAAAGAGGAGTTTCAGGCCCATGGGAGAATGTCGACCAGGGGCGGTGGTGGGCTAGACAAGATTGAGGTACAGAGAGAAGGTTGGTGTTTATAGGCGTGGAATAATAATAATGATAATAATAATAATAATACTGGCATTTGTTAAGTGCTTACTATGTGCAGGGCACTGTTCTAAGTGCTGAGGGGGAATACAAGGTGATCAAGTTGTCCCACGTGGGGTTCACAGTCTTAATCCCCATTTTACAGATGAGGTAACTGAGGCTCAGAGCAGTTAAGTGATTTGCCCAAGGTCCCACAGCAGACATGTGGTGGAGCCGGGACTTGAACTCATGACCTCTGACTCCAAAGCCCGGGCTCTTTCCACTGAGCCACGCTGCTGCTCTTAGGCTTCTCTTCTCTCGGGAATTCTCACTGTGGCTTGGCCAATGAACTACCCAGAAACTTCTGTGCAGTTAGCAAATCTGTGAGAAAGCCTAAGTGCCTCTGTTGACTTTTATAGGTGGTAATGACCATGGTGGCTACCAAGGCACCCAAATCCTGGATTAATATCAGCACTAAATTATGGTCACTATGGCCTTAATTAGGTTCTTTCCAATAAAAAAAAAAGCTTTGCCTCTACTTTGCATTGTTCTTCCCCACTCAGCGTTTGTTCTGTTTGTTTTTTGCTATTTGTTAAGCGCTTACTATGTGCCAGGCACCGTACTAAGCACTGGGATCAATAAAAGTAATTGGGTTGGACAGAGTCCCTGTCCCACATAGAGCTCACAATCTGAATCCCCGTTTTACAGATGGGGGATATG
Source organism: Tachyglossus aculeatus (assembly GCF_015852505.1). Lineage (NCBI taxonomy): Eukaryota > Metazoa > Chordata > Mammalia > Monotremata > Tachyglossidae > Tachyglossus > Tachyglossus aculeatus. The sequence goes on from NC_052069.1 coordinate 25,511,839, forward strand.
AGGCCTAGAGAAGTGAAGTGACTTGCCAAGGTAACACAGCAAAGAGGCAGAGCTGTGATTAGAACCCAGGTCCTCTGACTCCCAAGCTCATGTTCTTTCCATTAGGCCATGCTGCTTCTCTATAGCCAGGTCTACCAGGGGCCACACAACTATCTCCCTGGGAAGCACCAGGATTGAGGACAGGCGGTGGGGAGAGAAAAGGGAGATAGGAAACAGGAAGTAGAAAGGACCTCGTGTCCCAGCAGGAACACTACTGAAAGGGAGAGATTGTTAGTGGCGCTGGGCACACTAACAATAATAACAATAATGATGGTATTTGTTAAGTGCTTACTATGTACCAAGCACTGTGGTAGATATAAAATAATCAGATTGTCCCACGTTGGGCTCACAGTCTTAATCCCCATTTTACAGATGAGGTAACTGAGGCACAGGGAAGTGAAATTCATTCAGTCGTATTTATTGAGCGCTTACTGCGTGCAGAGCACTGTACTAAGCGCTTGGGAAGTACAAGTTGGCAACATATAGAGACGGTCCCTACCCAACAGTGGGCTCACAGCCCGAAGGCACCCATCTGAAAAGTGGCAGAGGTGGGATTAGAATCCATGACCTCTGACTCCCAATCCCATGCTCTTTCCACTAAGCCACGCTGCTTCACTACTACAATGCATTCTTTACAGAGTGTTTTAACCCTCAAGCATCTGAACCGAGGTTCATCCGTCCTTCTTGTTGGGAGACTCCAATCCTGATGCAGTACACAGCTGATATGGCTTCAGATACCCTGGTCTTCTTTCAATGGCCATGGCTAGTTGACCAGGTGGGAGTTTTACTGCTTCCTCAAGATTGTAAATTCAATATGGGCAGGCAACATTTCTGCTATATCTGCAATAACCTACTCTCCCACTTGCTTCATACACGATTCTGCACATACTAAGTGCTCAATAAATACAATTGATTCACTGATGTAGGGCAAAGTTGAGGTCATACTTGAATATCATCTGTGGTCAGTGGTTTAGCCCTTCGTGGCAATCACCTCCTTCAAAAAGTGCAGTTCAGTGATTTTCTCCAAGCACTAAAGAAAGCATTCAAGGAAGCTGATGTGCAATTTCTACACTGCTTCACTCTCATTTGTGCTCTGTAAATACCATTGATTGACAGAATATGGCAAATCAATTAATCGATGCTATATATTGAGCACTTAGTAGGAGAAGCGGCATAATAATGATTATGCTGATGGTATTTGTTAAGTGCTTACTATGTGCCAAGCACTGTTCGAAGTGCTGGGGGAGATACAAGGTTATCAGGCTGTCCCATGTGGGCCTCACAGTCTTAATCCCTATTTTACAGAAGTGGTAACTGAGGCACAGAGAAGTTATGTGACTTCCCCAAAGTCACACAGCAAAGTGATAGAGATGGGATTAGAACCCACAACCCCTGACTCCCAAGCCTGTAGTCTTTCCACCAAGCTGCACTGTTTCCTGGTGTCAACAGCGTCAGTTACAGATGAGTTACAGATGAGGTAACTGAGGCACAGAGAGGTGAAGTGACTTTCCCAAAGTCACACAGCTGACAAGTGACGGAGCCCAGATTAGAACCCATGACCTCTGGCTCCCAAGCCCTTCTCTGTCCACTGAGCCATGCTGTTTCTCACATATCCCACTGCGCTTCTAATACTGGATGTATTGTTAGTAATAAGAAAACTAGAAGCAAGACCTTGGGAGGTAAGGCACAGATTGATTTGTTTTTGAAGATTTGATAGTATGCTGTCTGCTGTGTGATCTTCCTGAATGGCAGAGATGCAAAGTGCAGCTTGTTTCAGAAAATCACTGACAGTAGCCTGGGCAACTGCTTTTTGGAAGGATACACAGAAAGCCATAACACCAGGGCTCAGGGTATTTGTACACGTGTCATTCGCTTTGCAAATATGTTTACACTCTGCCTCAAAGTTTGATTTATTAACACGGACACAGCACTCTACAAACGCAGCCCAGAGTGCCTTGGAAATATGTTCACAATAACACATTAAGCCCCTGTGCCTAAATTGTTTGAGATTTTTTTTCAGACGCATCATACCAATGAAATCTCCTTAGAAGTGATTTCAGAGATCAGAAGGAACAGTTTAAGCAAGTCTCAAAATGTGTACTCACCTGTGTTTACACCTAAGACTCCTGTTCGAATTAATACGCTTACCATGACCTTGTGTTTGGCACCTTCTTAACATTTTCCATTTTGGTTTTCAAATGATCTAAACAGCATACAGCTCCAACCAGAGAGACTTTACAAACGCAGGCGATATATAACGCTGATGCGGTTTCTCCAGAAGTAATGGATTTAAATAATCGGCTGCATTTAAACTTTTACATTGCCGATAATAGCTACAAGATGGTTTGCCCAACCATGAAAGTCACTCTTTAAAGTGATTTTCATGTGCGACGTGGTGCTACGCTTGCATAGCTGATGCCAGAGCTGGGACTTGCTTTGAGAAAGAATGAGCAAAATGATATTTATCGGCACTCCATGTGATTTCTTAAAAGGAGATTTCTTTAACATTGCTTAACATGAGATTAACATGAGATTGACGTCCCCAGTGCTTAGTCTTGTACTTCCCAAGCGCTCAGTACAGTGCTCTGCACACAGTAAGCACTCAATAAATATGATTGAATGAATGAATGACCGTGAGATTTCTTAAAATCTCTTCTTCAACCCTCTGTAACAATAGAAAATAACTACCTTGTTCCTCCATGAGGATCTGAGTGTCCTCAGACAGATCGAACAACAATGCTAATCCAAGTAGTAAGGATTTATTGAACACCCACTGGGTACAGTGCTTTACACTGAGCACTTGGGAAAGTTCAACAGAAGCACAGAAGCAGCGTGGCCTACTGGAAAGAGAATGGGTCTGGGTTCTAATCCCGACTAAGCTACGTGTCTGACATGTAACCTTGAGCTGACAGAACCACTTGTCTGCTGTTTGACCTTGGGAAAGTCACTTAACTTCTCCTTGCCTCGGCTATCTCTAAAATGGGGAGGAAACTGCGAACCCCCATGGAACATGGCCTATGTCCAAACTGATTAGCTTGTCTTTACCCTAGCGCTTAGTACAGTGCCTGGACATAATAAGCACTTAGAGTCACAACATTTTGTGCTCTTGCATTCATATCTTGATGTTCTGTTGCTCAATTGTTCTACTGTGCTATTGCTTCTTTCTAACCGTGGCTCAATGGAAAGACCCTGGGCTTCGGAGTCAGAGGTCATGAGTTCAAATCCCGTCTCTGCCGATTGTCAGCTGTGTGGCTTTGGACAAGTCACTTCACTTCTCTGTATCTCAGTTCCCTCATCTGTAAAATGGGAATGAAGACTGTGAGCCCCCCGTGGAACAACCTGATCACCTTATTACCTCCCCTGCACTTAGAACAGTGCTTTGCACATAGTAAGTGCTTAATTAATGCCATTATTATTATTATTGTTATTATTTAAGGGCCTGTTATCTCTTCCCTTTTGATTGCAAGCTCCTTCAGGGCAGGAATCATGCCTACTAATTCTACTGTACTCTCAAGCGCAGAGTAGAGTTCTTTGCACATAAGCCCTCAGTAAATACCTTTCATTCATTCAATCATATTTATTGAGCACTTAATGCATGCAGAGCACTATACTAAGCACTTGGAAAGTACAATTCAGCAACAGATAGAGGCAATCCCTACCCAACAATGGACTCACAGTCTAGAAGGGGAGAGACAGACATCAAAACAAGTAAACAGGCATCAATTGCATCAATATAAATAAATAGAATTATAGACTTATAAACATCATTAATAAAATAAATAGAATGATGAATATGTATACAAATACACAAGTGTTGTGGGGCAGGGAGGGGGGTAGAGAAGAGGGAGGGAGTCGGGGAGAAGGGGAGGGGAATAGGAGCAGAGGAAAAGGGGGACGCAGTATGGGAAAGCCTCCTGGAGGAGTTGAGCTTTCAGTAGGTCTTTGAAGGGGGGAAGCATGCTAGTTTGGCGGATGTGAGGAGGGATGGCAATCTAGGACAGAGGTAATAATAATAATAATAATAATAATAATAATAATAATAATAATAATAATAGCATTTATTAAGCGCTTACTATGAGAGAAGCAGCATGGGATCAGTGGAAAGAGCATGGGCTTTGGAGTCAGAGGTCATGAGTTCAAATCCCGGCTCCACCAACTGTCAGCTGTGTGACTTTGGGCAAGTCACTTAACTTCTCTGGGCCTCAGTTTCCTCATCTGTAAAATGGGGATGAAGACTGTGAGCCCCCAGTGGGACAACTTGATCACCTTTTAACCTCCCCAGCACTTAGAACAGTGCTTTGCACATAGTAAGCGCTTAATAAATGCCATTATTATTATTTTTTTATTATTATGTGCAAGGCACTGTTCTAAGCACTAGGGAGGTTGCAAGGTGATCAGGTTGTCCCATGGGTTACTCACAGTCTTTATCCCCATTTTACAGATGAGGTAAATGAGGCCCAGAGAAGTGAAGTGACTTGCCCAAAGTCACACAGTTGACAAACGGTGGAGCTGGAACTTGAACCCATGACCTGTGACTCCAAAGCTCGGGCTCTTTCCACTGAGCCATGCTGCTTCTCCAAGGTAGGATGTGGGCCAGGACCAATGGCGGGACAGGCGAGAACAAGGCCAAGGGTTAGCGGTGGCAGAGGAGCGAAGGGTGCAGGCTGGGCTGTAAAAGGAGAGAAGGGAGGTGAGGTAGGAGGGGGCGAGGAGATGGAAAGCTTTAAAGCCAATAGTGAGGAATCTTTGGCTTGATAACTTCTGATTGTCAGAGAAAGATCGGGCCTGTACTTGCAACCTAAATTTTAAGGGCTCTCATTTGAATGGCTCCTAAGTAATCCTGGCTCCTCCTGTTTCATGGAGTGTGGGATGCCCAAGTCCAACCAACCAATAATAGCCCCTCCACATCCTGTGCCATATGGCTATTTTTTTTTCCTCTCTCACTCTCTTTTTCCTGAGTGGTCAGACAGGAAGGGAGACAGACATTAATCTAAATAAATAAATTACAGATATGTACATAAGTTTTGTGGGGCTGGGAGGTGGATTGAATGAAGGCAGCAAGTCGGGGTGATGCAGAAGATAGAAGAAGCAGAGGAAAGGAGAGCTTAGGGAAGCCCTCTTGGAGGAGATGTGTCTTCACTAAGGCTTTGAAGGTGGTGAGAGTATAATGCCAAAGTTATGGGCTTGTGAGATGGGGAGGATGGTAGTACTGTCTGCAGGGATGGGAAAGTCAGAGAAAGAACAGGGTTTGAGTGGGAAGATGAGGAGTCCTGTTTTGGTCATGTCAAGTTTCAGATGTCAATTGTACATCCAAGTAGAGATGCCCTGAAGTCAGGTGGAAATAAAGCCTTCAGAGAAGGAGAGAGGTCCGGGCTGGAGATGCGGATTTGGGAATCATCCACTTAGAGATGGTAGCAAAAGATGCGGGAGTGAATGAGTTCTCCAAGGGAGTGGGTGTAGATGGCTCAGTAGAAAGAGCCCGGGCTTTGGAGTCAGAGGTCATGGGTTCAAATCCCAACTCTGCCCATTGTCAGCTGTGTGACTTTGGGCAAGTCACTTCTCTGTGCCTCAGTTACCTCATCTGTAAAATGGGGATGAAGACTGTGAGCCCCCTGTGGGGCAACCTGATTGCCTTGTAACCTCCCCAGCGCTTAGAACAGTGCTTTGTACATAGTAAGTGCTTAATAAATGCCATTATTATTATTATAAGGGAATCCAGAACTGACCACTGAGGGACACCCATAGTTCTGATGACTTGACACCTGTCCACGTGTTTTGTTTTGTTGCCTGTCTCCCCCTTCTAGACTGTGAGCCCATTTTCGGGTAGGGACCATCTCTATATGTTGCCAACTTGTACTTCCCAAGTGCTTAGAATAGTGCTCTGCACGCAGTAAGTGCTCAACAAATACGATTGAATGAATGAATGGTTAGGGGTGAGAGACAGAGGAGTCGCCTCATCATAGGCAGGGAATGTGTCTGCTAGTTCTGTTGCAACTGTACTCTCCCAAGCACTTAGAACAGTGCTCTGTACATAGTAGAGTCTCAATTAATACTATTGATTGATTAACTGATTGACTCTGTGAAAGAGACTGAGGAGAGGCTAGAGAGATAGGAGAACCAAGAGAGAATAGTGTTGGTGAAGACATGGTTAGATGTGAGCCCACTTCTAGACTGTGAGCCCACTCTTGGGTAGGGACCGTCTCTATATGTTGCCAACTTGTACTTCCCAAGTGCTTAGTACAGTGCTCTGCACACAGTAAGCACTCAATAAATACGATTGAATGAATGAATCAGGTTTCCAGCAAAAGGGTGCTGCTCACGGGGTAGAGGGCATCTGAGATGTCGAGGAGGATTAGGATGGAGTAGAGCCAATTGGATTTGGCAAGAAGGAGCTATTCGTGACCTTAGAGAGTGCAGTGTCTATGGATATGCGAGGGGAGAACGGATGGGAGGCAGTCAAGGAGAGTATTGAAGGAGAGGAAGTGGAGGTAGTGGGTGAAATCAATTTGTTTGAGGAGTTTGGAGGGGAATGGTAGGAGGGAGATGGCATGTTAAGCGGAGGGAGCTGAGGAGGTCAATGGAGGTTTGTTTTTCAGACAGTGGATACAGGAGCAGCGTGGCTCAATGGAAACAACATGGGCTTGGGAGTCAGAGGTCCTGGGTTCAAATCCCAGCTCCACCAATCGTCAGCTGTGTGACCTTGGGCAAGTCACTTAGCTTCTCTGTGCCTCGGTTACCTCATCTGTAAAATGAAGATGAAGACTGTGAGCCCCACACGGGACAACCTGATCAACTTGCATCCCCCTCCAGCGCTTAGAACAGTGCTTGGTACATAGTAAGTGCTTAACAAATGCTGTCATTATTATTATTATGAGTTGAAAGCATTGAAGAAGAAGCCATTTGAGAATGAATGCCTGAAGATGGTGGTCAGGGGATGTTAGACGGGAAGGGACAAGTCACTTAACTTCTCTGTGCCTTAGTTTCCTCATCCATAAAATGGTCATTAATTACCTGTTCTCTCTACACTTAGAGCGTGAGCCTTATGTTGGCCAGGGCCTGGGTCCAACCTGATTAACATGTTTCTACCTAACACTTGAAACAGTGCTTGACACACAGTAAGTGCTCAACAAATACAGTGATAATAATAAGAGGACGAATAGGAAAAGTTACATTTATTTAGGGCCTAGCAGTTGATATTAATGGAACCATGGTATTTGTGTCTTCTGTTAGTTAATGAAGCCCCCTTGAAATAACTCATGTGCTGGTGTGTTCTTTTCTGACTAAGAATGTGCTATATGATTTATTTGTGATGTAATAGAAAATGGACCCCCTCTCTGGGTCACACCTGGAGGGTTTTCAGTACTTTATCATTCTCGACTACAGGATGTAGAATCAAGCAGAGGCCTGTCCATTCCATCCCTAGCTTGGGCAGTGGCTAGTAAGTGGAACACAACCTGCTAAAAGTCAAAACTCACCTGTGCTGGGCAGCAAGCAATCAATCAATCAATTGTATTTATTGAGTGCTTACTGTGTGCAGAGCACTGTACTAAGCACCTGGGAAGCACAAGTTGGCAACACATAGAGATGGTCCCTACCCAACAGTGGGCTCACAGTCTAGAAGGGGGAGACAGAGAACAAAACCAAACATATTAACAAAATAAAATAAATAGAATAGATATGTACAAGTAAAATAGAGTAATAAATATGTACAAACATATATACAGGTGCTGTGGGGAAGGGAAGGAGGTAAGGCAGGGGGGATTGAGAGGGGGAGGAGGGGGAGAGGAAGGAGGGGGCTCAGTCTGGGAAGGCCTCCTGGAGGAGGTGAGCTCTCAGTAGCTTTCAGATCCCTTCCACTCTGACACTGGCTATTCCTCCAAGGAGAGCAGCCTATCCAATCCCAGTGGATAGAAAGCTCTGTCTCAGACTTTCTAGGATGTGGAAAGGCTAAACTTCTTGGTTTCAATTTCCAATTTCATTCCTAAATGTCCTCCCTTCTCCTGACCTTATTGACACCCTTTCTTACTCTTCCAACCCTTCTTACAAAACAAGTACCAGACTTTTCTCAGTCATGATCTGTGCACAATTATAGTGGCATCTAAGTTTCTCCAAACCATATTTTACTTGGACGAGAGCAGCAGTCAATCAGACCGATAGGGGTGAAAGTCCTGCCTTGGTGAAGATGAGACCTGTTCCATCTGGAAATAGCTACATCATTTTCATTTCAATCAAGGTAGGTCTGTAGGAAGCGCACAGGTGGGATCTACTTGATTTTGGGGGGGTTTTGGATATTTCAAGATACTCGATGGCAGAAACTCAAGTTGACTGCATGGAAGGAGGCAATGGAAAACCACTTCCATATTTTTACCAAGATAACTCTGCGGATATACTACCAGAAGGATTGTAGATGGAGGTGGGGCATTCTGGGAGAGATATGATGTCCATGGTGTCGCTATGAGTCGGAGAAGACTCTACGGCATAAGACAAGATTCGGAAATAAACAGTGTACCTTCTGCTAGGATCACAGAATTGCAAGGAAATTCCAGTCATCATCTGATTCTGTCAATGGATTGCTTGGTTAACCAACCACGACAGGTGGATCAAATGATCAATCATATTTATTGAGCACTTACTCTGTGCAGCTTGAGAGAGTACAATATAACAGAGTTAGTAGAAGGTTTCCCTTCCCACCGTGGGTTTACAGTCTAGAGGGATGTCAATTTCTTTTCATAGCTCCAAGAGTGGAGATCACATCGCTTTCCACCGGTAGCCGGGTTCATTAGTAGAAGGAATAGTATTTGTATCCTAATCGCTTCAGAAGTACAAGACGGAGAAGTTACTCATTCCCAGACCACAACTTACCCTTAAATGAGAGAGACCATAAACACATTTACAAATAGAATAGCCTGAAAAGCCATAGAAAGTAATTGAATGCGTCCGTTTGTTGTTATATTGTACTCTCCCAAGCGCTTAATATAGTGTTTGGCACACAGTAAGCGTTCAATAAATATGATTGAATGAATGTACAATGGAAGTTAAGTGACTTTCCCATGGCCACACGTTAGGCAAGGTGGCAGTTTAGAACCTAGGTCCTCCGACTCCCTAACTTTTTCCACTCAACCACATTGCTTCTCTGCTCCACCAAGCTCTCTGCATTGCCCCGCTGACATTAGAAGCTGAAATGCAGATGCAGAAAATCCCAAGAGGATTAGAGGCTCTAAAATTGGAGTTCTTCGGGACACTCTGTCATCAAGCTGTGCATTTCAAGTCCTAATGAGTGGAATCAGTTCCCAATCTGGGTTGACGAGGTCAGAGTCAAGCTAGGTCCAGATCTGTCCCCTCCTCAGCTCGAAGCTGGTGTAGCCTTAGTTTGGAACAAAACTCTCTGATTTTTATTTGCATTGCGGTCTTTGTTTGGTGTGAGGTGCTTCCGTCTGAAAACTGTGTCCAATCTGTCGGCCGGTTGGCCGGCGTATCTGTTGTAGTAGAAATGCATCTGTTTGCTTCAAGTTCTCCACCGCTTTTGAAAGTTTTTGGAAAGCTCCGCTAGCTAAAAGAAGCCCGGCTGAAAGATATGGCAGCGATGCACAAATTCTGTTATGATATTTTTCTAAAGGTTGGGGAGGAACCACCAAATTTGGAGCCATCTGTTCACATATTAGTGTTGCAATATTAATAGCCTGGGCAATGGGGAGATGGATTTAATTAGTCTTCATGGCTAGTGCATCAGGTAGTAACAACTATCTTTACTCTTAACCAGGCCCTGTTGCTGCTTTAAACATTTCCAATTTGTAGCTAGAGTTTTCTTTTAACTGCCATTTGTGCAGGGTCAGTGAAATAAGGGCCAGGTGATTGACAGACTAATTCTACAGAGGCATTTATGGCATCTATGAGAAATAGCACTACTCTAATATGATAGGAAAAACAGCTGTTTTGGCTCCCTTTTTAAGACTAATGAATTCTGTCACCATTAACGTATTTCTTCACATTTTGGTCTCTTGCCAATTCTTGCATTTTTGGTGCCTGAGGAGAGATCGCATGTATTTTTTTTCATCCCTCCCATTAGAGTGTCAGCTCCTTGTGAGCAGGGAATGTGTCACTTCACGATTCTGTATTTCTGTATTTTCCAAGTGTTTTGTATAGTGCACCATACCAAATGGAATGATAATAATAATAATAATAATGGCATTTATTAAGCACTTACTATGTGTAAAGCACTGTTCTAAGCGCTGGGGAGGTTACAAGGTGATCAGGCTGTCCCACAGGGGGCTCACAGTCTTAATCCCCGTTTTACAGATGAGGTAAGTGAGGCACAGAGAAGTTAAGCAACTTGCCCAAAGTCACACAGCTGACAACTGGCGGAGGCGGGATTCGAACCCATGACGTCTGACTCCATAGCCCGTGCTCTTTCCGCTGAGCCATGCTGCTACTAACTACTACTATTATTGCTGGCTCCATGGAAAGAGCAGGAGCTTGGAAGTCAGAGTTCATGGGTTCAAATCCCGGCTCCGCCAATTGTCAGCTGTGTGACTTTGGGCAAGTCACTTAACCTCTCTGGGCCTCAGTTCCCTCATCTGTAAAATGGGAATTAAGACTGTGAGCCCCGCGTGGGACAACCTGATCACCTTGTATCCACCCCAGCGCTTAGAACAGTACTTTGCACATAGAAAGCGCTGAACAAATGCCATTATTATTATTACTGCTACTACTACTACTTCTACTATTAATGCTGCTACTTATTGCAAGTCACCAGTGGCCTCCCTTAGTACTTTTTGTGGTATATGTTCATTCATTCATTCAATCAATCATATTTATTGAGCACTTACTGTGTGCAGAGCACTGTCCGCTTACTATGTTCCAGGAACTGTAGTAAGCACTGGGGTAGATACAAGGTAATCAGGTTGGACACAGTCCATGTTCTGATAACCTTTTATCTACCTCAATGCTTAGTACCGTGCCTGGAACATAGTAAACACTTAACAAATAACATAAAAAAGTAATTAATCCCCATTTTACAGGTGAGGTAACTGAGGCACAGAGAAGTGAGGTGACTTGCCCAAGATCAAACAGGAGACATGTGGAAGAGCAGGATTAGAACTCAGGTTCTTCCGACTCCCAGTCCTGTCCAGTAGGCCATGCTGCTTCCTTTGTAAGAGAAGCAGCGTGGCTCAGTGGAAAGAGCCCGGGCTTTGGAGTCAGAGGTCCTGGGTTTAAATCCCGGCTCCACCAATTGTCAGCTGTGTGACTTTGGGCAAGTCACTCACTTATCTGTGCCTCAGTTACCTCATCTGCAAAATGGGGATGAAGACTGGGAGCCCCCCGGGGGACAACCATATCACCTTGTAACCTCCCCCGCGCTTAGAACACTGCTTTGCACGTAGTAAGTGCTTAATAAATGCCATCATCATTATTATTATTACAACTAACCTCAGCACATAATGTATATGTTGACCTATGTGCACTATGTATTTATTAATTTTTGATTGTGAGCTCCACGGAGAGGGATGGGGTCCATGTCTAATTCCTATTTGTGTATTCTTTTGCAGAACTTTGTACAGCGCTCCACACAGAGTAAGCACTAAATGCATATCAGTGCTAGAGCCCCCTCCTTCCTCTCCCCCTCCTCCCCCTCTCCATCCCTCCCGCCTTACCTCCTTCCCCTCCCCACAGCACCTGTATATATGTATATATGTTTGTATGGATTTATTACTCTATTTTATTTGTACATATTTATTCTATTTATTTTATTTTCTTAATATGTTTTGTTTTGTTCTCTGTCTCCCCCTTCTAGACTGTGAGCCCACCGTTGGGTAGGGACCATCTCTATGTGTTGCCAACTTGTACTTCCCAAGCACTTAGTGCAGTGCTCTGCACACAGTAAGCACTCAATAAATACGATTGAATGAATGAATGAATGAACAGTGCTCCAGTGCTTAGAACAGTGCTTGGCACGCAGTAAACACTTAACAAATACCAGCATGATTGTTACTATTATTACTAATATTTACCTATTTCATTTGGCTCCTATTAGCTGTATTCTTGTTCTTTCTGCTGTCCTTTTCTAGGCTGTAAGTTTGTTGTGGGCAGGGAACATGCCTATCATCTTTGTTATATTGTACCCTCCCAAGCACTTAGTATTCATTCATTCATGCAATCATATTTATTGAGCACCTACTGTGTGCAGAGCACTGTACTAAGCACTTGAGAAGTGCCAGACAGCAATAAAAAGAGACGATTCCTGCCCACGTTGTGCTCACAGTCTAGAGGAGGGAGACAGACACCAATACAAGTAAGCAGGCAGTGCTCTACTCCCAGTAAGCACTCAAATTAATATGATTGATTAATTGTTCCCACTGTTTATAAATAATTTATGTCTGTCCTTCTCCATTAGATTGCAAGCCACATGGCCAAGTCTTGCTTCCTTTGTACTCTCCCAAGCACTTAGTTCACAGCTATAACACATTTGTCTTGTCTTATGCTGTTGAGTAGTCGAAGCAGCGTGGCTCAGTGGAAGGAGCTCGGGCTTGGGAGCCAGAGGTCATGGGTTCGAAGCCTGGTTCCTCCACTTGTCAGCTGTGTGACCTTGAGCAAGTCACTTAACTTCTCTGCACCTCAGTTCCCTCATCTGTAAAATGGGGATTAAGACTGTAAGCCCCACGTGGGACAACCTGATCACTTTGTATCCTCCAGCGCTTAGAACAGTGCTTTGCACAAAATAAGCACTTAACAAATACCATTATCATTATTATTATTATAAGTCTCTGACCCATAGCGATGCCAATCCCAGGCACACCACTCCCAGAATGCCCCACCCCCAGTTTCTAGACTGTGAGCCTGCTGTTAGGTAGGGACCGTCTCTATAGGTTGCCAACTTGTACTTCCCAAGCGCTTAGTACAGTGCTCTGCACACAGTAAGCGCTCTATAAATATGATTGATTGATCTGCAATTGTTCCGGCAGTGTATCCAAAGAGATTTCTTGGTAAAAATATGGAATTGGTTTACCAATGCCTTCTTCCATGCAGTAAATATGAGTCTCTGCCCTCCACCCTCTCCCATGTCACTGCTGCCCAGCACAGGTGAGTTTTGTAGTAGATTTCCTTCCATTCATTCAATCGTATTTATTGAGCACTTACTGTGTGCAGAGCACTGTACTAAGAGCTTGGGAAGTACAAGTTGGCAACAGATAGAGACGGTCCCTACCCAACAGTGGGCTCACAGTCTAGAAGTCCACCCACAGTCCACTCACTAGCCACTGCCCAAGCTAGGAATAGAATAGATACGCCTCTGCTTGACTCTTCCTCCCATAGCTGAGACTAGTAGATGACTGGAAACTCTCCAGGTGCAGTCCTCATTCATTCATTCACACTCATTCATTCAATCATATTTATTGAGCGCTTACTCTGTGCAGAACACTGTACTAAGCACTTGGAAAGTACAATTCAGCAGCGAATAGAGACAATCCTTACCCAACAACGGGCTCAGAGTCTAGAAGAAGAAGAAGCAGCGTGACTCAGTGGAAAGAGCCCGGGCTTTGGAGTCAGAGGTCGTGGGTTCAAATCCCGGCTCTGCCACTTGTCAGCTGTGTGACTTTGGGCAAGTCACTTCACTTCTCTGGGCCTCAGTGACTTCATCTGTAAAATGGGGATTAAGACTGTGAGTCCCCCATGGGACAACCTGATCACCTTGTAACCTCCCCAGTGCTTAGAGAAGTGCTTGCACATAGTAAGTGCTTAATAAATGCCATTATTATTATTATAGAAGGGGAGAGACATGTAACAAAACAAAACAAGTAGATAGGCATCAATAGCATCAATATCAATCAATGGAATAACAGATATATCCACATCATTAATAATATAGATAGAATAATAAATATGTACATATATAGAACAGTGCTTTGCACATAGTAAGCACTTAACAAATGCCATCATTATTATTATTATTATATACACAAGCTCTGAGGGGTAGGGAGGGAAGTAGAGCAGAGGGAGGGAGTTGGGGTGATGGGGAGGGGAGGAGGAGAAGAGGAAAAAGGGGGGCTCAGGCTGGTGGGGGCAGGAGGGGTGGGATGGCTATACACATGGTAGAGGCAAAATAAATACTTTTGATAATTGCCTGGATACCCCTTCCCTCTAAACAAATTAAAGACATCATGGTCTTTCTCGTACTAATAACCTTTGTATTGTAGTCCTATAAATGACCAGAGAAGTGTGTTTTTATTGTATCTGACCATCCCCAGAAGTATATGAGAAGCAGCATGGCTCAGTGGAAAGAGCTCGGGCTTTGGAGTCAGAGGTCATGGGTTCAAATCCTGGCTCCATCAATTGTCAGCTGTGTGACTTCGGGCAAGTCACTTCACTTTTCTGTGCCTCAGTTCCCTCATCTGCAAAATGGGGATGAAGACTGTGAGCCCCCCCGTGGGACAACCTGATCACCTTGTAACCTCCCCAAAGTTTAGAACAGTGCTTTGCATGTAATAAGCACTTAATAAATGCCATCATTATTATAATTATTATTATTACTGTTCTGGAGAAGCAGCATGGCTCAGTGGAAAGAGCCTGGGCTTTGGAGTCAGGGGTCATGGGTTCGAATCCCAGCTCTGCCAATTGTCAGCTGTGTGTCTTTGGGCAAGTCACTTCACTTCTCTGGGCCTCAGTTCCCTCATCTGTAAAATGGGGACTAAGACTGTGAGCCCCTCATGGGACAACCTGATCTCCTTGTAACCTCCCCAGTGCTTAGAACAGTGCTTTGCACATAGTAAGCGCTTAATAAATGCCATCATTATTATTAGTCTTTCCTCTCTATCGCTGAGATCTTTCTCTAAAAGAAAGACCTTTTTCTGATCATCATGGTCCAAAGTAAAGAGCTTAACTTCTTCTTCAGTGGTTGCTAGCAGAAGGCCTAATTAGCATACTGAAATAAGATGTTTTAGTGGGGATTCATGTGCTTTTTCCACACTCATTCATTCATTCATTCATTCAATCGTATTTATTGAGTGCTTACTGTGTGCAGAGCACTGTACTAAGTGCTTGGGAAGTCCAAGTTGGCAACATATAGAGACGGTCCCTACCCAACAACAGGCTCACAGTCTAGAATAGGGAGACAGACAACAAAACGAAACATGTGGACAGGTGTCAAGTCATCAGAATAAATAGAAGTAAAGCTAGGTGCACATCATTAACAAAATAAATGGAATAGTAGATATGTACAAGTAAAATAAATAGAGTAATAAATCGGTACAAATATATATATACAGGTGCTTTGGGGAGGGGAAGGAGGTAGGGCAGGGGGGATGGGGAGAGGGAGAGGAAAGAGGAGGCTCAGTCTGGGAAGGCCTCCTGGAGGAGGTGAGCTCTCATGAAAAAGCGGAGTACAGTGTGAAGAAGTTTGAAGTGACTAATGATTTTTAAGAGCACTTAGCAGTGCAAGCTACCATAGTTAGACAATGGGCACTCCCCAAATCCCATTAAGGTGCTAGCAGAAGTTCAAAACCCCATTTGGGTCCCTCGAAGTCCCTGGTGGGCATATTACTCCCCTCCTCAAAAATCTCCAGTGGCTACCAATCAATCTGTGCATCAGGCAGAAACTCCTCACCCTGGGCTTCAAGGCTGTCCATCCCCTCGCCCCCTCCTACCTCACCTCCCTTCTCTCCTTCTCCAGCCCAGCCCGTACCCTCCGCTCCTCCGCCGCTAATCTCCTCACCGTACCTCGTTCTTGCCTGTCCCGCCATCGACCCCCAGGACACGTCATCCCCCGGGCCTGGAATGCCCTCCCTCTGCCCATCCACCAAGCTAGCTCTCTTCCTCCCTTCAAGGCCCTACTGAGAGCTCCCCTCCTCCAGGAGGCCTTCCCAGACTGAGCCCCTTCTTTCCTCTCCCCCTCGTCCCCATCTCCATCCCCCCCATCTTAACTCCTTCCCTTCCCCACAGCACCTGTATATATGTATATATGTTTGTACATATTTATTACTCTATTTATTTATTTATGTTACTTGTACATATCTATTCTATTTTATTTTGTTGGTATCTTTGGTTTTGTTCTCTGTCTCCCCCTTTTAGACTGTGAGCCCACTGTTGGGTAGGGACTGTCTCTATATGTTGCCAATTTGTACTTCCCAAGCGCTTAGTACAGTGCTCTGCACATAGTAAGCACTCAATAAATACGATTGATGATGATGATGATGATGATGGTTAGTTATCTTGCCTGTCCCCTTGTAAAAAGTCGAAATTGATCCTATCCCTCTTCAGTGATCTTTCACTGCTTTCAAAGCATTCATTTATGCATCGTCCATCTGTCTGGATTTCTATCATTTATCTAGCTAGGTCATTCACTCCTAGCACTTGGAAGGGAAAATTGGAATCAATTGGTCTGAGAAAGTTCTGCATTTCTCAATTCTGTCTGCTGCCATGCCAAAGACCCCCGGAGCTGAGCCATCAGGGGGTCTTGGTGAAGAGCATGGTGAATATCGAGCTCCTTCCTCCTCCCCATCCCCGCCACTTTACCTCCTTCCCTTCCCCACAGCACCTGTATATATGTATATATGTTTGTACGAATTTATTACTCTATTTATTTTATTTGTACATATTTATTCTATTTATTTTATTTTGTTAATATGTTTTGTTTTGTTGTCAGTCTCCCCCTTTTAGACTGTGAACCTGTTGTTGGGTAGGGACCATCTCTCTATGTTGCCATCTTGTACTTCCCAAGTGCTTAGTACAGTGCTCTGCACACAGTAAGCGCTCAATAAATATGATTGAATGAATGAATGAGCTCTACAGAGAGCATACACAGCCTGTAGACTGTAGCCATTCTCTCTGTGGCAAAGAGCACACCTTTCAACACACCTGAGAATTGAGGGAGGACACTGTTATCTTTTGAGGTAGACCAGCACGGCGTAGTGGAGAGAGCACGGGCTGGAGTCAGAAGGTCATGGGTTCTAATCCCGGCTCTGTCACTTGTCTACCGTGTGACCTTAGGCAAGTCACTTCACTGTGCGTCAGTTTCCTCATCAGTAAAGTAGGGAATAAGATTGTGAGCCCTATGCAGGACAGGGACAGTGTCCAACCCAATTTGCTTGTATGTACCCCAGCTCTTACTACAGTGCACAGCACACAGTAAGCATTTAACAAATGCCTTAGAACAGTGCTTTGCACATGGTAAGCGCTTAATAAATACCATTATTATTATTAAATGCCATAATAATAATAAGGTAAATGGTCACTATAAGAGAATCAGGACTGGGCAGGCTGAAGTGAACCCGGGACCACCTTCCTGACCGAGCCACCTCCTAGTTGAAAGAACAGGGTACTTAGATTCAGGAAAGCTGGGTTTAAATTAATCCCCACCACAAGCCTATCATTTGACCTTCGTTCAACCGCTTAATCTCCCTGGGCCTCAGTTTCCGAGTCTGTAAATGGGGAAAAGATAGATGGTGAGTCCCATCTGGGGATTGTATCTGATCTTTGAACTTGGATTTACCCCAGCATTTAGCCCATACTAAGCCCTTAATAAACACAATAATTAAATTTTTTCTACTCCTTCTGTACAGCTCCACTAAACACATTCTACTTTAAGTCCCAACAGAAGATTGGGGATTTAATTGCTCTGTTAATTGTGTTCACACATTCGATTGTTTGGGTGTCTTTATGTTTACTCCCCAGGGATTTTTCTCATCAGATTATACTGTTTAAACCTCAGCTTCGATTTAGATTGAAATATGAGACATTCATGGAATTTGTAGAACACAAATATTGACTATTTTATAGGCATATGACGTTTATTTTGGAACATCTTGCTGGGAACGCATGGACTCAATCAATTAATGTACTTTCCAAGCGCTTAGTACAGTCCTCTGCACATTGTAAGGGCACAATGAATATGATTGAATGAATGAATGAGTGAATGAATTTATTGAGCTCTTACTGTGTGCAGAACACTGTACTAAGAGCTTGGGAGAGTAAAATGCAACAGAATTGGTAGATATATACCCTGCATTCAGTGAGTTTACAGTTTAGAGGGGGATGCAGATATTAATATAAATAACTTATTTATAGATATGTAAATAAGGGCTGTGGAGCTTGATTGGTGATTTAATTGCTCTGTTAATTGTGTTCACATATTCAATTGTTTGGGTGTCTTTTTATGTTTACTCCCCAGGGATTTTTCTCATCAGATTATACTGTTTAGGCCTCAGCTTCGATTTAGATTGAAATATGAGACATTCATGGAATGGAACACAAATATTGACTATTTTATAGGCATATGACTTGTTTATTTTGGAACATCTTGCTGTGAACTCATGGACTCAATCAATTGATGTACTTTCCAAGAGCTTAGTACAGTCCTCTGCACATGGTGAGCGCACAATGAATATGATTGAATGAATGAATGAGTGAATGAATTTATTGAGCTCTTACTGTGTGCAGAACACTGTACTAAGAGCTTGGGATTGTACAATGCAACAGAATTGGTAGACGTATACCCTGCACTCAGTGAGTTTACGGTTTAGAGGGGGATACAGATATTAATATAAATAACTTTTTTGTAGCTATGTAAATAAGGGCTGTGGAGCTTAGGGTGGGGTGAATCATCAAAGGGTACAGATCCAAGTGCAGAGGTGACACCCAAGTGCATAGACAATATAGTTTATTAAATCCTCCTTATATCAGCCTTGCAAATGCTAAAGATTCCAGATAACATCATCTTCCATGGTCTGGTGGGAGCAAAGCTTGGGAGAAACTTCTAGAGCAGTGGTCCTGGCCTTTTCCCTTGAAGACGTCCTTAGCAAACGTTTGCAGGAATTGTGTGTGTGTGTGTGTGTTTCTGTGTGTGCATGTTTGGTGGGGGGAAGGGTAATATATTTTCAGTGCCTGTTATTGTTTTCTAATCCACTGGCAATTGATTTTCTTGTAGCCCCTGTTCTGGGAGAGAACCCCACTTTTCACTGCCAGATGTTCCAATTGGCCATTACCCCACTATTTCCTCCCCATAATTCACTGCTGTGCCCCAGAGTTTAAGGCTCTGTCTTTAAAATATGTTACTGTTCACATCAACGTTTGCCAAGCAACAACTGCTAATAATAATAATAATAATAATAATAATAATAATAATAATAATAATTGTGATGGCATTTGTTAAGTGCTTACTATGTGCAAAGCACTGTTCTAAGGACTGGGGAGGTTCCAAGGTGATCAGGTGGTCCCACGTGGGGCTCACAGTCTTAATCCCCATTTTACAGATGAGGGAACTGAGGCTCAGAGAAGTGAGATGACTTGCCCAAAGTCACACAGCTGACAATTGGCGGAGCAGACAATTGGAACTGCTAGGGTGTCTGGTTCTCATTTCCCTTCTCCTCATTGTCCAGTGGGTAAATTTGTGTGTGGCAATGAAGGTTGCCTTAGCTATGATGAGCTGACTGTGTTTCCTGACCTCATCGATGGGAATCTTGTCTTGCTATTGGGTGTGAAGTGGCTCACAGGTGATGTTGATGTTGCTGCCAGAAGGCAGATGGTCTTCGGACCCAGGGTCACGTCCCCAGCTAAAGCAGCTTATGAAAAGGAGATTTTCAGACATGGGTCTCTCTTGAGTTTATTGTCTCTGGTGCCACAGTTCTGAAATGACATATGGACTCAAAGAGAAAGTTCTAATTCCCTTAGGGAATTAGAGAAGCAGCGTGGCTCAGTGGAAAGAGCCCGGGCTTTGGAGTCAGAGGTCAATCAATCAATCAATCATATTTATTGAGTGATTACTGCGTGCAGAGCACTGTACTAAGCGCTTGGGAAGTACAAGTTGGCAACATATAGAGACAGTCCCTTCCCAACAGTGGGCTCACAGTCTAGAAGGGGGAGACAGAGAACAAAACCAAACATATTAACAAAATAAAATAAATAGAATAGATATGTACAAGTGAAATAAATAAATAAATAGAGTAATAAATATGTACAAACATATATACATATATACAGGTGCTGTGGGGAAGGGAAGGAGGTAAGACAGGAGGATGGAGAGGGCGTCGAGGGGGAGAAGAAGGAGGGGGCTCAGACTGGGAAGGCCTCCTGGAGGAGGTGAGCTCTCAGTAGGGCCTTGAAGGGAGGAAGAGAGCTAGCTTGGCAGATGGGCAGAGGGAGGTCATGGGTTCAAATCCCGGCTACGCCACTTGTCAGCTGTGTGAGTTTGGAGAATCAATCGATCTTATTTATTGAGCGCTTACTGTGTGCAGAGCATTGTACTAAGCGCTTGGGAAGTACAAGTTGACAACATATAGAGACGGTCCCTACCCAACACTGGGCTCACAGTCTAGAAGTCACTTAACTTCTCTGGGCCTCAGTTCCCTCATCTGTAATATGGGGATGAAGACTGTGAGCCCCCTGTGGGACAACCTGATCACCTTGTAATCACCCCAGCGCCTAGAACAGTGCTTGGCACATAGTAAGCGCTTAGTAAATGCCATTATTATTATTATTATTATCATTATTATTATTATTATTAGGGCTCACTGTCCCAAGTTACTCATTCTGGACTCTGACAGTCATTTTCATAGCTTCATTGGTTCCTGTGCTTGGCAAAGTTGAATGCATCCGATCCACTCATGAATGTGTTCATTGGCAGGTTTATTAGGTTTTTCTTCCACCACGAGCCTAATGGGAATGTCTGACTTCTGTTAACGAGTTGACTAGACAAACAGCCTGGGGAACTCTTCATCGAAGCTCACATGCTGCTGTGTCAAAATGGAACCAAATACCCCATGCTAAATTCAAGCTGGACCATCGCACAGTGTAAAACTGTATTAGATGATTTTCCAGTAAGAATATACGTGAGAGTTCTAAGACATCCTTTTGTCCCATTCATGCACCATTAGCAATAATAGAGCTTCTTATGTTCAGTAAAAATCTAAAAAAAAAAAAAAAAAGAAAGAAAGCTGACAAAACCCATTTATTCCTCCAAAGATTAAACTACCTGGGGGGCCTCTTACAGGGATCCTATACCTAATTAAACATTTGAAATACTATGATATCTATGATTTTTTCAATAAGCGCTAACTTCATTTCCAGCTCTATTTGGTAGGACTTGGTATACTTTCATCTTCTGGAATTACATTTTTTAAATGTAGTTTATTGGCCGTCTTACATAATGTTGACCCAGTAGGACTGTATAGATTGTCATGGCTGAGAAAGGACCAAATGTATGCGGACATTAAAGAAATTATATTTAAATATCATGGCAATTCATTCATTCGTTCAATCGTATTTATTGAGCACTTACTGTGTGCAGAGCACTGTATTAAGCTCTTGGGAATTACAAGCCGACAACATATAGAGATGGTTCCTACCCAACAAAAGGCTCAAAGTCTATAAGGGGGAGACAAACAACAAAATGGCAATGTTTTTCCTTGAAAATTGTTTCCACCCGAACCTGTATTTGCGTTTGCTTGATGGGACTAGACATAAATCTGGATTCATATTCCTTTTTTGGTTATTTCTCATTTATTTATTAAGTACCCATTTGGTGCACTGTACTGTATAATATACTTGGGGAGTATAAACTTAAAAACTGTCATGTTCCCTGCCCACAGTGGTCTTACATCCTAATTGGGGGAGACAAACATCAAGTATTTACAGGAGACATTAAAACAAATACTTGAATGTCTAATTGAATAGACAGATATACAAGAGTGCCGAGGAAATTATATATATATAATGAATTGTATATATATATATATATATATGTATGTATATAATTCTATTTATTTTAATGGTATTGACACCTGTCTACTTGTTTTGTTTTGCTCTCTGTCTCCCCCTTCTAGACTATGAGCCCATTGTTAAGTAGGGACTGTCTCTTTATGTTGCCAAATTGTACTTTCCAAGCACTTAGTACAACGCTTTGCCCACTGTAAGCACCCAATAAATACTATTGAATAAATGAATGAAAGGATACAAAAATGTTCAAAAACTCTAGGTTTACACAGCTTGAGATGTTGGGAAATTAATCTGGGAAGGATTTTCTGTGGTGGCAAACTTCCAGGAGTGCTTTGAATGTGGGGAGACTATGTTCTATCAGATTAAGGAAGTAAGGAAGCCAGAGGAACAATGTGTGTGAGGGGATGGAGGTGGCAGAGTCGAGAGTGAGGAATACCGAGAAAGTTGGCTTGAGAGGAAAGAAGAAGCAAGTTGGGAAAGAAAAGACAAAGAGAACGGATAGGTAGGGTGGGTGAGTCAGTGGGGAATCCTTAAGCTGACTGTGGGGAGATTATTTTTAAGGTGGAGAGACACAGGAAATCAGTGGAGGGCTTTGAGTATGGGGAAGATGTGGGTCTGGGTGATGCCTTATTAAATACTTCATAAGATGATTAGTGCATTTGAGATATGCAAATTGTATTAGCCCACCTGCATTTACCAATGTCATTTTCTGTTCTTGTCAACCCCTCTTCCTTCTACATCTCAAATGCAAAGCATCTTCCTGTTTCAGACATAATCACACTCCACGATTAAAAATATTCCCATGATTTTTTGTAATTGAAGAGAAATGAGGTGCTAAATATATTACTAATTTCCTTAGAACCTCTTCCTAATGTATTCTAGGCCATATAAATTTGACTTCTATTATGTCAATATTTTCCTGTGTTTTTGACTTAATAGTTTCACCCTAAAGTCAACAAATTTAATCGGTGCCTAAGGATTTTAAAAGATGGCTATCAAATTCCAAAATATCAGAGTCTGATCCAGTCTTCTCAGTCTCGGGAGTTGAAGTAATACCGTCTCCCTTTGGGTTTTAGGAATGAGCATTCACAGAAATGACATTTGAAGACCTTGTAAATGATCCTAGTCTGAGGTCACATTCTTTGAGGTAAAGTGGAACAACTTCTCTAGTGGTAATACTTGTCATCAAAGCAAGTGTGATCACCAATCAAGAACACATCCATCATTGGTATCTCCCATCTCTTTGGGTCATCACATGGAAACATAAAGAACTGGAAATAACTCTCCATCCTGGTTTGAGCGCTTTTGTCCAGTGAGGTACTGACTTCTGAGATGAGATTAGACGATACATTTTATCATCTAACCCTGGTATTTACAGTTTGAAGGGGTTTGGGGTGAAATTCTGAGAAGGTTCACTCTCGTGGGGAGAGTGGTTTTAGAAATTCATCTTTCCCAATGCTCCATTGCAGGTCAAAGTCATCCACAGTAATGATAATAACAATAATAATAATAATGGTATTTGTTAAGCACTTACTATGTGCAAAGCACTGTTCTAAGCATTGGAGGGGATACAAGGTGATCAGGTTGTCCCACGTGGGGCTCACAGTCTTAATCCCCATTTTGCAGATGAGGGAACCGAGGCACAGAGAAATTTATAAGTTAAGAAGCAGTGTGGCTCATTGGAAAAGAGCACGGGCTTTGGAGTCAGAGGTCATGGGTTCAAATCCCAGCTCCGCCAATTGTCAGCTGTGTGACTTTGGGCAAGTCACTTAATTTCTCTGTGCCTCAGTTACCTCATCTGTAAAATGGAGATTGACTGTGAGTCCCCCGTGGGACAACCTGATCACCTTGTAACCTCCCCAGTGCTTAGAACAGTGCTTTGCACATAGTAAGCACTTAATAAATGCCATCATCATTATTATTATTATTAAGTGGCTTGCTCAAGGTCCCACAGCTGACAAGTGGCAGAGCCAGAATTTGAACCCATGACTTCTGACTCCAAAGCCCAGACTCTTTCCATTGAGCCAC
Organism: Tachyglossus aculeatus; assembly: GCF_015852505.1. Lineage (NCBI taxonomy): Eukaryota > Metazoa > Chordata > Mammalia > Monotremata > Tachyglossidae > Tachyglossus > Tachyglossus aculeatus. Next base: position 25,535,605 of record NC_052069.1, read on the forward strand.
ACTGCTTCACCCAGTAAAGATGCCTGCACCACCATCTATCAATCAATGGTATATATTGAGTGTTTAATCAATCAATAAGTGGTATGTATGTTTGTTCTATCAGTAAGCGGTATTTACTGAACACTTACTATCTGTAGTGCTAAGTGCTTGGGAGAAAGTATAATATAGCAGACTTGGCAGATATGTTCCCTGCCCACCATGAGCTTACGGTCTAGAGGGGGAGACAGACATTATTATAAATAATTTATAGTACATAATTTACAGATATGAGCATAAGGGCAATGGGGCTAAGGGTGGGGCAAATATCAGATGCCCAAAAGTCACAGATCCAAGGGCATAGATGACACAGAGGCAAGAGGGAGCCAGGTAAATTTGGGCTTAATCAGGGAAGGCCTCTCAGAGGAGATGTAATGCTTTGAGGGTGGCGAGAGTGATGATCTGGTAATTTGGCATAGTTGTGTATATTTGGTATGGTTGTGTTGCCAACTTGTACTTCCCAAGCGCTTAGTACAGTGCTCTGCACACAGTAAGCACTCAATAAATATGATTGATTGATTGATTTGGAGGTGGAGGGAGTTCCACGTTACGGTGAGGTCCTGAGAAGGTTCGGCAGAATGATGGACAAGATTGGGACAAAGTGAATAAGCTGATGCTACAGAATTGAAGTGTACAAACTGGGCTGTAGTAGGAGATCAGAAGGGGTTGAGGTGATTGACTGCTTGAATGACAATGGGAAGGAATTTCTGTCCGATATGGCGGTAGTTGGGAAACCACTGGAAGTTCTTGAGGAGTAGGGAGACGTGGACTGAACTTTTATTAGAGAACTGATCTCTGCAGCAGAGTGAAGTATGGACCGAAATGGGGAGAGGCAGTAGGTAGGCAGGTCAGCCAGAGGTAGATCATCATCATCAATTGTATTTATTGAGCGCTTACTATGTGCAGAGCACTGTACTAAGTGCTTGGGAAGTACACATTGGCAACATATAGAGACAGTCCCTACCGAACAGTGGGCAGGAGTCAAAGTGGGATAGGGTAAGTCATTCATTCATTCATTCATTCATTCAATCATATTTATTGAGCGCTTACTGTGTGCAGAGCACTGTACTAAGCGCTTGGGAAGTACAAGTTGGCAACATATAGAGACAGTCCCTACCCAACAGTGGGCTCACAGTCTAGAAGGGGAAGACAGAGAACAAAACAAAACATATTACCAAAATAAAATAAATAGAATAAATATTTACAAATAAAATAAACAAATAAATAGAGTAATAAATACATACAAACATATATATACATATATCCAGGTGCTGTGGGGAGGGGAAGGAGATAAGGCGGGGGGATGGGGAGGGGGAGGAGGGAGAGAGGAAGGAGGGGGCTCAGTCTGGGAAGGCCTCCTGGAGGAGGGGAGATCTCAGTAGGGCCTGGAAGGGAGGAAGAGAGCTAGCTTGGCGGATGTGCCGGGGGAGGGCATTCCAGGCCAGGGGGAGGGCGTGGGCCGGGGGTCGATGGTGGGACAGATGAGAATGAGGTACGGGGAGGAGGTGAGTGGCAGAGGAGCAGAGGGTGCGGGCTGGGCTGGAGAAGGAGAAAAGGGAGGTGTGGTAGGAGGGGGCGAGGTGATGGACAGCCTTGAAGCGCAGGGTGAGGATCTTCTGCCTGATGAGTGCTATCTTATCTGTAATTCTCTATATCTGTAATTTTATTTATTCATATTGATGTCAGTTTATTTGTACTGAAGTCTGTCACCCTGCCCCTCTAGACAGTGAGAGCTCCTTGAGGGCAGGGATTGTCACTCTTCATTGTTGCACTTTCCCAAGAGCTTTCCCCTCCTTCCTCTCCCCCTCCCCATTCCCCCGGCCCTAACCTCCTTCCCCTCCCCACAGCACCTGTGTATATGTTTATACAGATGTATTACTCTATTTATTTTACTTGCACATATTTATTATTCTATTTATTTTATTTTGTTAATATGTTTTGTTTTGTTGTCTGTCTGTCTGTCTCCCCCTTCTAGTCTGTGAATCCCTTGTTGGGTAGGGACCGTCTCTATATGTTGCCAGCTTGTACTTCCCAAGAGCTTAGTACAGTGCTCTGCACACAGTAAGCACTCAATAAATATGACTGAATGAATGTACAATGTTCTGCACACAATAAGTGTTTATTAAATATGATTAAATACGATGCTTGGATCAGTGTGGTGAAGCTGGGATGGAAAGGAAAGGGTAGATTTTAGCAATGTTGTGAAGATAAAACTGACAGGATTTGGTGCCAGATTGAATATGTGGGTGGAATGAAAGAGATGAGGTGAGGATAACACCAAGCTTACAGACTTGTGAGACAGGGAGGATAGTAGTGTTGTCTACAATGATGGGAAAAACAGGGAAAGGACAGGATTCAAGTGGGACAATAAGGACTTCAGCTTTGGACAAGTTTAGTTTACTGTCTGGAGTGCCAAGTGCACTGCAGCTTAGCACATGTACTAAGCTACAGCATGGCTCCTTCAGTCCCAATGGCAGATACTTCCCTCTCAGATTGGAAGGAGGAAAACAGTATTTACCCTACCATCTTGATGAAGGAATTCTATAGTCAGTCCATTGCTGATGCAAAAGATATTCTGGGAAGCCTAAGATGAAGATAAATCCACCGCTAGTAAGGGACTTCTCATATGAGCAATATCCGGTTGATTATAATCCTGTGGGAAATGTCCTTCCTTTGTAGAGTTAGTATGAAATTAGAATCAAATGGGATGAAGACGGCTATTTCTGGCTGAAAACTTAAGAAGTTCTGTTTTGGTGAGAGTTCCAGCCTAATTCTGCCGAACCTAAGAGGTTCAACAATTTCATGTAAACACGAACACTGTTGAATACTTATAGGAACCCAAGACCAGCTCTTTGTTATACAGGGTCATTTTGTCTAGTTGTTGAAAGTTTTCTCAAGAAACTGGTAGTCTTTAAGGAACCATGTTGCCTAAGCAATGGATGACCACATGATCTATAGTTTGTCTAACGTGGATACATCGAGAAAACTGGTTTCATAATCAGATTCCCCCATTACTTGGAGAGTACATTTTTTACAGGAATTTCCAGTCCACATAAATATGTATGAGGCTAAGCCAATATTGCAGTTATCAAAATTAAATGAAGGAATTCTCTGTAGAAGGAAAAGGTAGACTTAAAAAGAATTTGAAGTACAATACCTCTTTTCCACAAATATAGGGCTTCCAAACAGGGGCTGGGATGTAAAAGACTTAGAATTTCCTTGAACTAAGAACAAAGAAACCAAATCTGTCTCCAAATGTCCCTATTTTCTACAAAGAAATGAAATTTTGCTTCTGTCATCACTTCAAGAAAGCTCTTTCACGAGTTTATTTTTGATAAAGCCTAAAGAATTGAAATCTTGCAATGAAGAAGAAAAACAATCATATTTCCAGAAAATAACACAGCTGCTCATAAGATCATAACGTAAGAAATGTCTTTGCTGAGTTAAACCGATGGTCCATTTGGTTCATTCATTTGTCTGGAGTGTTACAAAGGTTCCAGAATAACCATTTTGTATGATGAATGACCTCCTTGAAGTCTGTCCCATTGTTTTGAAATTAATAATAAATCTCCTGCCCCTTCTGACTGTGAGCTCATTGCGGGCAGGGAATGTGCCTACTAATTCTGTTGTATGGTGCTCTCCCAGGTGCTTAGTACAGTCCTCTGCTCAAGGAGAACACTTAATAAATACAATTAATTGGTTTATAATGGCTTTTGTTGAGGATTATGAAGTGCTGAACATTATGCTGAGATAGATACCAAATGAGGTATGACCAGATTGGGCACATTTCATAGGCTCAGGGTCTATAATAATAATATAATGATGGCATTTGTTAAGCGCTCACTATGTGCCAAGCACTGGTCTAAGCGCTGTGGGGGGAATACAAGGTCATCAGATTGTCCCACATTAGGATCACAGTCTTGATTCCCATTTTAATAATAATAATGATGGCATTTGTTAAGCGCTTACTATGTGCAAAGCACTGTTCTAAGCACTGGGGAGGTTACAAGGTGATCACGGTGTCCCTCGTGGGGCTCACAGTCTTGATCCCCATTTTACAGATGAGGTAACTGAGGTCCAGAGAAGTTAAGTGACTTGCCCAAAGTCACACAGCTGACAAGTGGCATGGCTCAGTGGATCATCCACGTGGCTCAGTGGAAAGAGGACGGGCTTTGGAGTCAGAGGTCATGGGTTTGAATCCTGGCTCCACCACATGCCTGCTGTGTGACATGTATATATGTTTGCATGTATTTACTACTCTATTTATTATATATGTATATATGTTTATACATATTTATTACTCTACTTTACTTGTACATATCTATTCTATTTATTTTATTTTGTTAGTATGTTTGGTTTTGTTCTGTCTCCCCCTTTAGACTGTGAGCCCACTGTTGGGTAGGGACTGTCTCTATATGTTGCCAACTTGTATTTCCCAAGCGCTTAGTACAGTGCTCTGCACACAGTAAGCACTCAATAAATATGATTGATTGGCGGAGTCAGGATTAGAACCCATGACCTCGGGCTCTCAAGGCCGGGCTCTTTCCACTGAGCCACGCTGGAGAGCAAGAATTGTATCCCCATTTTGCAGCTAAGGAAACTGAGGCATGTAGAAGTTAGCTGACTAGCCCAAGGTCACACAGCTGGAACTACTGACTCTCCGCTCTGTACTCTTTTCTACTATGTCATGCTGCTTCCCTGTACCAACTACCTCACTAAATTTTCCCTATACATCCAGAACCTAATCCATTATGGATCTGTCATCTGTGAATTATATGATATCAGAATAGAATAGCTCCAAATAAGTAGGAGTATGAAGGTGCTCAAAGTTCTGTGTTTTATTAAACAACAGGCTTTAAATAACCTACAGTGGGAAATCGTGCAGGAGCAATTTGGGCCCTTTGTCACTCCCAAAGTAAAGAATCGTCTACTTTTTATATGTGGGTATGTAAGACTAAAATACCTTTTAGAGCCTGAATTATTCTCCTAATTTATTAGTCAGTGAAGCTCAATAATGAGCAGACAACCAGTGATTTTTCAATAGCAAGATTTGAGTTTTTTAATCTGAATATTTTGGAAAGTTGTCTCAACTACTCATGTTGCTTGAAGTTCAATTTTTAGACCGTTGCCGGAAGGGAAAGATTACATTTTAATTTAAAAGGTAGAAAACAAGGAGAAAATGTCATATTAACAAACAGCAGCCCGTCTTCTTAATAGGGTTTAGCGATTTTAGTGACTAAAGTCTTGTCACTAACTTTAGGGACAAGAGCGAGGTACAATATTCCAAGCTTTTACTATGTGCCAGCATTTCTCTTTATACATGCTTGTCCATGTCTACCCATCAATCATTCAGTCAGTTAGATTTATCAAATGCCTACCATATGGAAAGCACTATAATAAGCATATGGATTAGGGCAATGGAGGTAAAGTATGCATTCCCTGCCCTCGAGGAATTTATTCTTCTATGGCGGAGACAAGCAACTTGCAATTAATGGGAACAGGGTACAGTGATATTAGCAAGAGTAATGAAAGGTGGCTAGATAGATAATATGTGCAAAAATGCTGGATGCCCGTGTATACATTATTGCTCGGAGGCTGTGAAAATGACAGGATCTGGATGGTGGAATTTCAACTTGCAGTCATTCATTCATTCAGTTCATTCATTCAATTGTATTTATTGAGCGCTTACTGTGTGCAGAGCACTGTACTAAGTGCTTGGGAAGCACAGTCGTTGAAGGAACAATGTATAGCAGGATTTCTAAGATTGACAAAGGCTTGGATTGTAATTGGGGCTACCATCGACATTTATTGAGTACTTACTGTGTGCAGAGCCCTGTACTAAGGTTTTGCGAGAGGAGGATACAATAGAATTGTTAGACAAGGTCCTCCCCTCAAGTAGTTTACACTCTTGTTTACAATCAATCCTTTCACTTCGTCCCTGGTAGGTGACTAGGCTGTAAGCCCACTGTTGGGTAGGGACCATCTCTATATGTTGCCGACTTGTACTTCCTAAGCGCTTAGTAGAGTGCTCTGCGCACAGTAAGCGCTCAATAACTACAATTGAATGAATGAATGATTATAATGAGCGCTAGATCATGTCACCATGGAAACTCCAGCCCTCAGTGCATCCAGTGAGACCAAGACTAACTGTTAATTGATGTACTTCTCAAGGCTCAGCAGGGTAAAGGAATAAGGGGATGTTTGGGGCAACAAAGCAGTGTAGACAAAAATGAGTTAATCAGAAAGGTGAAAAATGGGGAAAGTTAGGTCCTAGGAAAGGGGAAATCCCTGGTTAAAGATTGTAAAGTCCTAGAGGGAAGGTTTCTTGTTTACCAACTCTATTGTTCTTAATCCCCTGCTCTGCATGCAGTAAATGCTCAGTATATATTATTGATTGATGATTGATTTTAAGAAGCAAGGGAGAGATCAAAGAGCAGATAGGGAGGGTGGAATGGGAAGGAGCTTGATACCTTAATTCCCAGAGAACAGAAATAAATCCATGGATTTTCCTGCTTTGCTGTTTACATCCCTTGATCATTCTGGGGCCACTTATTCAATCCCAACTTGATTTCTGTATCAGCCTCCTGGCTGATCACCCAGCCTCCTGTCTCTCTCCACACCAGTCCATATTTCACTCTGCTGCCCGGATCATTTTTCTTCAAAAAAATTGAATTCGTGTTTCCCCACTCCTCAAGAACCTCCAGTAGTTGTCCATCCACCTCCACATCAAGCAGGAACTCCTTACCAACAGCTTTAAAGCACTCACTCACCTTGTCCTCTCCTACCTCACCTTGCTACTCTCTTACTACAACCCAGCCCGCACAGTTAGCTTCTTTAAAGCCAACCTACTCACTGTACTTTGATCTTGTCTATCTTGCTCCCAACCCATCACCCATGCCCTGCCTCTGGCCTAGAATGCCCGCTTAGAACAGTGCTTTGCACATAGTAAGCGCTTAATAAATGCCATTATTATTATTATATCTGACAGACAATTACCTTAACACCTTTAGAGCCTTATAGAAAGCCCATCTACTCCAAGACACCTTCCCTGACTAAGCCCTCATTTCCTCTTGTCTCATTCCCTTCTGGGTCTCCCTGACTGGCTCCCTTTATTTACCATCAACCTCTCAGCCCATGGCTCTTATGCACATATCCATAATTTATTGATTTATAAAATAATAATAATGATGGCATTTATTAAGCGCTTACTATGTGCACAGCACTGTTCTAAGCGCTGGGGAGGTAACAAGGTGATCAGGTTGTCCCACGGGGGGCTCACAGTCTTAATCCCCATTTTACAAATGCGGTAACTGAAGCACAGAGCAGTTAAGTGACTTGCCCAAAGTCACACAGTTGACAATTGGAGGAGCCGGGATTTGAACCCACGACCTCTGACTCCAAAGCCCGAGCTCTTTCCACTGAGCCACGCTGCTTCTCTTAAGCAGATGTGAATGTCTGCCTCCCCTTCTAAACAGCAAACTCACTGTGGGCTGGGAATAGTCTTGTGTTGTGCTCTCCCAAGTCCTAAGTAGAGCGCTCTGCACATAGTAAGCACTCAATACATATGACTGAATGATTGATAGTGGAAATAAAGAAAAGAATCATGGCCTAGTGGATACAGTTCGAGTTTGGGAGTCAGAAGGACCTGGGTTCTAATCCCAGCTCTGCCTCCTGTCTTCTGGCTCAACTTGTAACCTCCCCGGCGCTTAGAACAGTGCTTTACACATAGTAAGCGCTTAATAAATGCTATCATTATTATTATTATTATTATTCTGAGTGCCTTCCAGTCGCTAACTACTGTCCAAGCTAGCAATGAAATGGGGTATGCCTCTGCTTGACTCTCCCTCCCATAGTTGAGACTGGTAAAGTACTGGAAACTCTCCCCCGGCCCTACCTCCTTTCCTTCCCCACAGCACCTGTATATATGTATATATGTTTGTATTTATTTATTACTCTATTTATTTTACTTGTACATATCTATTCTATTTATTTTATTTTGTGAATATGTTTTGTTTTGTTCTCTGCCTCCCCCTTCTAGACTGTGAGCCCACTGTTGGGTAGGGACTGTCTCTATATGTTGCCAACTTGTACTTCCCAAGCGCTTAGTACAGTGCTCTGCACACAGTAAGTGCTCAATAAATACGATTGATGGATTGATTGTAATCCTGAGATGGGGTGGGAGGGGACTACTGTGGAAGAGTGGCAAAGAGGGCTATTAGTAGTACTTGACCAATCTAACATGTGCAACCTGAACAACGTACGACATATCTCCCAGGACCGATCTCCTTAGATTCATATTCCTGGGAGGAAGACACCTGATAAACAGTGCAAGTGCTTAGTACAGTGCTCTGCACACAGTAAGCGCTCAGGAAATACGATTGATTGATTGATAAACAATAGCCACATCCCTGTATCAGGTGCAGAATGGCCCAACTCCAGGAATGTAGTCCTTACCTCAAATCCTGGCTCTACCACTTTGCTGAATGACCTTGGGCAAATCACTTCACTTCTCTGTGCCCCAGTGAAGAAGCAGTGTGGCTCGGTGGAAAGAGCCCGGGCTTTGGAGTCAGAGGTAATGGGTTCAAATCCCGGCTCCGCCAACTGTCAGCTTTGTGACTTCGGGCAAGTCACTTCACTTCTCTGTGCCTCAGTGACCTCATCTGTAAAATGATATAATAATAATAATGGCATTTATTAAGCATTTACTATGCGCAAAGCACTGTTCTAAGCGCTGGGGAGGTTACAAGGTGATCAGGTTGTCCTATGTGGGGCTCACAGTCTTAATCCCCATTTTACAGATGAGGTAACTGAGGCCCAGAGGAGTTAAGTGACTTGCTCAAAGTCACACAGCTGACAATTGGCGGAACCGGGGTTTGAACCCATGACCTCTGACTCCAAAGCCCGTGTTCTTCTCCACTGAGCCATGCTGCTTCTCGAGGATTAAGATTGTGAGCCCCCCATGGGACAACCTGATCACCTTGTAAACTCCCCAGTGCTTAGAACAGTGCTTTGTACATAGTAAGTGCTTAATAAATGCCATTATTGTTATTATTATTATCTGTAAAGTAACTATGAGTCCGACCTGGGACAGGGACTTTATCCAATTTAATTTGCTTGTATCCACCAAGTACAGTGTCTGGCACGTAGTAAGCACCCAACAAATACCTCAATTATTACAAAGAAAGGGGTTAGACATCACCGAGCAAGGCCAAACTCAAACGTCTGGACTGTGGGAAAACACCGGATTCGGTTGGGAGGATATTTTCCAAGGTGATATCATGCTCAAAGCCCCACTCCCTCTACAGAGAAGCAGCGTGGCTCAGTGGAAAGAGCCTGGGCTTTGGAGTCAGAGGTCATGGGTTCCAATCCCAGCTCTGCCAGTTGTTGGCTGTGTGACTTTGGGCAAGTCACTTAACTTATCTGGGCCTCAGTTACCTCATCTGTAAAATGGGGATTAAGACTGTGAGCCCCCCATGGGACAACTTGATCACCTTGTAACCTCCCCAGCGCTTAGAACAGCGCTTTGCACATAGTAAGCGCTTAATAAATGCCATTATTATTATTATTATTATTATTATTATTATTATTACTGCTGTGCATGATACCGGTGTTGCTTATCTCTGGCTATCAAGACTCACCATGGGCCGCTAGCCAGCCTTGGCTACTTCTCGTGCGACACCCAGGTCTCTCTGAGTTGTCTGGGGTGTGAGTCTTCCATTCCTCCTATTCAATCAATCAATCAATCAATCGCATTTATTGAGTGCTTACTGTGTGCAGAGCACTGTACTAAGCACTTGGGAAATACAAGTTGGCAACAAATAGAGACAGTCCCTACCCAACAGTGGGCTCACAGTCTAAAAGGGGGAGTCAGAGAACAAAACCAAACATACTAACAAAATAAAATAAATAGAATAGATATGTACAAGTAAAATAAATAAATAAATAGAGTAATAAATATGTACAAACATATATGCATATATACAGGTGCTGTGGGGAAGGGAAGGAGGTAAGATGCGGGGATGGAGAGGGGGACGAGGGGGAGAGGAAGGAAGGGGCTCAGTGTGGGAAGGCCTCCTGGAGGAGGTGAGCTCTCATTAGGGCCTTGAAGGGAGGAAGAGAGCTAGCTTGGCGGATGGGCAGAGGGAGGGCATTCCAGGTCCAGGGGATGACGTGGGCCGGGGGTCGATGGCGGGACAGGCGAGAACGAGGTACGGTGAGGAGATTAGCGGCAGAGGAGCAGAGGGTGCGGGCTGGGCTGGAGAAGGAGAGAAGGGAGGTGAGGTAGGAGGGGGCGAGGTGATGGACAGCCTTGAAGCCCAGAGCGAGGAGTTTCTGCCTGATGCGCAGATTGATTGGTAGCCACTGGAGATTTTTGAGAAGGGGAGTAACATGCCCAGAGCGTTTCTGGACAAAGATAATCTGGGCAGCAGCATGAAGTATGGATTGAAGTGGGGAGAGACACGAGGATGGGAGATCAGAGAGAAGGCTGATGCAGTAGTCCAGATGGGATAAGATGAGAGCTTGAATGAGCAGGGTAGCGGTATGGATGGAGAGGAAAGGGTGGATCTTGGCAATGTTGCGGAGCAGAGACCTGCAGTTTTTGGTGACGGCTTGGATGTGAGGGGTGAATGAGAGAGCGGAGTCGAGGATGACACCAAGGTTGCGGGCTTGTGAGACGGGAAGGATGGTAGTGCCGTCAACAGAGATGGGAATGTCAGGGAGAGGGCAGGGTTGGGGAGGGAAGACAAGGAGTTCAGTCTTGGACGTTGAGTTTTAGGTGGCGGGCAGACATCCAGATGGAGATGTCCTGAAGGCAGGAGGAGATGCGAGCCTGGAGAGAGGGGGAGAGAGCAGAGGCAGAGATGTAGATCTGGGTGTCATCAGTGTAGAGATGATAGCTGAAGCCGTGGGAGCGAATGAGGTCACCAAGGGAGTGAGTGTAGATCGAGAACAGAAGGGGACCAAGCACTGAACCTTGGGGAAACCCCACAGTAAGGATATGGGAGGGGGAGGAGGAGCCTGCAAAAGAGACTGAGAATGAACGACCGGAGAGATAAGAGGAGAACCAGGAGAGGACGGAGTATGTGAAGCCAAGGTCGGATAGCATGTTGGGGAGAAGGGGGTGGTCCACAGTGTAGAAGGCAGCTGAGAGGTCGAGGAGGATTAGGACTGAGTATAAGCCATTGGATTTGGCAAGCAGGAGGTCATTGGTGACCTTTGAGAGGGCAGTTTCCGTGAAATGTAGGGGACGGAAGCCAGCCAGACATTCAAAGTGATGAGCATACATGCTGGCTTATGGTGTTTTCATTTGTGTCGCAGGTATCGTTGAAAGCTAACTGCCTTGCCTATGCATATCGTTTCGCTATTACATACCATCTCTTCCACTGTATTGGAAGCAGCTCGTTGTGAGAAACTGTGTCCTACCATTTGTATTTGTTCCCCTAGAACTAAATACAGTGCTCTGCGCAGAGTAGATGTTCAGTAAATCCTCTTGTTATTAATTTAGTTACAAAACCTGTTGGCAGAAGTAATTTTTAATCTCATTTAATTAGCTTCTGGAGCCTACTACTTTATTTTTTTATGGTGGGGTGATTTTTCAATACAGCACCCAGTTTTTTAAGACTCATTCATTCTTGCTATCATTCCACATATTCTGAGTCGAACTATGCACTATACTAATAGCTATGGGTTGGACAAAGTAAAATCCAGCCCTTAATTCGGAGGACCCTACAATGGTGGAAAAATTTTAAAATTCTCTATAGGATGTGGGCATACAGTTGTCATTGAATCCATGTAGGAAAGGTCTTAGCAACTTTGTTGGGCTTCTGGAAATATTTTTCATCTCTTTGGGAAACAGATTTTTGTGTGGTTTCTCCAAATCGAGTGCTCATTTGAACACCAGTTGTGAAAATAAGCCAACTATTCATTAGCACTCTATTAACCAGCATAGTTTTTCCTGTATTTTTGTTTTGCACACCCACGGTTTGTCATTGCCTCCGGTTAGAAGAATAAAAACTAAATAAAAGAAGAAAGAGCTATTGTTGTAGTTTGCTGGAAGATGTTTGTTTTCTTTGTAAAACCTAATCCCAAATTGAATATTAAAATTCCTTTTAAGTTTGCTGTGGAAACGCTTCGTAATTATTCCATAATCTCAGTTATCTTTAGTAGAATTTTGGGCCCTAATCTTTTTACAACAGAGGCTGAAAGAATTACCTTAATTGCAAAGAGCTTTCAGTAAGAGAAAAAGGCTTAGCATCCAGGTAGTAATCTCTTTTTTTCCCCACCGACCTCACTTCCTTCTCCTACCTGCTCCTATACAATGTGCCTTTTAGGAGACAGAGTCTTGAGGGATTTAGCTTTATTGATAAGAGAACAGAGCATAAGTCGGCTATGTGGATAATTCATTTGATTTCACAATGCTGCCACGTTCATATAGAAAACTTAAAAGAGAATTAAACTCATTAAAAAAGCACATAAATTGTTTTTGCAACAAAGCAATTAGAGGAAAGCCTGCCTATCCGCAGTGATGGGCAACACTTTAAATACAAAAAAAGAAAGCTAAATTACTTTCTGTGGAAACAGAATGAGAACTATCTCTGGTGTTTAATAAGAAATGGGTGTTTTAGGATTAATATGAAATTCAGCAACCTCTGTTATTTATGAGTTCCTAAGAGTTTGCTGTAAGTTGCCAGAAGAACATTTTAATCAATTCAAATAAAATAATTTATGAATGTCCTCCCTTTGCCCCTCACCCCCCCAAACTAAACTACTTTAAATTAACTGTCTTAGCCAAACTGGGAAATTATTTTCTTCTCAACACAGAAATATAGGCATAAACATGTTGTTTTCCGATTTTCCAGTGAGAATGTTCACCAGAATCTCTCTAGGATGCAGGCATGGAGAAACAAAACTGAAACACCAGACTCTTGAACAGATTTATAATAATAATAATAGTGCCATTCATTCATTCATTCATTCAATCGTATTTGTTAGTGCTTACTGTGTGCAGAGCACTGTACTAAGCACTTGGGAAGTACAAGTTGGTGACATATAGAGATGGTCTCTACCCAACAGCAGGCTCACAGTCTAGAAGGGAATTTTTTGAGCACCTACTATGTGCAAAGCACTGCTCTAAGCACTGGGGAGATTACAAGGTGATCAGGTTGTCGCACAATCAATCAATCAATCAATAGTATTTATTGAGGGCTTACTGTGTGCAGAGCACTGTACTAAGCGCTTGTGAAGTACAAGTTGGCAACATAGAGAGACAGTCCCTACCAACAACGGGCTCACAGTCTAGAAGGGGGAGACAGAGAACAAAACAAAACATATTCACAAAATAAAATAAATAGAATAGATATGTACAAGGAAGATAAATAAATATAGTAAATATGTACAAACATATATACATATATACAGGTAAGGGGCTCACAGTCTTAATCCCCTTTTTACAGATGAAGTAACTGAGGAACAGAGAAGTGAAGTGACTTGCCCGAAGTCACATAGCTGGCAATTGGTGGAGCCGGGATTTGAACTCATCAATCAATCAATCAATCAATCATATTTATTGAGCACTTACTGTGTGCAGAGCACTGTACTAAGCCTTGGGAAGTACAAGTTGGCAACACATAGAGACGGTCCCTACCCAATAGCGGGCTCACAGTCATGACCTCTGACTCCAAAGCCCGGGCTCACCCGGTCTTCAGTTCTTACAATCCCTCTCTCTTCCTCAAGTATCTCAGCCCACTGTTGGGTCGGGACCATCTCTATATGTTGCCGACTTGTACTTCCCAAGCACTTAGTACAGTGCTCTGCACGCAGTAAGCGCTCAATAAATACGACTGAATGAAGGAATCCAATTAACTAGATTGTAAATTCCTTGAGACAGGGATCCTATCTCTTTATTCTACTCTCCCAAGGACCTAGTTGATGGCAGGAGAGGGTGCGTATGCCCATAAAGCTCAGAGCTGTGCCACATAAGGCTACCCAGAATGGAAAGGTCTGAGCCAAAGCATCAGACAAAGTGGATTAGCGTCAGATAAAGTGGATTCACCTGTGCTGGGCAGCAGCAGTATGGGAGACGGGAGTGCCAGATGACGGAGGGATCAAAAAGTTGATCAAAGACGATGGCAGAGACTCACTTTAATCAATCAATCAATCAATCGCATTTATCGAGCGCTTACTGTGTGCAGAGCACTGTACTAAGCGCTTGGGAAGTACAAGTTGGCAACATATAGAGACGGTCCCTACCCAACAGTGGGCTCACAGTCTAAAAGACTTGAACTGCATGAGAGAAGGCAACGGAACATGGCTTAGTGGAAAGAGCCCGGGATTTGGAGTCAGAGGTCATGGTTTTGAATCCCAGCTCTGCCACTTGTCAGCTGTGTGACATTGGGCAAGTCCCTTCACTTCCCTGGGCCTCAGTTACCTCATTTGTAAAATGAGGACTCAGACTGGGAGCTCCACGTGGGACAACCTGATAACTTTGTATCTACCCCAGCGCTTAGAACAGTGCTTTGCACATAGTAAGTGCTTAATAAATGCCATTTATTATTATCATTATTACAATTCATTCATTCAATCATATTCAATAAATACGATTGGTGATGATTTATTCATTGCTTACTATGTGCAGAGCACTGTACTAAGCACTTGGCAAAGTACACTGCCAGAGAAGCAGCGTGGCTCAGTGGAAAGAGCCCGGGCTTTGGAGTCAGAGGTCATGGGTTCAAATCCCAACTCTGCCAATTGTCATTTGTGTGACTTTGGGCAAGTCACCACTCTGTTCCTCAGTTACCTCATCTGTAAAATGGGGATGAAGACTGTGGGACAACCTGATCACCTTGTAACCTCCCTGGTGCTTAGAACAGTGCTTTGCACATAGTAAGCGCTTAATAAATGTCATCATTATTATTATTAGGGGTTCAAATCCCAGTTCCACCAATTGTTAAACCACTTCCATAGCTTTACCAAGAAAACTCTACGGCTACACACACCAGAATGATTTTATGTGAAGATGGGACATTCTGAAGATTCATTCATTCGATTGTATTTATTGAGCGCTTACTGTATGCACAGCACTGTACTAAGCACTTGGGAAGTACAAGTTGGCAGCATATAGAGACGGTCCCTTCTCAACAGCGGGCTCACAGTCTAGAAGGGGGAGACAGACAACAAAAAAAAAAACACATTAACAAAATAAAATAAATAGAATAAATATGCACAAATAAAATAAATAAATAAATAGAGTAATAAATACGTACAAAGATGTCAATGGAGTCGCTATGGGTCGGGAACCATTCAAAGCAGAGATGCTTAATAATAATAATAATAATAATAATAATAATAATAATAATGGTATTTGTTAAGCGCTTACTATATGCAAAACACTGTTCTAAGCGCTGTATAAACATAATGGCATTTGTTAAGCACTTACTATGTGCAAAGCACTGTTCTAAGCGCTGGGGAGGTTACAAGGTGATCAGTTTGTCCCACGAGGGGCTCACCGTCTTAATCCCCATTTTACAGATGAGGTACCTGAGGCACAGAGAAGTTAGTGACTTGCCCTGAGTCATACAGCTGACAAGCGTCAGAGACGGGATTGGAACCCATGACCTCTGACTCCCAAACCTGTGCTCTTTCCACTGAGCCATGCTACTTCTAAATACCATTGATTGGTTGATGGAATGATTAAGAAAAAGAAAACACTTTTTGAGTTACAGGAACATATATGACGACTGTGTGTGTGCAGATGCATATTAAAGATGTGAATTGGGAAATCCTCAAAGACAGGCACTGTTGTATTTTCTCAACTGATTGGTCAAGCTCTGCCAGTCGAAAAGCAACACTCACAGATGGAATGCATTTCCTCGTGGTTTGGCATATGCCAAAGGTACCTTGAAAATCAATTTTTTTATAAAATACTGATTGTGGTAATTGATAGGAATCCTCAAACTTCATTATGCATGCTAATTACCACAATAATAATAATAATAATGGCATTTATTAAGCACTTACTATGTGCAAAGCACTGTTCTATGTGCTGGGGAGGTTACAAGGTGATCAGGTTGTCCCACGTGGGGCTCACAGTCTCAATCCCCATTTTACAGATGAGGGAACTGAGGCCCAGATAAGTTAAGTGACTTGCCGAAAGTCACACAACTGACAAGCGGCAGAGCCGGATTGGAACCCGTGACCTCTGACTCCAAAGCCTGGGCACTTTCCACTGAGCCACGCTGCTTCTCTATTGATAGATCTCTCTAATTTACTGCCAAACTGGTAGTTTTCAAGTGGAAGGAACTGTTTCTTAAGGCAGATTGTGAATTTTGACAGGAAAGACAGCAGGCAACGGAGCTCGTGTTCATTATTGTGGTAAATGGATTTAGGGAAATACTAGTTAGAAATGCTTGTTTCCTTCTCTGAATTTGCTATAATAATAATAATAATGATAGCGTTTATTAAGTGCTTACTATGTGCAAAGCACTGTTCTAAGCGCTGGGGAGGTTACAAGGTGATCACGTTGTTCCACGGGGGGCTCCCAGTCTTAAAAGTCCCATTTTACAGATGAGGTCACTGAGGCCCAGAGAAGTGAAGTGACTTGCCCTAAGTCACACAGCTGACAATTGGTGGAGCGGGGATTTGAACCCATGACCTCTGACTCCAAAGCCCGCGCTCTTTCCACTGAGCCGCACTGTAGATTTTCTATATTAAAACTGCCAAACTCTGATGTACAAAACTGATGTTTACTTTTAAAACTGATGTTTACTTTTAGAAGAGAAGCAGCGTGGCTCAGTGGAAAGAGCCCGGGCTTTGGAGTCAGAGGTTATGGGTTTGAATCCCGGCTCCACCACAAGTCTGCTGTGTGACTTTGGGCAAGTCACTTCACTTCTCTGTGCCTCAGTTACCTCATCTGTAAAATGGGGATAAAGACTGTAAGCCCTGTGTTGGACAACCTGATCACCTTGTAACCTCCCCAGTGCTTAGAACAGTGCTTTGCACATAGTTAGTGCTTAACAAATGCCATCATTATTATTATTATTATTATTCAAATCCCGGCTCCACCAATTCACTCATTCATTCATTCCATCATATTTATTGAGCGCTTACTGTGTGCAGAGCACTGTACTAAGCGCTTGGGAAGTACAAGTTGGCAACATCTAGAGGCGGTCCCTACCCAACAGTGGGCTCACAGTCTAGAAGGGGGAGACAGAGAACAAACTCAAACATATTAACAAAATAAAATAAATAGAATAAATATTTACAAATAAAATCGAGTAATAAATCCGTACAAACATATATACATATATACAGATGCTGTGGGGAGGGGAAGGAGGTAAGGCGGGGCGGATGGGGAGGGGGAGGATGGGGAGAGGAAGGAGCGGGCTCAGTCTGGGGCCCAGTCTGACCAATTGTCAGCTGTGTGACCTTGGGCAAGTCACTTCACTTCTCTGGGCCTCAGTTACCTCAACAGTAAAATGGGGATTAAGCCCATGAGCTCCCTGTGGGACAACCTGATCACCTTGTAACTTCCCCTGTGCTTAGAACAGTGCTTTGCACATAGTAAGTGCTTAATAAATGCCATTATTATTATTATTATCATCATTATTACAATTAATTAATTCATTCAATCATATTTATTAAGTGCTTACAATGTGCAGAGCACTATACTAAGCACTTGGGAAAGTACACTGCCAGAGAAGCAGCGTGGCTTAGTGGAAAGAGCATGGGCTTTGGAGTCAGAGGTCACGGGTTCAAATCCTGGCTCCACCAATTGTCAGCTGGGTGACTTTGGGCAACTCATTTCACTTCTCTGTGCCTCAGTTTCCTCAACAGTAAAATGGGGATTGACTGTGAGCCCCCTGTGGGACAACCTGATCACCTTGTAACCTCCCCAGTGCTTAGAACAGTGCTTTGCACATAGTAAGCACTTAATAAATGCCATTATTATTATCATTATTACAATTCATTCAATCATATTTATTAAGTGCTTACTATGTGCAGAGCACTGTACTAAGCACTTGGGAAAGTACACTGCCAGAGCCAGAGAAGCAGCATGGCTCAGTGGAAAGAGCACGGGCTTTGGAGTCAGAGGTCATGGGTTCAAATCCTGGTCAGCTGTGTGACTTTGGGCAAGTCACTTCACTTCTCTGGGCCTCAGTAACCTCATCTGTAAAATGGGGATTGAGAATGTGAGCCCCCTGTGAGACAACCTGATCACTTTGAAACCTCCCCAGTGCATAGAAAAGTGTGTTGCACATAGTAAGCACTTAATAAATGCCATCATCATCATTATTATTCCTTTCAAGGCCCTACTGAGAGCTCACCTCCTCCAGAAGGCCTTCCCAGACTGAGCCCCCTCCTTCCTTTCCCCTCCCCGCCTCCATCCCCTCCACCTTACCTCCTTCCCTTCCCCACAGCATCTGTATCTATGTATATATGTTTGTATGTATTTACTACTCTATTGATTGATTTTACTTGTACATATCTATTCTATTTATTTTATTTTGTTAATATGTTTTGTTTTGTTGTCTGTCTCCCCCTTCTAGACTGTGAGCCCACTGTTGGGTCGGGACCGTCTCTATATGTTGCCAACTTGTACTTCCCAAGCGCTTAGTACAGTGCTCTGCACCCAGTAAGCGCTCAATAAATACGATTGATTGATTGATTGAATGATTAGTACAGTGCTCTGCACACAGTAAGCACTCAATAAATACAATTGATTGATTGATTGATTAGTACAGTGCTCTGCACACAGTAAGTGCTCAATAAATATGATTGATTGATTGATTATTATTATTAGAACAGTGCTTTGCACATAATAAGCACTTAATAAATGTCATTATTATTATTATTATTATTATTATTACAATACAGCAATAAACAGTGACATTCCCTGCCCACAATGAGCTCACAGTCCGGGGCAGGGCGGGAAGACAGACATCAATACAAATAAACAAAATTATGGTTATATAGATAAATGCTGTGGGGCTGGAGGGGCGGGGCGAAGCGAAGGGAGCACGTCAGGGCTACGCAGAAGAGAATGAGGAGATGAGAAACAATAAATACGATTGATTGATTGATTGATTATTATTATTAGAACAGTGCTTTGCACATAGTAAGTGCTTAACAAATGCCATTATTATTATTATTATTATTATTATTATTATTAGGAAAAGTGGGACATAGTCTGGGAATCAATCAATCAATCGTATTTATTGAGCGCTTACTGTGTGCAGAGCACTGTACTAAGCGCTTGGGAAGTACAAGTTGGCAACATATAGAGACAGTCCCTACCCAACAGTGGGCTCACAGTCTACAAGGGGGAGACAGAGAACAAAACCAAACATACTAACAAAATAAAATAAATAAATAGATAAATAGAATAGATATGTAAGGAGATGTGCCTTCAATAAAAGCCATTATTATCATTATTAGTATTAATAAGGTGTTGAAGTGCGGGGGGGAGTCGGATTTGTGGAGGGAGGGCAGTCCAGGCGAGAGGCAGTCCACGGGCCAGAGGTGAGACGGGCGAGGTCGAGGCCCAGTGAGAAGGTTAGCGCTAGAGGAGGAAAGTATGTGGGATGTGATGAAGAAGGAGAGAAGCAAGGTGAGGTAGAAGAGAGGGGGCAAAGCGCTGGAGAGCTTTAAAAGCAATGCTGAGGAGTTTTTCTTGGATACGGAGGTAGCTAGGCAACCACCAGAGACTTTTGAGGAGGGGGGGTGACGTGTCCTGAGCGTCTGCTGATTCCTGCCCTCCAGAATTTTACCATCTATTGGGAGAGAACACTAAAAAGATTAGAAGCATAGTGTTCCCGGAAAATTGGGAATCTTCGTCTATGTTGGAATTCTACTTTTCATTCTTTCTTCAGCAGCCTAGGAATTCAATCAATCAATCAATCGTATTTATTGAGCGCTTCCTGTGTGCGGAACACTGTACTAGCTTTCAGATGATGCACGTGTGATTTGCTGTTGCCCCCAGGTGTCTCTAAGACAATGCTAAATAAGTGTGTTAGAACCTGAATGACAAACTAATGATAATAATCATTATGGTATTTGTTAAGCTCTTACTATGAGCCAGGCACTGTACTAAGCGCTGGGGTGGATATTCATTCATTCATTCAGTCAGTCGTATTTATTGAGCTCTTACTGTGTGCAGAGCACTGTACTAGTTTTCAGATGATGCGCGTGTGATTTGCTGTTGCCCCCAGGTGTCTCTAAGACAATGCTAAATAAGTGTGTTAGAACTTGAATGACAAACTAATGAAAATAATCATTATGGTATTTGTTAAGGTCTTACTATGAGCCAGGCACTGTACTAAGCGCTGGGGTGGATATTCATTCATTCATTCAGTCGGTCAGTTGTATTTATTGAGCTCTTACTGTGTGCAGAGCACCGTACTAGTTTTCAAATGACGCGTGTGTGATTTGCTGTTGCCCCCAGGTGTCTCTAAGACAATGCTAAATAAGTGTGTTAGAACCTGAATGACAAACTAATGATAATGATAATTATGGTATTTGTTAAGCTCTTACTATGAGCCAGGCACTGTACTAAGCGCTGGGGTGGATATTCATTCATTCATTCATTGTCAGTCGTATTTATTGAGCTCTTACTGTGTGCAGAGCACTGTACTAGTTTTCAAATGATGCATGTGTGATTTGCTGTTGCCCCCAGGTGTCTCTAAGACAATGCTAAATAAGTGTGTTAGAACTTGAATGACAAACTAATGATAATAATAATTATGGTATTTGTTACGCTCTTACTATGAGCCAAGCACTGTACTAAGCACTGGGGTGGATATTCATTCATTCAGTCAGTCAGTCAGTCAGTCGTATTTATTGAGCTCTTACTGTGTGCAGAGCACTGTACTAGTTTTCAGATGTTGCGTGTGTAATTTGCTGTTGCCCCCAGGTGTCTCTTAAACAATGCTAAATAAGTGTGTTAGAACTTGAATGACAAACTAATGAAAATAATCATTATGGTATTTGTTAAGCTCTTACTATGAGCCAGGCACTGTACTAAGCGCTGGGGTGGATATTCATTCATTCATTCATTCAGTCAGTCAGTCGTATTTATTGAGCTCTTACTGTGTGCAGAGCACTGTACTAGTTTTCAGATGTTGCGTGTGTAATTTGCTGTTGCCCCCAGGTGTCTCTTAAACAATGCTAAATAAGTGTGTTAGAACTTGAATGACAAACTAATGATAATAATAATTATGGTATTTGTTAAGCTCTTACTATGAGCCAGGCATTGTACTAAGCGCTGGGGTGGATATTCATTCATTCATTCATTCAGTCAGTCAGTCGTATTTATTGAGCTCTTACTGTGTGCAGAGCACTGTACTAGTTTTCAGATGTTGCGTGTGTAATTTGCTGTTGCCCCCAGGTGTCTCTTAAACAATGCTAAATAAGTGTGTTAGAACTTGAATGACAAACTAATGATAATAATAATTATGGTATTTGTTAAGCTCTTACTATGAGCCAGGCACTGTACTAACCGCTGGGGTGGATATTCATTCATTCATTCATTCAGTCAGTCAGTCGTATTTATTGAGCTCTTACTGTGTGCAGAGCACTGTACTAGTTTTCAGATGATGCGTGTGTGATTTGCTGTTTTGCCCCCAGGAGTCTCTAAGACAATGCTAAATAAGTGTGTTAGAACCTGAATGACAAACTAATGATAATAATAATTATGGTATTTGTTAAGCTCTTACTATGAGCCAGGCACTGTACTAAGCCCTGGGATGGATATTCATTCATTCATTCAGTCAGTCAGTCGTGTTTATTGAGCTCTTACTGTGTGCAGAGCACTGTACTAAGCGCTTGAGAAGTACAAGTTGGCAATCAATCAGTCATTCGTATTTATTGAGCGCTTACTGTGTGCAGAGCACTGTACTAAGCACTTGGGAAGATCAAGTTGGCAACATATTGAGACGGTCCCTACCCAACAGTGGGCTCATAGTCTAGAAGGGAGAGACAGAGAACAAAACAAAGCATATTAACAAAATAAAATAAATAGAATAAATATGTACAAATAAAATAAATAAATAGAGTAATAAATACATACATATATACATATATACAGGTGCTGTGAGGAGGGGAAGGAGGTAAGGTTGGGGGGATGGAGAGGGGAGAGGGGGATATAAGCAAACTGGGTTAGATACGGTATTAGAAACCCGGTTGGAACCAGAATTAGAAACTGGGACCTCTGACTTCCAGTCCTGTGCTCTATCCACTAAGCCATAATAAATAATAATAATAATAATAATAATAATAATAATAATAATAATAATACTTGTTAAGCACTTACCATGTTTCAAGCATCATTCTAAATGCTGGGATGAATACAAGTTATTCAGGTCGGACACAGTCCCTGCCCAACGTGGGATTCAGTTGAAGTAGGAGAGAGAACAGTTATCGAATTCCCATTTCACAGATGAGGAAACTGAGCACAGAAAAATTCAGTCACTTGCCCAAGGCCACACAGTGGTCAAGTGGCGACACTGGGATTCGAACCCTGATCCCATGATCTCCAGGCTTGGCCTCTTTTCCTTAGGCCGTCGGCTGGATTTTGCCTTGATTTCACTCTACCCACGAAGGAAAGATTTCAGTGGCGTAGTGGATAGAGCCTGGGCCTGGGAATCAGAAGGTCATGGGTTCTAATCCCGGCTCTACCTCTTCTCTGCTGTGTGACCTTGAGGAAGTCACTTCACTTCTCTGGGCCTCAGTTACCTCATCTGGAAAATAGGGATTGAGACAGAGAGCCCTACACGGGGCAGGGACTAAGTCCAATTTGAATCACTTGCATCCACCCCAGGACTTAGTGCAGTGCCTGGCAAACACCACCGTTATTGTTATTATTATTATTATTATTAATTATTATTATTACTTAATAACATTACTTAATAATATTATTATTATTACTTATAACTTGAAGCAGCCTGGCCCAGTAGAAGGAACACCGCCCTGGGAGGACCAGACTTCTAATCCCACCTCTGCCAATTGCTTTCTGTGTCACCTTGGACAAGTCACTTAACTTCTCTGTGCCTCAGTTTCCTCAACTTTAAAATGGGGATTAAATACCCATTCTCCCTCCGATTTAGGCAGTGAGCCCCATACAGGACAGGGACTGTGTCGACCTAATTAACTTCTACCTTCCCCAGTGCTTCAAATGGTGTTGTACACATAGTAAGTGCTTAATAAATACCATAAAAAGAACATTTAGGTAGCTTGACCTGGTGGAAAGGTCACAGGACTTGAACTCAGGTTACCACAGCTTTAGTCCTAGTTCCACTGCTGTCTTCTGAAGAGCCTCTTTAAGCATCTACAAAATTTCTTTCCTCCCGGTTTTCCTCCCTCTTCCACCATCAGCACAATGTGAAACAAGGACTGTGTCCTATCTGATTATTTTGTGTCCACCCCAGCTCATAGCATAGTCCAAGGCACGCAATAAACATTTAGAAAAACCATTATTATTTATTATTATTATTACTATCATTCCTTAAAATTGTGTTTCATCCTCCGTAGGGTAGGTGAAATATTTACTGGTTTTCTTGCGTCAAAAATTGTATCTGTGATGACTTAGTGACAGTGAACCAGTGTGAAGGATAATTTTCAATATAGCTCTGACTTTCACACCAAAATATTTGTGCAGTGGTACTTTTTTTTGTATGTATTAATGGTGAATAGAGCTCTGGAGTGGGCACAGGTCTGTTTTATAGGGGTTGGCATAAATCCATAAGTCATCCATGAAGAGTGATAATATGATATTCACCCACATGTCTTATCTCAAAGCATTATTGAACCTATTTAGCTCTCTGCTTAGAGGATTCGGCACTTGCTTCGAAATATTCCTTTGTTTAAAAATATAGTCCTCTTTCTAGCAGGCCTTTCATCTAACAAAATGTTTAATGGTGGCCAAATGAGGGACCATTGCAGACCCATCAGAGCATATTCTGGAAGCATAATTATCAGCGAGTATTTACTTTCGGCTCTACATCTGTATCAGTTTACCTATTACTCTCATGCATTTTTCATCTCATTTTTCACTCATCACACTCCGTTTTCTTCTCTCGGTATATTCTTTGGACTATTTATTTTTGAAAACTGGCAATATCTATGAACTGTACGGTTTACGAAAAACAGGTTGTCTTGCCTGTTGGTGCCTGTTTTTGAATAATATACTCTTCGATTCACACTTAAAATTATATAAAGCCATTCATTAGGTGCCATTATTAATTATATGGAATTTGGGGCTGAATATTATGTTAGTGTAAAGCACAGTAGCCAAAATGGTGGTATTTACACAGTTTATGCTGTGTAAGCACTGAATGAAGTACTGAGGTAGAGAAAAGGTCATACACAGTCCCTGACCCATATGGGCCTCGAAGTCTGAGTAGAAGAGATATTAGGTCAAAACCCCATTTTACAGATGAAGAAAGTGAGTCACTGAGAATCAATCAATCAGTGGTAATTACTGAGCACTTACTGCTCAATACCGAGCACTTAGAGAAGCAGCATGGCTTAGTGGAAAGAGCACGGGCTTGAAGTCAGAGGTCATGGGTTCTAATCCCAGTTCTACAACTTGTCAGCTGTGTGACCTTGGTCAAGTCACTTCTCTGTGCCTCAGTACCTCAGCAGCGTGGCTCAGTGGAAAGAGCCCGGGCTTTGGAGTCAGAGGTCATGGGTTCGAATCCCTGCTCTGCCACATGTCTGCTGTGTGACCTTGGGCAAGTCACTTAACTTCTCTGAGCCTCAGTTCTCTCAACTGTAAAATGGGAATTAAGACTGTGAGCCCCATGTGGGACAACCTGATCACCTTGTATGCCCCCAGCGCTTAGAACAGTGCTTTGCACATAGTGAACGCTTAACAAATGCCATCATTATTATTATTATTATTATTATTATTAAAATGGGGATGAAGACTGTGAGCCCCACCTGGGATGACCTGATTAACTTGTATTGGTCCCAGCATGTAAAACGGTGCTTGACACATAGTAAGCTCTTAATAATAATAATGGTGGTATTTATTAAGCTCTTACTATGTGCCAAGCACTGTTCTAAGCGCTGGGGTAGATATAAGGTAATCAGGTTGTCCCACATGGGGCCCACAGTCTTAATCCCCATTTTCCAGATGAGGTACCTGAGGCACAGAGAAGTTAAATGACTTGCCCAAAATCGCACAGCAGACAAGTGGTGGAGGCGGGATTAGAACCCACGACCTCTGACTCCCAAGCCCATGCTCTATCCACTGAGTCGCTCTGCTTCCCTACAATGATGGCATTTGTTAAACTCTTACTATGTGCGAAGCACTGTTCTAAGCACTGGGGGGATACAAGGTGATCAGGTTGCCCGATGTGGGGCTCACAGTCTTAATCCCCATTTTGCAGATGAGATAACTGAGGCTCAGAGAAGTTAGGTTAATTGCCCAAGGTCACACAGCAGACACGAGGCAGAGCCAGGATTAGAACCTATGACCTCTGATTCCCAAGCCCGGGCTCTTGCAGTTGAGCCAGGCTGCTTCTCATAGCAAATACCAACATTATTATTATTATTCATTACTGTGTGCAGAGCACTGTGCTAAGTGCTTGGGAGACTACAATATAATAAAGTTGATAGACACAGTCCAGCAGCATGACATACTATATAGATCAATCAATCAATCGTATTTATTGAGCGCTTACTATGTGCAGAGCACTGTACTAAGCACTTGGGAAGTACAAATTGGCAACATATAGAGACAGTCCCTACCCAACAGTGGGCTCACAGTCTAGAAGGGGGAGACAGAGAACAAAACCAAACATACTAACAAAATAAAATGAATAAGATAGATATGCACAAGTAAAACAAATAAATAAATAAATAAATAGAATAATAAATATGTACAAATATATATACATATATGCAGGTGCTGTGGAGAAGGGAAGGAGGTAAGATGGGGGGGATGGAGAGGGAGACGGCTTGGGAGTCACAAGGTCATGGTTTCTAGTCCCGGCCCCTGCCACTTCATTCATTCATTCAATCATATTTATTGAGCGCTTACTGTGTGCAGAGCACTGTACTAAGCGCTTTGGAAGTACAAGTCGGCAACATATAGAGACGGTCCCTACCCAACAGCGGGCTCACAGTCTAGAAGACACTGGGTTCTGATCGTGGCTCTGCCACTTGTAAGTTATGTGACCTTGGGCGAGTCACTTCACTACTCTGGACCTCAGTTACCTCATCTGTAAAATGGGGATTGAGACTGTGAGCCCCATGTGGGACAGGGACTGTGTCCAACCCGATTTGCGTGTATCCGCCCCAGCGCTTAGTGCAGTGCCTGGCACACAGTAAGGACTTACCAAATACCACAGTTATTATTATTAATGAGCTTGCAGTCTAGAGGGATGAGAAGTTAAGTGATTTGCCCAAGGTGATACAACAGGGAAGTTTTGGAGTAGGATTAGAACGCAGGTCCTCTGACTCCACTAGACGTTGCTGCTTCTCTGGTCCATAAGTATGCTTTCTCATCAATTATAGTTTAGCATAGCTATATATCTACAAATATCTATATCTATCTATAGTGGAAAAGCACAGTCCTGGGAGTCAGAAGACCCAGTTCTATTTCTGGCTCCATTACTTGCCTGCTGTATTATATTAACCTAATTCAGTTAACTTCTCTGGGCCTCAGTTTCCTCATCTGTAACTTGGGGAAAGTATATACCCATTCTCCTTCTACTTAGACTGTGAGTTGCATGAGGGGCAGGGACTGTTTGTCTGATCTGATTACCATGGATCTGCACCAGAGCTTTGTGCAGTGCTGGCACATATTAAGGGTTTAACAAATACCACAATAATTTTTAATAGAAGTATTAGGGTCAAGTAAATGTTTACTTTGAGCCCAGCACTGTACTAAGTGCTGGAAAGAATGCAGAGGTGGGAATTTCCCACCATCATTAGTCCTCCATATGATTAATATTATTAATATAATAATAATGATGATCATGGCTCAGTGGAAAAAGCCCGGGCTTTGGAATTAGAGGTCATGGGTTCAGATCCTGGCTCCCCCAATTGCCAGCTGTGTGACTTTGGCCAAGTCACTTAAATTCTCTGTGCCTCAGTTACCTCATCTGTAAAATGGGGATTAAGACTGTGAGCCTCAAGTGGGACAACCTGATCACCTTGTAACCTCCCCAGTGCTTAGAACAGTGCTTTGCACACAGTAAGCACTTAATAAATGCCATTATTATTATTAGTTATTAAGCACTTACTATGTGCAAAGGACTGTTCTAAGCGCTGGAGAGGTTACAAGATGATCAGGTTGTCCCACGGGAGGTTCACAGTCTTAATCCCCATTTTACAGATGAGGGAACTGAGGCCTAGAGAAGTTAAGTGACTTACCCAAAGTCACACAGCTGACAGTTGGCAGAACCAATTATTATCATCACTAGCAGAGCCAGTAATTATTGTTTTCCATACATTTTCTATATAAAAATTTAAAGAAGCTGTAAACTTCTTGTGGGCAGGGATCACATTCATCCCTTCATTCATTCAATCATATTTATTGAGCGCTTACTGTGTGCAGAGCACTGTGCTAAGCTCCTGGAAAGTACAATTCAGCAATGAACAGAGACAATCCCTGCCCACACCGGGCTTACAGTTGTATCTACCAACTCTGTTGTATTGTAGTTTCCAATCAGTCAATCCATCATATTTCTTGAGAGCTTAATCAATGCAGAGCACTATACTAAGCACTTGATGGATACAATATATCATAGTTCATGGACACATTTCCTACCCGCAAAGAGTTTACAAACTAGAGGGGGATAGAGACATTAATACAAAAATAAATTCTGGATATTCACATCAGTGTTGTGGAGCTGGGGAAGGGACAAATAAAAGGAGCCAATCTAAGTACAAGGGTGATGCAGAAGGGCATGGGAGAAGAGGAAATGTGGGCCCAATCAAGGTAGGTCTCTTGGAGGAGATGTATCTCAGTGAAGTAGTGTGGCTCGGTGGAAAGAGCACGGCTTTTGAGCCGAAGATCATGAGTTCAAATCCCGGCTCCACCAATTATCAGCTGTGTGACTTTGGGCAAGTCACTAAACTTCTCTGGCCCTCAGTTACCTCATCTGTAAATTGGGGTTTAAGACTGTGAGCCTGCCGTGGGACAACCTGATCACCTGGAGAAGCAGCGTGGCTCAGTAGAAAAGACCCCGGGCTTTGGAGTCAGAGGTCATGGGTTCAAATCCCGGCTCCACCGATTGTCAGCTGTGTGACTTTAGGCAAGTCACTTAACTTCTCTGTGCCTCAGTTCCCTCATCTGTAAAATGGGGATTAAGACTGCGAGCCCCCCGTGGGACAACCTGATCACCTTGTAACCTCCCCAGCTCTTAGAACAGTGCTTTGCACATAGTAAGCACTTAATAAATGTCATTATTATTAGTAGTAGTAGTATTGTAACCTCCCCAGTGCTTAGAACAGTGTTTCGCACGTAGTAAGCACTTAATAAATGCCATAATTTTTATTATTATTATTATAAGGCTTTGAAGATGGGGAGAGTCTGTCAGATATAAAGAGGCATGGTGTTCCAAGCCAGAGGCAGGATGTGGGTAAGAGGTTGGCAGAAAGATAGACAAGATCAATGTACCATGAGTAGGTTGACATGAGAGGAGAAAAGTGTGCAGCCCGGCTTGTAGTAGGACATCAGGAAGGTAAGATAGGAGGGGGAGAGGTGATTGTGTGTTTTAAAGCCAAGGGTGAAGAGTTTCCCAAGAACTTAGTACAGCAAGTACTCAATAAATACCATTGATTGATTTTGAGGGTGGGGGAGTGGGTATAGATCTATATGTGTGCAGTATAATCGACAGTGTGGCCTTGTGGAAAGGGCACAAACTTGAGAGTCAGAAGACCTGGGTTCTAACTCATCTGTAAAATAAGGATTAAAGCTGTGACCACCATGTGGGACATAGGCTGTCCCCAACCTGATGATAAACTATCTAACCCTATGTTTGACAAATATGATTTTAAAAAAAATACCACCCTGAGCCAGATCAGCCTGGAATGCCCTCTAAATAACTTTTTCCTCCAGATGAACCTTTTTTCCGTTCTTCAAAATCTTTTGGTTTTTACAATTTCAATCCAGAGTTAAAATGTGATATTGCCCTGGCATCATTCCAACCCATCTCCATCTAAAAGGGTTTTCTGAATCCACCCCCATAATTTCTTTTCCTTCTCCACATTTCCATCAGCAATCATTGACATTTAAAGAAGAAGCAGCAGCTGCCGAGGGGCCCTTTTGGACTTAGCCTATGACAAGTGCCATCTTCTCCTTACCCTCTGCCTGACTCTGCTGCCTTTCTACATGACAGTTACAAATGTTTGGCAGGGAATAATAAAGTCAATATTGCTTTTCTATGTTAACTTAATCAATCAAGCAAGCAATCATTTATTGAGTGATTACTGTTTGCAGAGCAGTGTATTAAGTGCTTGGGACTAAAATAAAACAGAGTTGATTGGCATGTTCCCTGCCCACAAGAGCCTTTATTTCACCTTACTTTCCGCCTCTGTTCAAAATCTTACTTTTGGGGAGTAATGAGGTGAATTTTCCAAATTATCCTGATTATACACCAATGGGTCAAGTCCCCTGCACCCCTGCCCATGCCTCCCCCTCACCCCCGACCCCTTATTGATGACACCTCCCCAAATCCTCGGGGAAGAAAAGTACTTTCTTGGGAAATTGGCTTGGAAGAAATGGTGAGAGAGTATAGGAAAATACCTACCTCTTTTTGAACAATCCTAAAAGAATCTTACTTTTTTATTGATTTTGTTCTCCAAAAGCAGCCAATGAAATCACTGAATATTTCATATCATATGGAGGTAAAAAGGCAGATGTACCTTTTCCACTCAAAAAATACTGTGTTCTTACCTTATGATGAATTTGGCGATTGTTATAGGGGTGTAAAGGTTTCTCCAGAGATCATGGTCATCTGACTTTTGCACAGAATCCAATGAATATGGAAGCTGTATAGGAGGACATGGGATTATGGATGGATGGACCTCAGGGCATCTTGAAGGTGGAGGTTACTTCTGGAGGTCAGTAGTCTGGGGACCACAACTGGTAGAGTCTGTGGGCTGTGACAGGAGTGGGGCTCTACCCTGATTCAGTAAATGTTGATCATCATTCTTGCTCTACATAGGGTAAGCACTCAATAAATACCATCGATTAATTGATTGCATTGTAGCACGTTTGGTGCAGTGTCACAGCACGTAATGGGATCCCAATGTCACGATAGGTCTCATGGGACTTGGCTGAGCTTAGCAAACTTTTTTTGTTGCAGAGTGGTATGGTTTCAGAGAAAAAAAAAGGATTAAAATAAACACTTTGTCTTGACTAATGATGATGGAATCTCCTAGTGAAAACAATGGAAGAGCGTCAGTCCTGAGAAGGCTCAGGACTGAGAACCTCCTTAAAGGAGTTGAATAGACTGTTAATAAAAGATTCCTGAATGCATGTGTTTTATTGTATTTGCATATTACTTGCTAATTGAGTGTATTGCAAAGGAGAATGTTTATAGGGCTCAATGGGTTGGAATTCTTTGTATGACTACGGCAGCTCTCCCCAAAAATGACGATAATAATAATAATAGTAATAACAACTGTTTTAATGGTTTTAGTGCTTACTATGTGAAAGCAATATACTAAGAGCTAGGGTAGAAAATTAGGATGATACAGTCTCTGACTAACATGGTGCTCACAGTTTAAGTGGGTTGAAGAATGTTATTTAATCTTCATTGTACAAATGAGGAAATTTAGGCCCAGAAAATTTAAGTGACTTGCCCAAGGTCACCCTGCAGACAAATGGTGGAGGTGGGATTAGAACAGATTCCCTGATTCCCTGGTCTGTGTTCTCTTCATTAGGCCACACTGGTATAGCCATTTGTTAGAGATAATATTGTTTTTAATATCTAAGGCAAGTTCACTGGGTGCCACAGTGACCAATCTACCTGGACCAGTAAGGTAGAAATGCAGAGAGATTGTTTTGGATATGATGATGATGACAATAATGATGGTATTTGTTAAGTCCTTACTATGTGCCAAGCTCTGTTCTAAGCACTGGGGTAGATGCAAGGTAATCAGGTTGTCCCATGTGGGGCTCGCATTCTTAATCCTCATTTTACAGATGAGGTAACTGAGGCACAGAGAACTTAAGTGACTTGCCCAAAGTCACACGGCTGATAAGTGGGAGAGCTGGGATTAGAACCCATGACCTCTGACTCCCAAGCCCGGGCTCTTTCCACTAAGCCATGCTGCTTCTCATGAAAACATGAGTCGTGTCAGTCATAGCCCGTTGGGACTCATAATGTGTCCCTGTCAGCTAACTATTCCTAGAATCTATAGAGTTCCCTCAGACACGGACCTTGATGTTAGCATTAAAGCGTCATCTCTGCATGTCTCTTCTCCACTAACTATTTTAAGAAAAAAGATTGGCTTCCCTAACATTCTTAGCCACCCTCTAACTGTAAACTCATTGTGGGGAGGGAATGTGTCTGGTATATCGTTATATTGTACTCTCCCAAATGCTTAGTACAGTGCTCTGCACATAGTGAACACTCAATAAATATGATTGATTGACTGATTTGTTAACATTTGACTATTGCTGCATTTTTGATGACCTGGCTTTCTCTTTTAAAATATTTCATTTCCCCCTAAATCTAAAGCTTTTGACTGTCTTCATGTAGCTGGGTTTTTTTTCTTGTCTTTCCTTCATTGTAAAGGAATTGTTGCCTGCTCCTTAGTTGTTCCACTTTCCTACAGTCATGAATTTTGATACTTCATCGTTTCACACTTCCGTATCTCTAGATAGCTCATTCTATTCAATTTCCTTCACATTATTGCAAACTCGAGTGGCAATTTGGGAAGAAGTTCCACTTGGTCATAAGTGTGTTTATATGTAGATGGTGTTACACTGAGTCAGACTCTCTTGCTCTATATATGTGTATTGAATGCATTTCATTTACACACACACACCCCAATAAAACCTTACATTTTCCTTAGTTATGACAGGCAGACAATATCACAGCAGACTCACCCAACCAGTTGTTGAGATACAGAGGGCAGAGGGCGAGACAGATAAGACCACGAAGAAACAGAGGGAAAAGAGAGAAAGGCAAAGAGGGAGAGATTCAGGAAGGAGGAGAGAAAGGGATGGAGTGGAATGAGTAGGCTTCAGGATTGTAAGGAGACAGATTTGGGAGATGTATCATGGATAAGCAATTCTACTCCTTGATGTCTCCAAAATGGGCTTTGGGAATGGAAGTGAGGACTTTTATACGTCCAGCGATTTTAACCTTTCTGACATAATTATGAAAGATAGAGCTAAGGCTGTGGCCATGCTGGGTAGGTGGTAAGCTTGTTGTGGGCAGGGAATGTATCTGTTTGTTGTTATATTGTATTCATTCATTCATTCAATCGTATTTATTGAGCGCTTACTGAGTGCAGAGCACTGTACTGAGCATTTGGGAAGTACAAGTTGGCAACATATAGAGACGGTCCCTACCCAACAGTGGGCTCACAGTCTAGAAGGGGGAGACGGAGAACAAAATAAAACATGTTAACAAAATAAAATAAATAGAATAAACATGTACAAATAAAATAGAGTAATAAATACGTACAAACATATTTACATATATACAGGTGCTGTGGGAAGGGGAAGGAGGTAAGGCGGGGAGGGATGAGGAGGGGGATGGGGAGGGGGAGGTGTACTGTACTCTCCCAAGCAGTTAATACAGTGATTTGCACACAGTAAACACTCAATAAATACGATTGAATGAATGAGTGGCTGTGGAGGAAATGATAACCCATGAGGTCATTTTGCCCCAGTTGCATTCCCCAGTACACAGGCCTATGAGAGAACCTTGAGGTATGTTACATGTCTCCCAGACAATCAATGCCTGGGAGCCATCTACAAGCCAATCCCAGTGCTCACTGGAAGCAGCCCAGCTGGTCTGGAAAACTGCACATGGGAGTCAGTAAGAGAGGAAGAGGAGGGGTTTTGCTGGACAGAGGAGAAACCAGAGTTATAACAGGTGAGAATGAGCATTATTGGAATGGCAGTGTGGCCATTATGCCCATTTTGGAGATTAATTAACTAAAGGATTCTATGAGTTGTCTTGAAATCAGACAATAAATGAGTGTCACACCTAAAGGTAAGCAGCCAGTGGTTTCACTCGTGGGGCCTACACATAGAGGCAAGAAAATCCAGACAGTGAGGAACAAAAATGAATGCTTTATCTGTATTAGAAGAAGATACCTTGATGGTGAAGTTCACCAATTACTACAAGTGTGACTGAAAAGACTAATAAGGGGTCTACTCTTCTGGTCACACTGGGCACACAAAAAGATTGTCCCTTGTGTTGTTATGCTTAACGTTTGCTGTGCATAGTGTTGTTATCTCCTTTGTCTCCTTGTCTCTCTCTGGGTGTGAAGCTTTTGTTCAGAGAAAGCACTCCTTTCTTAATCAATCAATCGCTCAATCAATCAGTGGTATTTTTGAGCACTTACTGCGTGCAGAGCATTCATTCGTTCATTCAATCATGTTTATTGAGCGTTTACTGTGTGCAGAGCACTGTATTAAGAGCTTGGGAAGTCCAAGTCGGCAACATATAGAGAGGGTCTCTACCCAACAAAGGGCTCACGGTCTAGAAAGGGGAGACAGACAACAAAACAAAACATGTAGACAGGTGTCAGAGTCCTGCACTATGCTCTTGGATGAGTACAACACAACAGAGTTGGTAGACACATTCCCTGCCCCTATGCACTTTCAGTCTAGAAGGGGAGACAGACATTAAAATAAATAAATAATGTATAGATCTGTACATTGGAGCCGTGGGGCTGAGTCTAATAACAAATTCCCGAAGGACACAGCCCCAAGTGAATATGAGGCTTTATCAGGGAAGGCCTCTTGAAGATGTGACTTTAATAAGGCTTTTTTGATGGCAACACACAGTGCAGGTCTATCTTCAGCAAATGACTCCCTGTTTTCAGCTGGGATGCAGTATTTTCGGAGACTTTGAATGGCACTTCTGTTGCCGATGAGTGGCCTCTTGAAACTCTGGAGTGCGCCGCAGTTTGCTAGACACTTTCTGAAGTCAATGAGTTAACCTTTCTAATGGCTTAACAGGACACTTATGACCAGAAAGGAAAGCTTCCCCTACTGACAGCAACAAATGCTGGTCAAGACTGGACAAGGTGGGAGGCTAAGAAGTTCAAATCAATTCTGGAAACACAAACCTGGTGACAGAAAAAGGTCTGCTGCCATTAATATTCACAGCTGGATAATGACTGATATGTCATGGCAAATAAACTGGGTTTTCTCTTTCATTTTCTCTCTATGGGTTAGGGTTCTTAGATGGAGATATTTACATATTTATTACTCTGTTTTATAAATGATGTGTATATATAATTAATAATAATAATGATAATGTTGGTATTAAGCACTTACTTTGTGCCAAGCACTGGGGGGATACAAGGTAATCAAGGTTGTCCTCCGTGGAGCTCACAGTCTTAATCCCCATTTTACAGATGAGGAAACTGAGGCAAAGATAAGTTAAGTGACTTGCCCAAAGTCACACAGCTAACAAGTGGCAGAACCCGGATTAGAACCCATGACCTCTGACTCCCAAGCCCATGCTCTTTCCATTGAGCCATGCTGCTTCTCTTCTCTATTTATTCTATTAAATAGAATAAATAATTTTATTTATTTTTAAGGTAGTGACACCTGTCTACTTGTTTTGTTTTGCTGTCTGTCTCCCCCTTCTAGACTGGGAGCTTGTTGTTGGGTAGGAACTGTATAAGGTGTCGAATTGTACTTTCCAAGCATTTAGTACAGTGGTCTGCACAAAGTAAGTTCTCAATAAATATGATTGAATTGAATTGAATGGAGACAGTGATGGAAGCCTATGAACCATGTTTGGGGCAGTGCTGGATGACTGTCTTAGCACTGTTTGAAAAGTAACATTATAATACTAAGTGCTAGGTACACGGTAATTACTCAATGAATACAATTGATTGATTAGATTTTATGTATCACCATATCACCACAGATATTATATTCATTCATTCATTCAGTCAATCGTATTTATTGAGCGCTTACTGTGTGCAGAGCACTGTACTAAGCACTTGGAAAGTACAGGTTGGCAACATATAGAGATGGTCACTACCCAACAGTGGGCTCACAGTCTAGAAAAGATGAGGAAATATTTATTATTATTATTATTATTTATTATTATTATATTTTATTATTAGAGAGCTCCTCTTGTTTTCAGGCAGTATCTTGACTCATCTGACACTTCCTCTGGCCTGGAACTCCTTTGTTTTGGGTATTTGATAACCACTTACTGCGTGTCAAATATTATTCTAAATGCCAGAATGGATGCAAGCTAATCAGGTCAAACACACTCAATCAATCAGTCAATCATATTTCTTGAACGCTTACTGTGTGCAGAGCACTGTACTAAGCGCTTGGGAAGTACAAGTTGGCAACATATAGAGACGGTCCCTACCCAACAGTGGGCTCACAGTCTAGAAGGGGGAGACAGAGAACAAAACAACAACAGAGAACAGAGAACTCCTCCCACATGGGGCTTACAGTCTAAGTAGGAGGGAGAACAGATATCTAATCCTCATTTTACAGTTGAGGAAACTGAAGCACAGAGAATTTAAGTGACACACCCAAGGTCACACAGCGAGTAATTGGCAGAGCTGGGATTTGAACCCAGGTCCTCTGAATTCCAGACCTGTACTCTATCCATTATTCAATGCCGCTTCTTCCACTCGTTCCCCCACGATCTGCCTCCTCAGCTTCAAAAACTCCTAAATTCTCACCTTCTCCAGATAGCCTTCCCTAAGTCACTCTTAACACTCATTTATTATGCTTACACACTTGTAAATCTCTTCTGTGTATATAACCAGTAAATACCCTTGCCAGTAGTGCTACTGAAATTTGTCCATAGCATTCCCAATATGGAAAGAGTTTTAAAGTAAAATTGCATGACAACAGAACTGGAGGTAGCATATATAAAATGGAAAATGAAAGTCATCAGTGCTTTCTGATAAATTCAATGGTTTTCAAGAAATATGGATGAGGTCTTTATCTCATTTATGCTGCTATAGTTTTGCAACTTAGTGGAAAATTCTGCCATGAATTTTAATAAGCTGGGCTTTGTTAAAAAGGTAAGTGAACTTGGAAAAAAATAGCATTCTCCTATTTCTAATTGTCAGTCTGTGAAGGGAGAACATATTAGTTTAATGAGGAGAGGTTTGATCGGGAAACCACCAAATGTCTTTTCTCCTGGTGGCTAAACCCTCCTAGACTTATTAGCGGAAATATTGCTTAACAAAATTTATTGACTGCTGGGGGATATGGAATGGAAATGGACATTCAACACAACCAATGATTGGATGACTAATCTTGAAGATATATTCTGGGAACATATACTTTAATAACAATAATAATGGCATTTCTTAACTGCTTTTGAAGAGTTTTAAGAGTTTTTGAAGCTGAGGAGGCAGATCGTGGGGCAACGTGAGAAGCAGAGTGGCTCAGTGGAAAGAGCCCGGGCTTTGGAGTCAGAGGTCATGGGTTCAAGTCCCGGCTCCGGCAATTGTCAGCTGTGTGACTTTGGGCAAGTCACTTCACTTCTCTGGGCCTCAGTTCCCTCATCTGTAAAATGGGGATTAAGACTGTGAGCCCCCCACGGGACAACCTGATCACCTTGGAACCTCTCCAGCGCTTACAACAGTGCTTTGCACATAGTAAGTGCTTAATAAATGCCATTATTCCTGTATATATGTTTGTACATATTTATTACTCTATTTATTTTATTTGTACATATCTATTCATTTTATTTTTTAATATGTTTGGTTTTGTTCTCTGTCTCTCCCTTCTAGACTGTGAGCCCACTGTTGGGTAGGGACTGTCTTTATATGTTGCCAACTTGTACTTCCCAAGCGCTTAGTACAGTACTGTGCACACAGCAAGCACTCAATAAATACGATTGATTGATTGATTGATTACTATGTGCAAAGCACTGTTCTAAGTGCTGGAGAGGTTACAAGGTGATCAGGTTGTCCCACGGGGGTGTTCACAGTTTTCATCCCCATTTTACAGATGAGGTAACTGAGGCACAGAGAAGTTAAGTGACTTGCCCAAAGTCACATAGCTGACAGTTGGCAGAGCTGGGATTTGAACCCCTGACTTCTGACTCCAAAGCCCATGCTCTTTCCCACTGAGCCACGCTGCTTTAAACAGTCCACCACTCATTTGAAATGGAAAACTGCTGCCCAAACAAAACAGATTTTAACAAAATGATAATGCTAGTTATATCATCATCATCATCATCAATCGTATTTATTGAGCGCTTACTGTGTGCAGAGCACTGTACTAAGCGCTTGGGAAGTACAAGTTGGCAACATATAGAGACAGTCCCTACCCAACAGTGGGCTTACAGTCTAAAAGGGGTCACAGTCTATATGCTTTTTGGCCAAAGATTCAATCAATCAATCAATAGTGGTAGTAGTAGTAATAGTCAATCTCTCAATCAAGCAATTATATTATGTTATATAATATTATAAAATATTATTTTATAATAATAAAAGTTATAATAATAATGATGATAGAAAGTACCAAGTGCTTATTTTCCAAAGCACATTGCTAAGCACTGGGATCTTGTCTTATTTTGTTAGTCTGTTTGGTTTTGTTCTCTGTCTCCCCCTTTTAGACTGTGAGCCCACTGTTGGGTAGGGACTGTCTCTATATGTTGCCAATTTGTACTTCCCAAGCGCTTAGTACAGTGCTCTGCACATAGTAAGCGCTCAATAAATACGATTGATGATGATGATGATGATGATGATGATGCTGTCGAATTATTTCCGACCCACAGTGACTCTATGGACACAACTATCCCAGATGCCTCACCTACATCTGCAATCATTCTGGAGGTGTATCCAAAGAGTGTCCTTGGTAAAAATATGGAAGTGGTTTACCATTGTCTTCTTTGCACAGTACATTCGAGTTTTCACTCTCTATCCGCTCCCATGACGCTGCTGCCCAGCACAGGTGAATTTTGTAGCAGATTGCCTTCCACTCACTAGCCACTTCCCAAGCTAAGAATGGAATGAGTATCCCTCTGCTTCACTCTCCCTCCCAAAGCCGAGACTGGTAGACTGCTGGAAACTCTCCAGGTTTGATCCCGAGAGGATAGCAAAATATTCAGAAGAGACACGGTCTCCAACAAATATAGGGCTAACACTCTACGAGGAAGAAATGGCATCTGCTACACTTGTTTTTAAAAGGTCCCCTGCTCAGTTCAGCCTGTCAGACCAAATGATGGGGAATTTTTGATTGTTTTGCAGACGCTTTTTGGCCAAAGATTCAATCAATCAATCCATAGTGGTAGTAGTAGTAATAGTCAATCCGTCAATCACTTACAGTTTGCAGAGCACTTGGGAGAGTTCCCTGTCCTCAACAAGCTTACAGTCTAGAGGGGGAGACAAAAATTGCGATGAGTAATAATAATAATGATGGCATTTGTTAAGCACTTACTATGTGCAAAGCACTGTTCTAAGCTCTGGGGAGGTTACAAGGTGATCAGGTTGTCCCACGTGGGGCTCACAGTCTTAATCCCCATTTTCCAGATGCGGGAACTGAGGCCCACAGAAGTGAAGTGACTCACCCAAAGTCACGCAGCTGACAAGTGGCGGAGTCAGGATTTGAACCCAGGACTTCTGACTCCAAAACCCGGGCTCTTTCCACTGAGCCATGCTGCTTCTCCTGTATAATATGACATAGTATAATATAATATAGCATAAGATAATATAGTACAATATAGTATAGCATAAGATAACATAGTATAATATAGAATAATTTAATGTAATATAACATATGTTGCCAACTTGTACTTCCCAGGGGCTTAGTGCAGTGCTCTGCACACAGTAAGTGCTCAATAAATAAATAAATAAATAAATAAAAATTTTGTATATGTAAGTAATAATAATAATAATAATAATTATGGCATTTATTAAGTGCTTGCTATGTGCAAAGCACTGTTCTAAGCGCTGGGGAGGTTACAAGGTAATCAGGCTCACAGTCTTAATCCCCATGTTCCAGATGAGGTACCTGAGGCACAGAGAACTCAAGTGACTTGCCCAAAGTCACACAGCTGACAATTGGCAGAGCGGGGATTTGAACCCATGACCTCTGACTCCAAAGCCCGTGCTCTTTCCACTGAGCCACGCTGCTTCTCTGTACATCCTATGTACAGAGAAGTACATCCTATGGGATCAAGGGAAGTATTAATAAAGGGTGTAAATCCTAGGGAAAGGGTGATGAAGAAGGGATTAGGAGAAGAGGAAATGAGGGCTTAGTTGGGGAAGGAATCTTGGAGGAGACGTAATTTTAATAAGGCTTGGAAGGTGAGGAGAGTGTAAATCTGTCGGATATGAAAACTGAGGGAGTTCCCCGCAAGAGGCAGGATGTGGGCAAGGTGTCGGTGGGAAATAGATGAGATCAAGGTATAGTAAGTAGGTTGTCATTAGAGTAGTGAAGTGTTCAGGCTGAATTATAGTAGGAAATTAGTGAGGAAAGGGAGGAAGGGTCAAGCTGAATGTTTTAAAGCCTGTGTTAAGGAGTTTCTGTTTGATGTGAAGGTGGATGACTTGCTCATTTGCTCCCAGCCCCATAGTATTTACATGCATAGCTGTCATTTTTTCAAAAAATTTATATTAATGTCTCTCTCCCCCGCTACACTGTAAGCTTGTTGTGGGCAAGGAATATGTCTGTTATATTGTTATATTGTACACTCACAGATGCTTAGTACAGTGCTCTGAATGTAGTAGGCCCTCAATAAATATGATTAACTGACTGACTGACTGGATGGCCAACCATTGAAGGTTCTTGAGGAGTGAGGAAACATGGACTGAATAGGTTTCTAGAAAAATGATATGGCAACAGAATGAAGTATGGATGGGAGTGGGAAGAGACAGAAAGGAGGGAGGTCAGAAAGAAGGCTGATTCCGTGATCAAGGTGGGATAGGATAAGTGCTTGGATTAATGCAGTAGGATCTTGGATGGAGAGGAAAAGGATGGTTTTAATGATGTTTTGACAGGTGAAGTGACAGGAATTAGTGACAGATTCACTCATTCAATTGTATTTACTGAGAACCTACTGTGTTTAGAGTACTGTACTTAGCACTTGGACAGTACAGTACTGCAATAAAGAGAGACAATCCCTCCCTACAACGAGCTCACAGTCTAGATGGAATAATTATGGTATTTGTTAAGCCTTTATCATGTGACAGGTACTGTACTAAGCGCTGGGGTGCTTACAAGCAAATTGGATTCAACACAGTCCCTGTCCCGCATGGGGCTCACAGTCTAAATCCCCATTTTACAGGTGAGGTAACCGAGGAACGGAGAAGTGAAGTGATTTGCCCAAGGTGTCACAACGGACAAGTAGTGGAGCCCTCATTAGAACCCATGACCTTCCAACTTGCAGGCCCGCGCTCAAACCACAAAGCTACACTGCTTTTTGAATATGTGGGCTGAATGAGAGAGATGAATTGAGGATAACACCAAGGTTATGGGGCATGTGAGTCAGGAAGCACAGTGATGTTGGGTTCCACTGATGAGAATGTCAGGGTAAGGACAGGGTTTGGGCCACAATATGAGTAGTTCTGTTTAGGACAGGTTAAGTTTGAGGGGTTGGTGGGATAACCATGTAAAGGTGTCCCAAAAGAAAAGAAATATGAAACTAAAAAGTAGTTTGGTGTAGTAGAAAGAGCACGGAGCTGGGAGACAGAAGGCCTGAGATCTAAATATGTTGCCAACTTGTACTTCCCAAGTGCTTAGTACAGTGCTCTGCACACAGTAAGCGCTCAATAAATATGATTGAATGAATGAATAAATGAAAGAATCTAAAGACAGCTCCTCCACCTGTCTCCTGGGTGACCTTGGGCAAGTCATTTAACATCTCGGTGCCTCAGTTACCTCATCTGTAAAATGGAGATTAAAACAGTGAACCCCATGTGGAACACCCTGATAACCTTGTATCTACCAAATGCTTGGAACAGTGCTTGACACATTTTCATTCATTCAGCATGGTTCAGTGGAAAGAGCCCGGGCTTGGGTGTCAGAGGTCATGGGTTCTAATTCTGAGTCTGCTACTTGTCAGCTGTGTGACTTTGGGCAAGTCACTTCACTTCTCTGGGCCTCAGTTTACTCATCTGTAAAATGGGGATTAAGACTGTGAGCCCCACGTGGGACAACCTTGATTACATTCTTTCCCCCCAGCACTTAGAACAGTGCTTGGCACACTGTAAGTGCTTAACAAATACCAACATTATTATTATAAATTCATTCAATCATATTTATTGAGCACTTATTGTCTACAGAACACTGTACTAAGCACTTGGAGAGTACAATTTGGCAACAGAGCACAAGCCTGGGAGTTAAAAGGTCATGGGTTCTAATCCTGCTTTCACCACTTGTCTGCAGTGTGATGTCAGACAAGTCACTTCACTTCTCTATGCCTCAGTTACCTCATCTATAAAATGAGGATTGAGACTGTGAGCCCCATATGGGACGACGATTTTCTCCAACCTGATTTGCTTGTATCCACCTCTGCACTTAGTACAATACTAAGCTCTTAACAAATACCACAATTATTATTATTCTGATGATAATTAAGAAGCCATTAACAAGTGAACTGCTGAAGATAGCAATCAGGGAGATAAAAATAGCAGGGGCAAACGTTTTGATAAAGTGTGAAGGAATGGATTGGGAAATGCAGGGGAAGGGGTGGATTTGGAGAGAAGGCAGGAGATCTCCTGTTGAGATATGGCTGGGAAAGATGGGAGATTTGAAGGGGCAGGAGGAGGGAAGGATTCATTCATTCATTTATTCAGTCATATTTATTAAACTCTTAATGTGAGCAGAGCACTGTACCAAGTGCTTGGGAAAGAACAGTACAACAATAAACAGTGACAATCCCTGCCCACAAGGAGCTCACAGTCTAGAGAGGGGAAGACAGACATCAGTAAATAAGTATATAAATAAATAAAATTACAGATCTATACATGAGTGCTGTGGGGCTGGGAGATAGGGGAAGAAAAAGTGAGCAAATCAGGGTAATAATAATAATAATAATGGTATTTGTTAAGCACTTATTATGTTCCAAGCACTGTTCTAAGTGCTGGGGGAGATACAAGGCAATCAGATTGTCCCACAGGGGGCTCACAGTCTGAATCTCCATTTTACAGATGAGGTAACTGAGGCACGGAGAACTTAAGTGACTTGCTCAAAGTCACACAGCTGACAAGTGGGAGATGAGGAAAAGTGAGGCTTAATCTGGAAAGGCCTCTTGGAAGAGATGTACCTTCAATAAGGCCTTGAAGTGACAGAGTCCATTGGATTTAAGGAGGGAGGAAGCAGCGTGGCTCAGTGGAAAGAGTGCAGACTTGGGAGTCAGAAGTCATGAGTTTGAATCCTGCCTCTGCCACTTGTCAGCTGTGTGACTCTGGGCAACTCACTTAACTTCTCTTTGCCTCAGTTTCCTCACCTGTAAAATGGGGATTAAGGCTGTGAGCCTCCTGTGGGAAAACCTGATCACCTTGTAACCTCCCCAGAGCTTAGAACAGTGCTCTGCACATAGTAAGCACTTAATAAATGCCATCGTTATTATCATTATTATTCCGGGCCAGAGGCAGGACGTGGGTCTGGGGTCAGCAGTGAGGCAGGAGAGTTCAGGGTACAGTGAGAAGGTTAGCGCTAGAGGAGTGAAGTATGAGGGCTGGCTTGAAGAAAGAGAGAAGAGAGGTGAGTGAGGTGTTGGAGTGTTTTAAAGCCAATGGTGAGTAGTTTTTTTTGATATTCTCTATTTATTTATTTTATTTGTTATTACTGTATTTATTTATTCATTTATTTGTACATATTTATTCTATTTATTTTGTTTTGTTAATATGTTTTGTTTTGTTCTCTGTCTCCCCCTTCTAGACTGTGAGCCCACTGTTGGGTAGGGACCGTCTCTATATGTTGCCAACTTGTACTTCCCAAGTTCTTAGTACAGTGTTCTGTACACAGTAAGCACTCAATAAATACGATTGAATGAATGAATGAATGAATATGGAGGTGGATGGGCAACCACTGGAAATTTTTGAGGAGGGGGGTGACATGCTCTGAATGTTTTTGTAGAAAGAGGATACAGGTAGCAGCGTGAAGTATGGACTGGAGTAGGGAGAGACAGGAGGCTGGGAGGTCAGCAAGGAGTTTTATACAGTAAGCTAGCTGGCATAGGATGAATGATTGTATAAACACAGTAGCGATTTGGATGGAGAAGAAAGGGTGGATTTTAGAGATGCTGTGAAGTTGGAACTGACAGGATTTGGTGATGGATTGAATATGTGGGTTGAATGAGGGAGAGGAGTCAAGGATATCACCCAGGTTATGGGCTTGTGAGGCAGGAGGGATGGTGGTGCCATCTACAGTGATGGGAAAGTCAGGGAGAGGACAGGATTTGGGTGGG
The DNA here is from genome assembly GCF_015852505.1 of Tachyglossus aculeatus. Lineage (NCBI taxonomy): Eukaryota > Metazoa > Chordata > Mammalia > Monotremata > Tachyglossidae > Tachyglossus > Tachyglossus aculeatus. The sequence goes on from NC_052069.1 coordinate 25,579,194, forward strand.
AAGAAAGGGAGCTCTGTTTTGGACATTGTTAAGTTTGAGGTGCCGGAAGGACAACCAAACAGAGATGTCTTGAAGGGAGGAGGAGATGTGAGCCTGGAGAAAGGGAGAGAGATCAGGAAAGGAGATGTAGATTGGAGAAGAGCAGAGGAGATTTTAGGGACATCACACTTGATGATTCAAATGGTCTCAATAAAGTATAATAATAATAATAATAATAATGGTATTTGTTAAGTGCTTACTATGTGCAAAGCACTGTTCTAAGGGCTGGGGAGGTTACAAGGTGATCGGGTTGTCCCATGGGGGGCTCACCATCTTCATCCCCATTTTACAGATTAGGTAACTGAGGCACAGAGAAGTTAGGTGACTTGCCCAAAGTCACACAGCTGACAATTGGTGGAGCTGGGATTTGAACTCATGACCTCTGACTCCAAAATCCGTGCTCTTTCCACTGAGCCACGTTCTTTCTCATAAGTATGTGGCCAGGTCATTAGGGGCTGGAGATGGGAGATGTAGGGAGACAGAGGGTTGGAGGATGGAGCTGAATGTCGGAAACAATTTCGAGTAATAGCAGCATAGTAGTGGTAGGAGTAGTATTATTAATAGCAGCAGCAACAGTTATTGAGTGCCCTTGATTCTCAAGACAATAAGCTCCTTAAAAGCAGGAGACATGTCTACCAAATCTAACTCTCCCAAGCACTCAGTAAATATGATTGATTTATTCAGTACAATTCAGTGCACTATTTGAGCCATATGGACAGCAAAGGGTAATGAAGGGGCACATTTTCAGCTTACAAGGAAGTTACATTCTAAAGGAGGAAACAAATATTAAAGTCTGTCTCCCCCTTCTAGACTGTGAGCCCGTATTGGGTAGGGACCATCTCTACATGTTGCTAACTTGTACTTGCCAAGTGCTTAGTACAGTGCTCTGCACACAATAAGCGCTCAATAAATACGATTGAATGAATGAATGAATAGTATGCAAAATGAATACATTGAGTGGACTTCTATGCGTGAATTCTGAGGAGAGTGTGAATAAATTCGTAAGTGCTAGAATTTGCTCAAAGGATGAGCTTGCTCAGGTTATTAGGAAATTCATTGCTACTTAAGTGGATGCAAAAGATTATTAATATAACATGTCCAAAAGAGAACTCCTAGTTTTCCTATCCCTGTCCGATGGGAAATAACTGGGGAAATCTGTTATCAGAAATTGGGATGTTAGGAAATTTTTGAGGTTTAAGAAAGCTGTGATTGTACCATTTTGGTGGCAGAAGCAGCATGGCTTAGTGGGTAGAGTAAGTACAAGGTCAGAAGGACCTGGGTTCTAATCCCAGCTCCATCACATCATCATCATCATCATCAATAGTATTTATTGAGCGCTTACTGTGTGCAGAGTACTGTACTAAGCGCTTGGGAAGTACAACACATGTCTGCTGTGTGACCTTGGGCAAGTCACCTAATGTCTCTGTTCATCAATTACTACATCTGTAAAATGGGGATTGAGTGGGAGGCCCATGTGGGATAGGTACTGTATCCAACCTGATTAACTTCAGTCTACCCCAGTGTTTAGAACAGTGCTTGGCACATAGTAGTAATAATAATAATAATGATGGCATTGGTTATGTGCTTACTACGTGCCAAGCACTGTTCTAAGCACTGGAGGATGCGAGGTGATCAGGTTGTCCCACGTGAGGTTCTCAGTCTTAATCCCCATTTTACAGATGAGGTAACTGAGGCACGTAGAAGTGAAGTGACTTGCCCAAAGTCACACAGCTGACAATGGCAGAGCCGGGATTTGAACCCATGACCTCTGACTCCCAAGCCCGGGCTCTTTCCATTGAGCCACACTGCTTCTCTAGTAAGTGCTTAACAAGTACCACAATTATTATGATTGTGGTTATTAGAAGGAGTTACAGGCCGGGGTAACAGCATGAGTGAGATTTTAGCTAGAAGATGAGCTAGGGAGAAATTAAGAGTGTGAGGGGAAGGCAGTAGATGTCAGTCATACTCATTGAGCACTTACAGTATGCAGAGCTCTGCACTAGGCACTTGGGAGGGTACAATATAGCAATATAATATAGATATTCCCTGCCCACGACTAATGTACAGGCTAGAGAGTGAGCTTACAGATATAATAATAATAATGGCATGCGCTTACTACATGCAAAACACTGTTCTAAGCACTTGGGAGGTTACAAGGTGATCAGGTTGTCCCACATGGGGCTCACAATCTTAATCCCCATTTTACAGATGAGGTAACTGAGGCCCAGAGACGTTAAGTGACTTGCCCCACGTCACAGAGCTGACAAGCGGTGGAGCCGGAATTTGAACCCATGACCTCTGACTCCAAAGCCCGGGCTCTTTCCACTGAGCCACGCTGCTTCTGGAGAAAGTTCTACGATGATGTTGAAGATGGAGAAAGTTCAGTGCAAATACAAATAAGGGTACAGCTAATTGAGCAATTTGGAGGCTGCCCTGGGGAGCAAAGAGCACAGTTTCTGTTTGGGCATGTCAACTGGTAAATCTGCCACCTGCACTCTAGGATAGGGACCAGATGCTTAGTTCCTCATCTTTCAGTCTTTTTTAGGTTTGTGAGGAGTGTGTCCAAATCTGACAGCTTGACTAGATCTGGTAGGTGAGTCTGTCCAGCTGGGTGTATCTTAAGAGGCCCCTGGGACAAACACTTCCCCACTGGTTTCATTTGAAGAAAAGAAAACACTTAACCCAATCACTCTGTTTCCCCTGGGCTCTCAGCCAGATTCTGAGTGAGAAAATGATCCAAACGAGGTCTGAGTCAATGCTTCTGAAATATTTCCCTTCCCCTCTGGGTACTGAAGTTAGGTTGCCAACGCTGTACTCACCCGTGGAGTGTTGTTTTAGCACCAAGGATGCCGAAGAGTTGGTTTTGCACCATGTCCACATGTCAACATTTTTATACATGATATTTCCTCATTCCAGAGCTGTCTCGCTCCATCTGAGGTTAAGAAAGATTAGTGGAGTCACTCCTAAGCCAACTAGACCTAATGAAAACCTCTTCATCCATCCACAGAACAACAGGCCCACCCAAACCCCACTCAGTTCCAAGCTTGAGTTTTCAATATAACATTATTTTGGCTTTAAACAAACTCCCATCTTTCTCTCCAAAGTGATCTTTACACTGCAAGTACAAAAAAAAAAAAAGTGTATTCCATATTGCCTTAGCAGTCAATTAATTTACAGTTGGCATTAGAGAAGCAGCGTGGCTCAGTGGAAAGAGCACGGGCTTGGAAGCCAGAGGTCATGGGTTCGAATTCCATCTCTGCCACTTATCAGCTGTGTGACTTTGGGCAAGTCACTTCATTTCTCTGAGCCTCAATTACCTCATCTGTAAAATGGGGATTAAGACTGTGAGACCCATGTGGGACAACCCGATCACCTTGTTTCCCCCCCGCAGCGCTTAGAACAGAGCTTCGCACATAATAAGCACTTAACAAATACCATTATTATTATTATTATTCTAGCTGGATCAGAACTTCCCTGCTGCCACTGCATTTTGCACAGATGTAGTCCCAGTAAATTAATTTTCAGAGAAGACACCAGTGATGGTGATGGTATGTATTAAGTGCTTGCTACATGCCGCATTCTAAATGTGAGTCATAGTCAAATAATAAGAACCAGTACAAGGGACATAAGTCTTAGGATACCAGTCTTGATGTCCAACAATAATACTAATAATACTACTACTGCTAATAATGGTATTTGTTAAGCACTTACTATGTGCCAGCCAGTGTTGGGGTGGAGAAAAGCAAACTGGGTTGGGTACAGTCCCTGTCTCACGTAGGGTTCACAGTCTCAATCCCCATTTTACAGATGAGGTAACTGAAGCCCAGAGAAGTAAAGTGATTTGCCCAAGGTCACACAGCAGATGATTGGCAGAGCCAGAATTAGAACCCATGACCTTCTGAATCCCAGACCCATGCTCTATCAACTACGCCATCCCCAAATAAGTCCTTATTTCCTCTTCTTCCACTCCCTTCTGGCTCATTCTTTCACTTGGATTTGTATCCACTGTTCATTCCTTCCTCATTCCCACAGCACTTAGATACATATTTTTATCTTATTTATTTATATTAATGTCTGTCTCCCCTTCTGGACCGTAAGCTCATTTTTGGCAGGGAATGTTTCTACCGACTCTTTTATATATGCTCTCCCGAGTGCTTAGTACTTACTGCTCAGTACCCAGTACTCAATAAATACGATTTATTGTTTGACACAGTCCCTGTCCCATACAAAGCTCACAGTCTAAGGATGGGAAAACAGTCAGTCAATTGATGATATTTTTAAGCACTTTCTGTGTGCGGAGTGCTGCATTATGCAATTGGGAGAGTACAATGCAACAGAGTTGTAGATATGTTCCCTGCCCAGAAGGAGCTTACACTCTAGAGTGGGAAATTACATTAAAATTAATTATGGATAGGTTCACAAACGATGTGGGCTAAGGGCGGGGTGAATATAAAGTGCTTAAAGGATACAGATCTAAATGCCTATGTGACTCAGAAGGGAGAGAGAGTGGGGGGAAGCAGGTATCTTACCCCCATTGTATTGGTGAGGATAATAAATACTCATGATTTTCCTGCCTCTTAGTTTGAAATGACCTACACCAAAAAATTATTTGGGTCCTCAGCCTAATTTGTTACACGTGTATATATACAGAAACACATTTTTCTTCATCACATTTTATTCTTCAGAAAAAGCATGACTAATATAATATTTCCTTTCTTCTGTTTCCCAGGATGACCTGGTTACTGTCCAATGCTATCACAAGTCTTTGTTCTTGGTTAGACTTCCAAATTTTCTGCTGATTAGTGTTGGACCTTATCAACATATTTCAAAATTTCAATTGCTCTGCCTCAGTGAAATATGGACTGGAGAAGGGAGACCCTGGAGGAAGGGCATTCTGCAAGAAGGTGGATGCAGTAGTTTTTTTGTGGGGGAGGTTTAATTGTATTTACTAAGTGCTTACTATGTGTCATGTGTGCTTACAGTACACATGTAAGTGCTTGTAAGTGACAGTAAGTGCTTACTATGTGTGCATGGAGTACATGCAAGATAATCAGGTTAGTCCCTGTGTCACATGGGGCACACAATTGTGTGAACCAGTGTGGTAACACTTTGGATGTTGAGGAACTGACCATACTTTGGAAATATTGTGGAAGAAGAACTGGCAGGATTTGGTGACAGACTAATGTGGGTGTTCATTCATTCATTCAATCGTATTTATTGAGCGCTTACTGTGTGCAGAGCACTGTACTAAGCTCTTGGGAAGTACAAGTTGGCAACATATAGAGATGGTCCCTACCCAACAGTGGGCTCACACTCCAGGGTGTTGAAAAAGAGAGATGATTTAAGGATAATGCTGAGGTTACAGATATTAGAGATGGGGAAATTGATATTTTCAAGAGTAATTGGAAGGTTGGAAGGAGAGGATTTGGGAAGGAACAAGAATAATTCAGTTTTGGATATGTTGAGATAGACATGCCAATAGGGTAATCATCTAGGTATGTCCTGGAGGCAGAAGGTGGTGAAAGTTTGCAGAGAAGTGCAGTGAAGGCTAGTGAGGTAGATTTGAGAGTCATCCATGGAGGTGTGATATCGAAGCTGTGAAAGTGGAAGAGCTCTCCAAGGGAATGATTTTTGAATGAGAAGCAGTGTAAGCTTAGAGGACACAGCCCGGGTCTGTGGGTCAGGAGGACTCTGGGTTCATTCGTTCACTCATTCAATCATATTTATTGAGCACTTACTTTGCGCAGAGAACTGTACTAAGTGCTTGAGAAGTACAAATCGGCAACATATAGAGATGGTCCCTACCCAACAATGGGCTCACAGTACAGAAGGGGGGAGACAGACAAAAAAAACCCAGAACAAGTAGATAGGTGTCAATACCAACAGAATAAATAGAATTATAGCTATATACACATCATTAATAAAAGAATTATAGTAAATATGTACAAATAAAATGAATAGAGTAATAAATATGCACAAATATATACAACTGCTGTGGGGAGGAGAAGGGGGTAGGGTAGAGGGAGGGAGGGGGGTGATGGGGAGGAAGGAAAAGGAGAGGAAAAAGAGGGGGTTCAGTCTGGGAAGGCCTCTTGGAGGAGGTGAGCTCTCAGTCGGGCTTTGAAGGGAGGAAGAGAGCTAGCTTGGCGGATGGACAGAGGGAGGGCATTCCAGGCCAGGGGAAGGACTTGGGCCGGGGGTTGATGGTGGGAAAAGCGAGAACGAGGCCCAGTGAGGAAGTTAGCCATGGCAGAGGAGCTGAGGGTGCAGGCTGGGTTGGAGAAGGAGAGAAGGGGGGTGAGGTAGGAGTGGGTGAGGTGATAGACAGCCTTGAAGCTAATTTCTAATTTGAAGCAGCAGAGTAGAAGGATAAGCACTTAAGTGCTGTGGACTGGGGTAGGATCAATATCAAATTACTTAATTCTTCCCCTCTAGATTGTAAATTCATTGTGTGCAGGGAACGTGTCTATGAAGTCCTTTGTGTTGCACTCTCCAAAGCACTTAGTACAGTGCTTTTCACAGAGTAAGTTGTCGATACATACCTTTGATTCAGTGAAGGGGTGAAGCAGAAAGATAAGAGAGGTTAATCAGGGAAGACTTCTTGGAGGATATTCATTCATTCAGTTGTATTTATTGAGTGCTTACTGTGTGCAAAACACTGTACTAAGCACTAAACATGTGATTTTAGGACAGCTTTAAGAGGAGGAGATTGGTGATCTGTTCAGTTTGAGCAGGGAACAGGTTTCAGGCCAGAAGGAGGATATGAATCAATCCCTCAACCCATCTGTTGCACCTCTTATTCATGAAACACTGTACTAAACCCTTGGGAGAGAGAGTGTCACAGGAATAAAATATTTGTTCCTGCTCTCAAGGAGGTCACAATATAATGGGAAAGATAGAGACAAAAATGCTTTATAAATAAATATGGAGTTGCAAGAAGGAATTCAACGCCACAAGGGTGAATATAGAAGATGAATAATAAAAATTGTAGTAATAATAAAAATAACGTTCACTGTGGGTGGGGAATGTGTCTGTTTATGGTTGTATTGTACTCTCCCAAGGGCTTAGGACAGTACTCTGCTCAGAGTAAGCGCTCAATATGATTGAATGAATGGACAACAGCAGCCAATGTTGTAGTTCAGTGCTTACTAGAGAATCATTATTATTATTATTACTAAGTGATAAAAACTGGAATAGGTACAATACCATCAGATCAGAGACAGCACCTGTTCTACAAAGGGCTTACAATAAGGGAATATGCAAATGAAAATACAGATAAAATTATCTAGGTTCTGATACATATACATATGAACCTATTACATAGCTTCTGAGGCTACTAAGATACATTTATGGTCTTGACTATAAAAAAGGCTTTGAACCTCTGCAGCTTTAGAACTATGTAGTTAATGAAATGCCAAACGATGGCATTATTAGGTGCTGATAGGTTGCAAGATTCTTGCATTAAATTGAATGATTTGTTTTTCAATGGAAATATGCGAGCAAAGGCTTTAAGGAATTCCAGACTTTCTAAATGTGCTTAAAACCAAACTAAATTGCCTGAAAAAGGTCTAGCTAATTTCCATTCCCTTGTTTCAGGTGACATTTATCTCCCTTGAATCTGGATAGATTCTTCAGGATAAGTAGGAAGTGTTTGTTTTAAAAGAATGCAAACGATGAAATAACGTTTACCAGTCACATCTTTGCCAGGGTAATGAAACAGCATTAGAGTCAATGCCTCAAGAAGCAAGAGTAACTTAATTTTCAGTCATTAGCAGCAAAAAATTAAGATCGCACTAATTTGTATGCATTAGTATAGCGAAAATGATAGAGCTGTAATCCTAGCTATAATTCTGACACAGGCCATTAAAATAAACCATATGTTATGTACATAAATATATTAAATACACAAAATGCACCTCATTGATCCGGGCACATTTCTAAATTGAATTTTTTGAATAGGAATAGGGCACAGATCGGAATGAAAAGAAGAAATTCCAGAAATATGCATATTTCTGTGATGTGTTTAGTATTCCTGGGTGAGTCAGCAACAAGCAACCGGTTTCCCACGTGCCCTTTCAATCTGAAAGGCCACCTGCCAGTTCATTCCCATTTTCCCCTCAATGGGTTATCAGTTGAATATGAATTAGTACAGTTAGAATATTTGCAGGAGACCTGCTCTCTTATTCTACTGCAAATGGGCAGAAAAGCAGCTACTGTACTTTCCTATTGCCATTTAACTCCAAAAGACTATTGTCTCTCCAATTATTATCTCCCCCGTGCTAGGCAGCATGCTAATGACTAAGTGTCAATTAGTTAGGCCAAAGACAAACGATCCAAATCGTAGGGGCCTTTGAAGCGAAACATGTGTTCCCTATTCTACTGCAAACACCTGATTGCCAGCCAGTTTCTGGCAATTAAAACTACCCAGAGTAACTGGTTCAAATTTCTCTCCCTAAGGAATCCTAACAGATGCATTGAAAGCTGGACAGGCGGTGAATCATGCCAAAAAAGAGTGGTTAGTTAAATCCTCAATCTAACAATGCAATGATTTGGTTCCTTAGAATATGAAAGTTCACTTGGCTCCATTGTGATTCCTAACTAGGTCTTAGTCATTCTAACCTGAAATGACTATCAGAAATGAGGTTCTTTTTTTTTTCTGAGATTCAGAGTGGGACTGTCTGTGTGCATGTGTGCATTCACTCAGGGGGAAGCAGCATTATTTAAACATTTGTACCCATCCTTCACCTCTTCCTAACTGCTCTCTCTACCTGCTTACTCTCCAATAGTTCTTTCCCTTCCTCTTTCAAACACATGCACACTTTTTCTATCCTAAAAGAACTCTCGTTCGACCTTACTGTCCCTTCCAGCTATTTCACCCTTCCACCCCCAACACCCCTACTATTTATGTACATATCCTTATGCTTCGTTGCTTCCCTTACCTGTTGTAGCAATCTGTCCAGCTGGCCCCCACAATCTGGATAGGGAGGAGGAAGCCAGGAGAGTCTCTCTGGGATGCCCTTCCCTGAGGGCAGTATAACTAATGCCTTATATGATAGGATTCGGCACCAAGTTCCTCCTTAATCCAAGGGAAGGATTAGGGAGGAAGTCGCCAGGCCAGTTAGTTGGAAGAGAAGGCCTAGTCCTTCCTGAGAGAAAAGGCAAATAACGATAATATCATAAACCACCATAGGGAACAGCAAGGAACACAAAGTGGGGAAAACTACTACAAAGGGCTCCATTTTTTTCCCCGCTTTTTAAAAGAAGTTAATTCTCTGTCATATCTCAGAGTTTTTCAACTGGGGAGGTTTTTTTTTTCTTAAATGAGTAACAAACATTTTTGAGGTTTGATTTCTGGTAAGGGGCTGATAGCCAAAGGTGACTCATTCCCAGATTGCTTTGGAAGCCCAGAGAGCCACCACACTCTTGGAGAGATGTCCCTAATGTGTCCTATCCATAGACTGAGGAAAGAGAAAGGACTATCTGGGGGTATTTTTGATCGTGTTTTCCCCAGGTAATTCTAAGTTCTTGAAACACTACAGGGTACTGAATGGAGAACAGCAGCGTAGCTCAGTGGAAAGAGACCGGGCTTTGGAGTCAGAGGTCATGGGTTCAAATTCCTGCTCCATCAATTGTCAGCTGTGTGACTTTGGGCAAGTTACTTCACTTCTCTGTGCCTCAGCTACCTCATCTGTAAAATGGGGATAAAGACTGTGAGCCCCCCGTGGGACAACCTGATCACCTTGTAACCTCCCCAGTGCTTAGAACAGTGCTTTGTACATAGTAAGCACTTAATAAATGCCATTATTATTATTTTTACTGAGTGGAGACAGTTGCTCAAAACTGTGACCTGCCAGGAGCAAGCTTCAGGCTAGAGAGGACAGTGAGAAGTTCTGGAGTGTACACTGAGGCTGTGTTCAGAGTTGCCCTTAGGAATGGGGTGAGTACTCCTGGTGCCCAGATGATAATGATGGCATTTGTTAAGCACTTACTATATGCCAGGCACTGTACTAAGCACTGGGGAGGATACAAGCAAGTCAAATTAGACACATTCCCTGTCCCATGGGGGGTTCACAGTCTCAATTCCCATTTTACAGATGAGGTAACTGAGGCACAGAGAAGAGAAGTGACAAGACCAAGGTCAAACAGCAGACCAGTGGCGGAGCTGGGATTAGAACCCATGACATTATGCTTCCCAGGCCCATGCTCTATGGTCTCTCTGATTCCTTGGGAATCCCAGCATTGGCTTGTTCTTGGGGGATCTTTCAGAAATGGGGACAACCACAGGATCAGTTCTGCAGGGGGAGAGCTTGACTCGGAGCAGGGAGGCCGGCATTGCAGAGTCCAAACAGTAGGCAGTCATAGAGGAAGGAGAACTTGGGTATAGATTCTCAGATGTGAGAAAGCTTGATCCCTGACTAGACTGGAAACCAGCCCTCAATTGCAGTTTTGGTTGGGGTATTAACCCGCACTGAGTTTGGAGAAGGAGGGAGCTGCAGAACGGTAGCTGAAACTTCACATAATCCTGACATTGATGGGGAAGGGAAAGGCGGTCTCCCATACTCAGCTCAGAAGAAAATTAGCACTACAAAGGTCAGCATCCCAGGTCAATCTGCCCTGAGCAGACAGGTGACAGAAGTGCCTGGATTAGATTCCTGGGAAAAATTCAGGCTTTGGCATATGAGGACATAAATAATAATAATAATAATAATGGTATTTGTTAAGTGCTTACTATGTGCAAAGCACTGTTCTAAGAGCCCGGAGGGTTACAAGGTGATCAGGTTGTCCCACGTGGGGCTCACAGTCTTCATCCCCATTTTACAGATGAGGTAACTGAGGCACAGAGAAGTTAAGTGACTTGCCCAAAGTCACACAGCTGACAAGTTAAGTGCTTAGTACAGTGCTCTGCCCACAATAAGTGCTCAATAAATATGATTGAATGAATGAAGTGGTGGAACCGGGATTAGAACCCATGACCTCTGACTCCCAGTCCTGTGCTCTTTCCACTTAGCCATGCTGCTTCTCTACCTAAGTATGGTTGCCCAGAAATCATGAAGGCTTGGTGAAGGGACTCTGGGGGTAGGGGATGGACAGGCCAAGGTCTACCTAGGGCTCAGAAAAGGGAAAAAAGGTTTTTCAGATTTGGGATGATGTAACCTCCCTAGAGCTTAGAATAGTGCTTTGTACATACTAAGTGCTTAATAAATGCCATCATAAAAAAAAGCAGAGGTCTCCTGATGGCCAGGGTGGATTTATTTTTGACCAGAGACTGAAGGACTGGATTTGAAGCCATCTCCCTGGATGTGGCAAAATGGGTAATAATAATAATGATAATAATAATGATAAATTTGCCCCATAGGTTTCATGATCCCAGAGTCAAGATCACCCTGCAAAAATGATTTTGATCTTAGCACATCATCAATGTGGGACAGTTCACTTACTTGGGGAAGCAGTGGCTGTGGGGGCTCATAGGTTTTGGGGCACATGAAGATCCAAAGCAAGGTTCCCCTTACACAATCATCCCAGGAGGGTGAGAGATGAACTACATGGAGACACTGATGTAAACATTCATGAGGGGGTGGGAATTCACATATTCTACACTTCCCAGATGTGCGGGCACAGAATGACCACGGTGGACATTCATTCATTCAATCATATTTATTGAGCGTGTACTGTGTGCAGAGCACTGGACTAAGCACTTGGACATCCCCACAGACAAGACATGGACAGTAACAAAATGGAACCAGAGATAGCATTCTAGATGGACCCAGAACAAGGGCTCCTGATTTGCTTGAATTGTGGTGAGATCAGAGACAGTGGACATTGCATCACAAAGATTCGGGTGTGATTGAGTGTCTCTGGAACTCTGTTTGTCATCGACATTATGTTCTGTCTACAGAAATGTTGGAGACATTCCACTGGAAGGGTGATTCATTCATTCAATCATATTTATTGAGTGCTTATTGTGTGCAGAACACTGTACTAGCTTAGAACAGTGCTTTGCACACAGTAAGCGCTTAACAAATACCAACATTATTATTATTATCATTACTAAGCTCTTGGGAAGTACAGTTTGCAACATATAGAGACGGTCCCTACCCAACAGCGGGCTCACAGTCTAGAAGGGGTAGACAGACAACAAAACAAAACATATAAACCAAATAAAATAAATAGAATAAATATGTACAAGTAAAATAAATAAATAGAGTAATAAATCTGTACAAACATATATGCATATATACAGGTGCTGTGGGGGGGGAAGGAAGTAAGGTGGGGGGGATGAGGAGGGGAGGAGGGGGAGAGGAAGGAAGGGGCTCAGTCTGGGAAGGCCTCCTGGAGGAGGTGAGCTCTCGGTAGGGCTTTGAAGGGATGTGCTTGGTTGAGGTTTTCATCACAATAATTAGCAACTGTTTGTTTAGCAAAGAAACCTCTAAGTATCCTCTTTTAGGTGGATACTGTGGAGAGCATGTTTGCTGAAATCGAAGTATCCTCCTCTTCAGATGAGGAGGGGAGGTGTGACAGCCAGTCCAGCTGATCTCCACCCTGAGGAGGGGATAGAGGAAGCCAAGAAAGTCACTCTATGGGAGCTCCCTCTTTTGGAGTACAAGTAATGAATGGCGGGTTTGGAGCCCAATCAATCTAAGGGAAGGATTCTGGAAGAGGTAAATGGGCTATATTATGGGAGATGAAGATCTTTGGCAATTTTGGAGCTGAGAGGTAATGAACCCTGGGTGTCCAGAAGAGCAGGACATAAGAGGTCTTGTGCTGTGACCCTGGTTGGACACAGGACACTTCTAGACTGTGAGCCCATTCTTCTACACTGTGAGCCCACTGTTGGGTAGGGACCGTCTCTATATGTTGCCAACTTGTACTTCCCAAGCGCTTAGTACAGTGCTCTGCACACAGTAAGCACTCAATAAATACAATTGAATGAATGCATGAAAGGACACAGGAAGATGATGCCAGATGAGGGTTAGGATACCATGATATTTCAGTATCCACAGTGGGGACTCCAGAGGAGGGAGGCTTCTGCCTCTGAGGGAGAGAAAAGGCACTGAGAAACATTGCTTCTGAAGGACTTGGAGATGGTGATACTGGAATCTGGGTTAACCTGAGAGAAGAGGAATGTTAGCTCGAAAGCCTAAGTGGAAATATGGAAGGGCCTGAAGGGGAAAAGTATTAGATCTAGGGAAAGGCAGTTTGAATAAGGATTTTTTTTTTAACTGTTATCAGATTAAGAGCCTGGGGCAAGTCACTTCATTTCTCTGGGTGTCCATTCCTTCATCTGTAAACTGGGGATTGAGACTGTGAGCCCCATGTGGGACAGGGACTGTATCCACCCGACCGCTTAGTACAGGGCCGGGCACACAGTCGGCACTTGGGATTGTGAGCCCCGTGTAGAACAGGGATTGTGTCCAATGGGCCTAACTTGTATCTACCCCAGTGCTTAGAACAGGGCTTGGCTCATAGTAAGCACTTAACATGTACCATTATTAGCTAGCTGTCTTCCTACCTCCAAAGCCCTACTGAGAGCTCACCTCCGCCAAGAGGCCTTTCCAGACTGAGCCCCCTTTTTCCTCCCCTCCTCCCCATCCCCCCACCCTACCTCCTTCCCCTCCCCACAGCACCTTTATATATGTTTGTACAGATTTATTACTCTATTTTACTTGTACATATTTACTATTCTATTTATTGTGTTAATGATGTGCATTTAGCTTTAATTCTATTTGTTCTGACGACAGCTGTCCACATGTTTTGTTTTGTTGTCTGTCTCCCCCTTCTAGACTGTGAGCCCGTTGTTGGGTAGGGACCATCTCTATGTGTTGCCAACTTTTACTTCCCAAGTGCATAGTACAGTGCTCTGCACACAGTAAGTGCTCAATAAATACGATTGAATGAATGAATGAATGAACTTATTAAGCACTGTCATGAACTCACATCTTTGTGTCTTCTGTATGTGGGGCTGTAGGAGATGCTCTAGGCTCCAGGGAGACATGGGAACTTGCAAAACTCTTGAAGGTAGAGAGAGTGCTTTCCCCACAACCTTTTGCAGCTAGCCCAGGGACGGGAGTGTTAGGCTAGTCTCCAATAACCCCTCACCTTTTGGAAGACACGTGGGCTTCAGATGAACAGTGATGGAAGTGATAGGGAAACCGGCACTTGAGTAGAACACTCCCAACCTGTTTTTTAAGACCAGAAGGAATGGAGAGCTTGATGACTCAGTAGAGGTTAACTGGAGTTTGGAGAGCTTGAGTATTCAGTGTACCTTAACTGTGGTTTGGACACTCCTAAGGTTACTCCAGGGGCTCTTTAGGATGAGATGTAAGACTGAGAATGCCTGATAACATCACACGTGTCAACCCTTAAACTGTAAACTCACTGTGGACAGGGAATGTGTCTGTTATATTGTTTTATGGTACTCTTCCAAGTGCTTAGTGCAGGGCTCTGCACATAGTAAATGCTCAGTAAATTTGATTGATTGAAATGATTTGACAGTTTGACGAATAGTGTCACTGACAGATTTTTAGACTTCAGGTCCACTGAACATTGCACCGTTTGCATATTTTGAAAGCAGAGAGAGAGAGAGAGAGAGAGAGAGAGAGAGAGAGAGAGAGAAGTAAGAAGGCATGATCTCCTTGATACTAAGCATTAAGGAATTTTTAATTCAAGATGCTCTGTTCAAATAGCTTATCTTATGATGTCCATTTGAAACTGTGAACTACCCTCTTCCCCTCAACACGCTATCCAACCTTGGCTTCACTGACTCTGTCCTCTCCTGGTTCTCCTCTTATCTCTCCGGCCCTTCATTCTCAGTCTCCTTCATGGGCTCCTCCTCCCCCTCCCATCCCCTTACTGTAGGGGTTCCTCAAGCATCAGTTCTTGGTCCTTTTCTGTTCTTTACACGCACTCCCTTGGTGAACTCATTCACTCCCATGGCTTCAACTATCATCTCTACGCTCATGACACCCAAATCTACATCTCTGCCCCTGCTCTATCTCTCCCTCCCTTCAGGCTCGTGCCTCCTCCTGCCTTCAAGACATGTCCATCTGGATGTCTGCCCACCATCTAAAATGTAATATTTCCAAGACTGAACTCTTTATCATCCCTCCCAAACCCTGCCCTCTCCCTGACTTTCCCGTCACAGGAGATGGCACTACCATCCTTCTGGTCTCACAAGCCCACAACCTCGGTGTCATCCTCGACTCAGCTCTCTCGTTTACCCCACACATCCAATCCATCACCAAAACCTGCTGGTTTCACCTCCACAACATCGCCAAGATCCGCCCTTTCCTCTCCATCCAAACCGCTACCCTGCTGGTTCAATCTCTCATCCTATCCCTACTGGACTACTGCATCAGCCTCCTCTCTGACCTCCCATCCTCCTGTCTCTCCCTGATTAAGTCTATACTTCACTCTGCTGCCCTGATCATCTTTGTGCAGAAACACTCTAGGCATGCTACTCCCCTCCTCAAAAATCTCTAGTGGCTGCCTGTCAACCCATAAATCAACCAAAAACTCCTCACTCTTGGCTTCAAGGCTGTCTATCACCTCACCCCCTCCTACCTCACCTCCCTTCTCTCCTTCTACAGCCCAGACTGCACCCTCCGCTCTTCTGCTGCTAACCTCCTCACTGTACCTCATTCTCACCTGTCCCGCCGTCGACCCCCGGCCCACGTCCTTTCCCTGGCCTGGAATACCCTCCCTCCACACATCCGCCAAGCTAGCTCTCTTCCTCCCTTCAAAGCCCTACTGAGAGCTCACCTCCTCCAGGAGGCCTTCCCACACTGAGCCCCCTTTTTCCTCTCCTCCTCCCCATCCCCCCCACCCTACTTTCTTCCCCTCCCCACAGCACTTGTATATATATATATATATATATATATATATATATATATATATATATATTTGTACAGATTTATTACTCTATTTTAGTTGTACATATTTATTATTCTATTCATTTTGTTAATGATGTACATGTAGCTTTAAATCTATTTGTTCTGACGACTTTGACACCTGTCTACATGTTTTGTTTTGTTGTCTGTCTCCCCCTTCTAGACTGTGAGCCTGTTGTTGGGTAGGGACTGTCTTTATATGTTGCCAGCTTGTACTTCCCAATCACTTAGTACAGTGCTCTGCACACAGTAAGTGCTCCCCCTGCCTTACCCCCCCACCTTTTAGACTGTGAGCCCACTGTTGGGTAGGGACTGCCTCTATATGTTGCCACCTTGTACTTCCCAAGTGCTTAGTACAGTGGTCTGCACACAGTAAGCGCTCATAAATATGATTGATGATGATAAATGAATGAATATCAAATCTTGATTTACCTTTTAGTGTCATCTCTTTTTTTCTTCTTATTCCTGTCTTCTTTCTTTGGAGAACAACTGGATCAGTTAAGTACTTACTACAGTGCTCTCCACACAGTAAGCACTCAATAAATATGCTTGATTGATTGATTGATTACTAATTTAGGCAACTAGATACCGTGAGTAAAATAAAGATGACTTTCTGAAGTTTTTTTGTTTTGCCTTCAGGGTGTCTTCATTAGAACAAGTACCTAGTTACTAGGGTACCATTAGGTTCACAAAACCACAAATGCATAGGTATTTGATCTAGTATAAATGTAGCCCATCAGAGCCCCCCATGGGTATATCAGTTTGCTAATGACTTATTGTATGTGAAAATAGTGTTACATTATTTCACTTCCTAAGTAATTCATTGCAAAATTAGTCCTGTCACAAATGGTGAGAAACCAGAAAACACTGTACTCAGGAGAATTTAGGCTGCCAAGATGCTTCTCTTTTTACATTGCGTTCAATTGAATTCCACCCTGACATTGACCTCTCCCTAATTATATATGTCAAATGAAGGTGATCATGACAAGCACTTAATATCTGATGATTGTATTGGTAGCTGCAAAATACAAGACTGAGATTTGCTCCAGTTCAGCCAAAATGCAAACTTGAAAGACATGCTAATCTTTCTTTTGGGGAATTTGAGAAATCTAACTGGTCACATTAATCCATGGAGCAACCCATCCTTTCTAGGATAAATTTAGCAGAATTTCCTTCCTTAAGTATTAGTTAAAAATTAATTTGGAAGGCACACAATTGATAATTTTTCAAGAATGCATTATTGGATTTTATTTTTGTTGAATGATTCAGTGAAGGAAGACTGGTATTTTATTTACCTAGAGCCCATGTCATACCTTTCAGTTGATAGGAATTTATGGGAAAGGTGAAACACAGATTTGGTACTAAATGTCTCCCAGTTCAGTAGCTGCTATGAATTCATAAGTCCCATGAAGGAAATCAACAAAACATGTTAGGCCTGTCCCTAGCTAGCTGCTAGTACTGAGATGTCTCTTTCAAAATATAGAAGAGTGGCAATCCATGAAGCTCTAAGCAAAAACACGCTATTAAAAAATTTCACATGGGGCACTTGATGGTGAAAATCCAAGGGCAGAAGAATTTCAA
This sequence comes from Tachyglossus aculeatus, assembly GCF_015852505.1. Lineage (NCBI taxonomy): Eukaryota > Metazoa > Chordata > Mammalia > Monotremata > Tachyglossidae > Tachyglossus > Tachyglossus aculeatus. Next base: position 25,596,701 of record NC_052069.1, read on the forward strand.
GATGCTCAAATGAAAGTAAAGCTCTGTTCTATTCATGGACTATGAAAAAAATCACGTAATAGAAATTAAAGTCCATTTATATTACCAGATAACTCTGTATATTAACTTTGAAGAAATGAACCTTGGCCTTCCTGAGTTAGCAAATGTAACAGCCATGCACATGTTCAGTGAATTCTTGTTTCTGGAAAATCCAAGTGATTACCAAATAGGTTTATAATTATGAGGCACTTAAAATATTACCAGAAATGAAAGATCAAACATATCTCATTATTATGGACTATGGGGTAAAATGACAGACTATATCAACAAGCCATGCTGAGAAGATAAAGATCATGTTATCGCTGAATTTTTCATATCCTCCAAAGGTCAAAACCACTGCACCATAAAATTTTCAGTGTCACAAAGCTTATAAGTTGTAAATGTGTTTTTATTCTAGTCAAGTCATGCACACAAATTATTGGAACCCTTAAATTGCTAGAACATCAAATGCAAAAATTGGGTTGCGATTGTTGTGATCTTGACACTAGACTTGCTATTTCTAAAAATCTAAATCCATTTGCAATGGTAATAATGGCTGTAAAATTGCTTCTGAAACTAATTTGTTCATGCCCGGACAAATGAAAGAGAATTACATTCCCCAGTCCCTTTTTTGTGCAGAGAAGGAAAATGACACTTGTCTCTTTTAAATATTTGGGTTTTACTTTGGTTTCGATCGTTCTTTGAAATTTGTCAATCAAGGACCTTGTTGAAAAGAAAAAACAGGCTTCAAGCTAGAAATGTGAGGAAGCTTGAGATCCAGCTTTAATTCTGAAGAGTGGTTTACTGTTGGGCTCCTTTTCCTGCAGATTAGAATCAGAGAGTCTTCTGTAGGCAGGCCTGAGACAAGCATCTAAAAATATCCAGCTGCCCGATGAAGTGGTGACAAGGTTCTTAATGACAACTTTTTTTCTTAAACTACTGCCTGCCAAAAGAGAGGTCATTGGCTTGGTGTGGTTAGTTGTTAAAACGATTGACTGAACTATACCTGATCAGCCTCTTGTCAGTGAATAGTGTTGACATGCTGTTTCCTGAAAATAACCGGGGGCTTTGTATGTCCTATTAGTGCTGGGATGGCTTTAGTATCTGATACTTTCATACTCAAAAGCAGGCTTTTAAGATCGTTTACCTCTATTGATTAATAGAGTCCTTTAAATTTCACTAGAAAAAATTATCGGTTTTTCTCCGTTGCATTTCTTCTCCTTCGGACACTCAAGATATGAATATAGTTTGTATTTGCATGAACTTTTGAAAATCTGTTTACTTCTTTAGGGCTAAAGGATATCGGAATTTTAAAATAAGTGAATAGAGCATTTGCTGTTGAAGAACCCCATGTGCCAATCTAGTGATTACTCAAAATGGGGTTTGGAATGAGTTCAGAAATGCACAAAGCGAGGTTGGGAAACGTGAACCTTTTTACAATAAAGTGTTCTCCGTAACTATTCACTTAATTGCTGACCTCTAAGCACCCTATAGAGCAGACCTTGACTATTCACAGGTACAACTTTATTTTTTCAGTTGGGTTTTTTTCCCTGAAGGCCCCACCCCTCCTCATTCACTTGGAGAAAAACAAGATTCTTCAGTGCACTTTTGACTCCCACCATTTGCCATGTCAAACTCCTCTAGGAAATAGTAGACTTCATGTCAAGCCAAATAAAACTCTCACAATATGATAAGGATCGTTCATTACACTGCAAGCTCCTTGAGGGCAGGAATTTTAGTCTACTAAGTCTATTTTATTCTCCCAAGAGCTTACTGCAGTGCTCTACAGACTATTAATTGATTGATTTATGACTTCATATTGGCAAAGCCTGATCAGGCATTTTTAATTCCTCCTTCTTCACATCATCTGGGTGAGGTGGGTGTCTATAGTCCTTTGGTTTTAGAGGCCAGAAAACAGGATCAGGGTTGTATAGCAGGAGGTTATAAAGCAAGTAAGAATCAGAAGCAGAACTATAAACAAGGTGGCCATCGTGCCCAGAACTTGCTATGCACCTCGTGAGTAGAATGACGATAGAATCTCCCCTAGAAATGTATGGATGAGCCTCGGACGTGTCACCTCTGGTTCATTATGACTGTAAGTAGAGGTCAAACTGTGAGTCGCATGGCTGGCCACAGCCTGGGCATGTGAAGATTAAGTGCTTGCTGTTCCAGAAGACAGGCCGAAACTGTCAAACCACAGCAAACACATATTGATTTTCATTTCTCATGTAAGGTTGCACCATTTTATGTCCTCTTCTGAGTCAGTCAGTTAGAGACTTGCATTATTTAAAGGACCTAGTCAGACCCTTTAATCTAGACCACACAGACTGCACTAGTTGGAAGGGATTGGGACACATCATCATATTCCACTAAAACAGTAGTTCTCAAATCCCCATTTCACTAATAATCAGTTATCCTTGGAACATGTCTATTGGCATTGGAGAAGGGTGGCAATACTCGTTTAACTCTTTAGGATCGATCTATTACTGCAAAAATTATTTCCAGAGCACCTGCTGTGTGCAGAGCCTTATATTGGGTGTTTGGGAAGCATACAAAAGCAAAGCACAGCCTCTGCCCTCAAGGAATTGATAACCCAGTAGTGAGAGATTGGGCTAATATAAATTGACAAATATGCAATAGTGTACAACTGTAAGAATGAAAGAATAGATTTTTTTTATGGTATGGTATTTGTTCAGTGCTACCAGGCACTGTTCTAAGCACTGGAGTGGATACAAGATAATCAGAAATAGTCAAAAAAATGAGGGCTGAGATAACTGCAATAATTGGGCAAAGCAGGAGAGTTCAACATGAGGTAAAGTTAGGTCTGACTGGCAGGAGTGGAGAGTGAGCTGCCGCAGGGAAGGAGAGCAGATAGATAAAAAGGAGTCTGCTGATGGAGAGACTTGAGGCTGGTAGTTAGAAATTTTGTTTCGTTTAAGAAGCAGACAAGGGGATTTTATTTTCAAATTATTAGTATCTGGTAACATAGTTTGGGTCCTGATTGATAATAAAATGAGTCACTGCATACTTTTGTAAGGAGGCTTTTGGGGGGCAACCGCTGGGCATTCTGAAAGCTGGGGGACCTACATTCTGATCTGTGGCTCAGTGGAAATACCTCGGGCTTTGGAGTCAGAGGTCAGGGGTTCAAATCCTGGCTCTGCCAATTGTCAGCTGTGTGACTTTGGGCAAGTCACTTCACTTCTCTGGACCTCGGTTCCCTCATCTGGAAAATGTGAGCTCCCCCCCACCCCGGGACAACCTGATCACCTTGTAACCTCCCCAGTGCTTAGAACAGTGCTTTGCACATAGTAAGCACTTAATAAATGCCATCATCATCATCACCATCATTTTTGAATAATAATTATTCAAGGAGCAGCGTGGCCTAGTGGATGGGCACACAGGCCTGGGAGTTAGAAGGACCTGGGTTTTAATCCCGGCTCTGCCACATCCCTGCTGTGTGACCTTGGTTAAGTCACTTAATTTCCCTGTTCCTCATTTACGTCATCAGTAAAAAGGGGATTAAGACTGTGAGCCTCATGAGGGGCAAGAACTACATCCAACCTAATTAGCTTGCATCTACCCCATCGCTTAGAAAAGTAAGCACTTAGTAAATACCATTAATTATCATTTTTAAGACAAGGCTTTTTACAGAAGAACCTATTTCAAGCTATGTTTTTCTGCTGCTTATCCCACAGCCCACTATATTCCTACTTTAGATGGTAAATTCATTGGAGGCAGGGAATGTGTCTATCAACTCTTTTCGATGTATCTCTCCCAAGCGCTGAGTACTGCTCTGCACACAGTAGGTGATCAATAGATATGGCTTAATAGGCAGAACTCTGAAATTTGTAAACTCAAGCTTTCCCTCTCTGAATCCTCTCTACTATAATCAGTATGTCAACAAGAAGGAGGCCTAATCTGGGCATAAATTCATTCATTCATTGAACGAATTCATTCATTCAATCATATTTATTGAGCTCTTACTGTGTGCAGAGCTCTGTACTAAATACTTGGGAAGTACAAATCGGCAACAATAGAGATGGTTCCTACCTAACAATGGGCTCACTGTTTAGGAGGGGGAGACAGACAGAAAAACCAAAACAAATAAACAGGCATCAATACCATCAGAATAAATAAAATTATAGCTATATACACATCATTAATAAAATAAATTGAGTAATAAATATGTGCAAATATACACAGGTGCTGTGGGGAGGGGAAGGGGGATGGGCAGAGGGAGGGAGGGGGCAGTGGGGAGGGGAGTAGGAGGAGGAGAGGAAAAATGGAGGTCTCAGTCTGGGAAGGCCTCCTGGAGGAGGTGAGCTCTCAGTAGGACTTTGAAGGGAGGAAGAGAGCTAGTTTGGCAGATATGTGAAGGGAGGGCATTCCAGGCCAGACGAAGGATGTGGGCCAGGGTTCGATGGCGGGACAGGCAAGAATGAGGCCCAGTGAGGAGGTTAGTGGCAGAAGAGCAGAGTGTGCAAGCTGGGCTGTAGAAGGACAGAAGGGAGGTGAGGTAGGATGGGGCGAGGGGATGGAGAGGTTTAAAGCCAATAGTGAGGAGTTTTTGCTTCATGCAAAGGTTGATAGGCAAACACTGGAGATTTTTCAGGAGGGGAGTGACATGCCCAGAGCATTTCTGTAGAAAGATGATCCGGGCTGCAGATTGAAGTATAGACTGAAGCGGGGAGAGACAGGAGGATGGTAGATCAGAAAGGAGGCTGATGCAGTAATCCAGTCGGGATAGGATGAGAGATTGTACCAACAAGGTAGCGGTTTGGATGGAGAGGAAAGGGCAGATTTTGGCTATGTTATGGAGGTGAGACTGGCAGGTTTGGTGATGGATTGGATGTGAGGAGTGAATGAGAGAGCAGAGTCAAAGATGACACCAAGGTTGTGGGCTTGTGAGATGGGAAGGATGGTAGTGCCGTCCACAGTGATGAGAACTTCAGGGAAAGGACAGGGTTTGGGAGGGAATATAAGGAGCTCAGTCTTGGACATGTTCAATTTTAGGTGGTGGGCAGACATCCAGGTGGAGATGTCCTGAAGGCAGGAGGAGATAGGAGCCTGGAGGGAGGGAGAGAGAACAGGGGAGGAGATATAGTCCCCTTCTAGACTGTGAGCCCATTGTTGGGTAGGGACCATCTCTATATGTTACCAGCTTGTACTTCCCAAGCACTTAGTACAGTGCTGTGCACACATTAAGCGCTCAGTAAATATGATTGATTGAATGAATGTAGATTTGGGTGTCATCTGCATAGAGATGATAGTTGAAGCTGTAAAAGTGTGCAAAGCATACTAAAAATGAGCATGAGCATGACTTGCTTCCCTTGAGTAGACAAACTGGGTAGGTTATGAAAAGGGGGCAAAATTTAATGACTAGAGCTGACAACATCATCAAATGTTTTCATCTCATTTCTTGAGCCTGGAGTATGTCTACTAATTCTCTTGCATTTTCCAATGTGCTGAGAACAATTCATTCATTCATTCAATCATATTTATTGAGTGTTTACTATGTGCAGAGCACTGTACTAAGCCCTTGGGAAGCATAATGTAACAACGAACAGACACAGTCCCTGACCACAGTGAGCTTACAGTCTAGATGGTGAGACAGGCATTAATATACACAAATAAACTGCAGATATGTACATAAATTCTCCCTCTCTCACAGTCACAACTGGAGAGTTTCCAGTACTCTACCAGTCTCAACTATGGGAGGAAGAGTCAAGCAGAGGCTGGTCTGTTCCATTCCTACCTTGGCCAGTGGCTAGTGAGTGGAAGGCAATCTGCTACAATAATAATGATGGCATTTATTAAGCACTTACTATGTGCAAAGCACTGTTCTAAGCTCAGGGGAGGTTACAAGGTGATCAGGTTGTCCCACGGGGGGCTCACAGTTTTAATCCCCATTTTACAGATGAGGTAACTGAGGCACAGAGAAGTTAAATGACTTGCCCAGAGTCACACAGCTGACAATTGGCGGAGTCGGGATTTGAACCTGTGACCTCTGACTCCAAAGCCCATGCTTTTTCTACTGAGCCACGCTGCTTCTCTACAGGTCAAAACTCATCTGTGCTGGGCAGGAGCAGCATGAGAGAGAATCGAGGATGGAGACTCAAATTTACTATACCAAAGAAGGAGATGGTAAATGATTTTGGTACTGTTACCAAGTAAATATAAATAGATATGATTGAATGAGTGAATGAAAGAAGAAGGACGTGGGCGAGGGATCAAAGGAGAGATAGATGAAATTGAGGTACAGTGAGAAGATTGGCATTAGAGAAGCAAACGTGCATGGGCTGGATTGTAGGAGGGGAGTAGTGAGGTGAGATAGTGTGGGGTAAGATGATGGAGTATTTTAAAGCCAATGGTGAGGAGTTTTTGTTTGATGAGGATATGGATGGGCAACCTCAGGTGGTTTTGTGTGTGTGTGTGTGTGTGTGTGTGTGTGTGTGTGTGTGTGTGAAATGGGGTGACATGACCTGAATATTTGTGTAGAAATACACAGAGTGAATTGTGGACTGGAGTGGGGAGAGATAGGAGGCTGGGATGTCAGCAAGGAGGGTGATACAGTAGTCAAGGGTGGATAGGATAAGTGATTGTATTAATGTGGTAGCAGTTTGGATGGAGAGAAAAGGGTGGAGTTTAGCGATGTTGTGAAGCTGGAACGAACAAGACTTATTGATATGTTGAATATAGGGGTTGAATGAAAGAAAGAAGCCAACGATAATGCCAAGGCTGTGGGCTTGTGTGACAGAAATGATGGGGATTCCAGCCACAGGAACAGGAAAGTCATGGGGAGGCCAGGGTTTGGGTGGGAAGATAAAGAGCTCTGTTTTGAACAAGTTACCTTGAGGTGACGGGAGGGCATCCAAGTAGAGATGTCTTCAAGGCAAAAGGAAATGTGAAATTGCAGGGAGGGAGAAATATCAGGGCTGGAGATGTAGATTTGGGAATCATCTGCCTAGAGGTGGTAGTTGAAGCCATGAGAGTGAATGAGTTCTCCAAGGGAGTAGGCGTAGGTGGAGAATTGCAGTCTGCATATAGTAAGCACTCAACAAATATCACTGATTGATTGATTCAAGACCTACTGATACTTCAGTGCAGGATTACATCAGCACAATCTTTATCTGGGTACATAGATATGCTTAAATCCAGGCTTGGAAAATGCCACACCAGTATCGACCTTTCAATAAGGGTAGCATTAAACTTTCTGTAGTCTCTGCTCCTGAATAAAGTAACGCGTGTCCAGACTAGAAGATGCCAAACAGTATAACCTGCCATAGCTCTTTGTTCATCTATTTCTTTTGTGCTTGTGACTTTTGGAGAGGGAAAAAAAAAGATAGATCTACTTTTAAGGTTTGCTCTTTTAGCACTTGTAGATTGTAATATTCTTTCATGGCACCTACTAACACATAAAGATGAAGTTATTATGACACATGAGAAAAGGAAAGAGAATAAGTGTGAGAGGAAGAACATTGGATATTTTTAGGGTAAAATACTCTCACTGTTGGATTTATCCAGTAAAAACACTATTATGAAAAATGAATGTATTTAAAAATATACATTGTGTCATTTTATCTATTTTTCTTCCCCTGGGAATTGATTACTTCACTCCTTGTAATATAATTTTCTGAGGCAAGAACGGTGTCTTGTAAACTACATTCAGTCTTAGCTAGCATAGTATTTGACTATTTTAAACGCCAGCAAAAGTAGACTTATTATAATGTGTGCAGCCAAATGTGCTTCTTCAACATAAATCATGCAGTTACTTAAATTTATTTACCACTGTAAAATACCTGTATGGCAGATATGGCAAGCCAACATTCAAATGCACATACTTGATAGATCTCTCTAATGAAATAAGGTGTGTATCCATGACAACGAAGCCACCAAGATCCATTTGTATTTGAATAGGATACTCTTTAATACTATGTAGTTTTTTTTAGAAGTGACATCATGGAGCAAGAAAATATTCTATGGATGGGTAAGTGTAAGGATGTGCACTGCTCTAATTCTGTGACTTACCAGAAAGGAGAGGGGTTCAAAAGCCCAAGAATGATCAGTTCTGAGAAATGATGACTGATAGGGCTATAGATTTACAATTTTGGCTCAGATTTTCTTTCTTAAGCATTTGCTCAAAAACAAATCCCTCAAATCCAGGTCAAATATGTGGAACGATCATCTTTAGCAACAGCTGCTGAGGACAAGAATCTCAGGAGGTTGAGTTGAATCGTATAGGCCTCTAGAGGAAAATCTCACAAATTTCAATGACTCTTCAAGTTGTATGCTGTCCTTGCCAAACATTTCGAGAAGGGAGGTATTTAATTCACATTTTAGAGTATGTTCCAAACTCACAGAAAATTATGCACTGCTCTGTTTGGGATAGCTTTGGAGCTTCTTGGCATTCATAGCACGGAGCAACCACTAATGAGTTTATTGTTTAGAGATGCTGTTCTTTTCTAATCAGGTCAGGTGCATACATGTTTATGATCCTATCAGTTGATCAAGATTAAACCTTTCCTCCAAGATATCCAGTCAATCCCTCAGTTAATGACATTTATTGAGTGCTTACTGGATGCAGGGCACTGCAATAAGTACTTAGGTGATTATTATCATTATTATTATTATTATTATTAGTAGTAGTAGCAGTAGTAGTAGTAGTAGTAGTAGTAGTAGTAGTAGTATTTTCCAGGTACCCTTTGAGCTGAAGAGGTGTTGAAAGCATGATCTCCTCCGCTTCTCCACAGGTCCAGACAGGTCAGGAAGATGCTTGACAAATGGAAATAATTTGGTGATTCTTCTACTCTCCTACTCTCTCTGAGTCCCTCCGCTAACAGACCAAGACTTAGAGAAGCAGCTTGGCTTAGAGCAAAGAGCACAGGATTGGGGAATCAAGAGATCTGGATTCTAATCCCAGCTCTTCTATGTCCTCATCTGTAAAACAGTGATAAACTACCTATTCTCCCTCCCTCTTAAATGGCAAGTAAATCCTGTGGGAGAAGAGACTCCTCTAACCCGATTAACTTATATCTATCCCAGGGTTTATCACAATGGCTGGCACATAGTAAATGTATCATTGTTATTCATCCCTACTCTGCCTCTTGCCTGCTTTTTAATCTTGGTTAATTCACTTAACTTCTCCATGTCCCCACTTTCTCACCTGTAAAAGGGGGACTAAATACCTGTTCTCCCTCCTATTTAGACTATCCTGTTCAAGTAGAGCAGGACCTCTGCCTGATTTGGTTGTATTTATCCCAGTGCTTAGCAAGTACTTGGTACTACAAATACTACAGTAATGTGGTATTATTCTATAATAATGATATTGTTCTAATTATCATGCCGCTTTTTAAAAGTATCCACACTCCACAATCTGGAAAATGTATTTGAGGTCACAATAATTGACTGAAGAGGTTAACTGAAGAAAGTAATAGGCCATTTTCAAGGCCCTACTGAGAGCTCACCTCCTCCAGGAGGCCTTCCCAGACTGAGCCCCTTCCTTCCTCTTCCCCTCGTCCCCCTCTCCATCCCCTCCATCTTACCTCCTTCCCTTCCCCACAGCACCTGTATATATGTATATATGTTTGTACATATTTATTTCTCTATTTATTTATTTATTTATTTTACTTGTACATATCTATTCTATTTATTTTATTTTCTTGGTATGTTTGGTTTTGTTCTCTGTCTCCCCCTTTTAGATTGTGAGCCCACTATTGCGTAGGGACTGTCTCTATATGTTGCCAACTTGTACTTCCCAAGCACTTAGTACAGTGCTCTGCACACAGTAAGCGCTCAATAAATAAGATTGATGATGATGATGATGATGATTTTCAAAGGTTTGCAGACTTTTTGGTTGGCTTTTTTTCATGACTGCTCTTGGTGCATTGGTCATTTCAAGTCCTTTTAGACATAAAGATGAAATAATGATGATGGCACTGTGATGCACTGAGGTTGAAACAAGGCTGTCAGTCGCTGTCACAGTCTCAATCCCCATTTTACAGATGAGGTAACTGAGGACAAGGGAATAATAATAATAATAATAATAATGGTTTTTGTTAAGTGCTTACTTCATTCATTCAATCGCATTTATTGAGTGCTTACTGTGTGTAGAGCACTGTACTAAGCGCTTGGGAAGTACAAGTTGGCAACATATAGAGATGGTCCCAACCCAACAACGGGCTCACAGTCTGTTCTAAGCGCTGATGTAGATACAAGGTAATCAGGTTGTCCCACGTGGGATTCACAATCTTAATCCCCATTTTACAGATGAGGTCACTAAGGTACAGTAAAGTGACTTATCCAGAGTCACACAGCTGATAAGTGGCAGAGCCGGTATTAGAACCCATGTCCTTCTGATTCTCAGACCCATGCTGTATAAAGATGTGTTTGCACCTTCAGAAAGGCTTTAAAGAGAGCGAGAGTCATTGTATGTTGGATTTAGGAGGGAGGGCGTTCTGGGCCAGAGGCAGGATGTGGGCGAGAGGTGGGCGGCGAGATGGATTAGATGGAGGTACAGCAAGAAGATTGGAATTAGAGGAGCCAAGTGTGCGGGCTGGATTGGAGTGGAACCAGGTGTGGTCAGAGGGGGAGAGGGGATGGACGGCTTCAAAGCCGATCGTGAGGAGTTTTTGCTTGCTGTGGAGGTAGGTGGGTAAACGCTGGAGTTTCTTGAGGAATGGGGAAACAGGGCCTTCCCAGACTGAGCCCCTTCCTTCCTCTCCCTCTCGTCCCCCTCTCCATCCCCCTCACCTTACCTCCTTCCCTTCCCCACAGCACCGGTATATATGTATATATGTTTGTACATATTTATTACTCTATTTATTTATTTATTTATTTTACTTGTACATATCTATTCTATTTATTTTATTTTGTTAGTATGTTTGGTTATGTTCTCTGTCTCCCCCTTCTAGACTGTGAGCCCACTGTTGGGTAGGGACTGTCTCTCTATGTTGCCAGCTTGTACTTCCCAAGCGCTTAGTACAGTGCTCTGCACACAGTAAGCGCTCAATAAATAAGATTGATTGATTGATTGATTTTAACTCATTTATTTTAACTACCGTGGCTGAGAAGGTAGGTGGGCAAACCCTGGAGTTTCTTGAGGAATGGGGAAACAGGGCCTTCCCAGACTGAGCCCCTTCCTTCCTCTCCCTCTCGTCCCCCTCTCCATCCCCCTCACCTTACCTCCTTCCCTTCCCCACAGCACCGGTATATGTTTGTACATATTTATTACTCTATTTATTTATTTATTTTAATTGTACCTATCTATTCTATTTATTTGTTAGTATGTTTGGTTTTGTTCTCTGTCTCCCCCTTCCAGACTGTGAGCCCACTGTTGGGTAGGGACTGTCTCTCTATGTTGCCAGCTTGTACTTCCCAAGCGCTTAGTACAGTGCTCTGCACACAGTAAGCGCTCAATAAATACGATTGATTGATTGATTGATTGATTTTAACTCATTTATTTTAACTACCGTGGCTGAGAAAAACTTCCACACTACCTGCCACCTTCTTTCCCTCCACCTAGAGTCCCCGTTACAGGAATGCACTGTGTGTGTGGGGCTAGGGATAAAAACTGCTTCCACAAACTCCTCTAGAACGCCTCCATCTCTGCTGAGAAAAGCATCCATGTTAACTAGTTCCTCCCCTCCCAGCCTTGAGGCAACCTTGAGGGCTTCTGCCCCAAGCATTCTATTTGTCTGCAGGAACAGAGATAAAAGCTGCTGCCGTGCACTTTTGGCATCCCCTCCAGCAGCCAGCCAACCATTCTGTCACCACTGGGACCAACTCTTCTCCGTACCAATGAGGAGACTCCACCCCATCTCAAATTGAAATTCAAAACCATCTCAAATCCCAAGCACCTCAAATTCCTCTCCTCCAATTCTCTCCTTGACCTTCTCCAGTCTGGATTCCATCCCCTTCACTCCACAAAAACTGCCCTCTCAGAGGTCACCAGTGATCTCATTCATTCATTCATTCATTCATTCAATCGTATTTATTGAGTGCTTACTGTGTGCAGAGCACTGTACTAAGCGCTTGGGAAGTACAAGTTGGCAACATATAGAGACGGTCCCTACCCAACAGTGGGCTCACAGTCTATAATGGGGAGACAGAGAACAAAACAAAACATATTAACAGAATAAAATAAATAGAATAAATATGCACAAGTAAAATAAATAAATAAATAGAGTAATAAATCCATACAAACATATGTACATATATACAGGTGCTGTGGGGAAAGGAAGGAGGTAAGGCTGGGGGGATGGAGAGGGGGAGATCCAAATCCAGTGGTCTCTACTCCATCTTAACCCTCCTCTACCGCTCAGCTGACTTCAACCCTGTCGACCACCCTCTTCTGGAAAATTATCCAACCTTGGTTTCACTGACTCTGTCCTCTCCTGGTTCTCCTCTTATCTCTCTGCTGATTTCCTTGTACCCACCCAGTGCTTAGTACAGTGCCTGACACATAGTAAGTGTTTAACAAATACCCCAGTTATTATTATTATCGTATGTAATTTCACCACAAGAAATTATGTAAGCCTAAAATACAAGTGAGTTGAAATAGGGTCTCTATAAATTAATAGATGAGATTAGTCATCATCATAATAATTAATAATTATGGCATTTTTAAAGTGCTTAGTATGTGCCCGGCACTGTGCAAGCAAATTGGGTTGGACACAGTCCCTGTCCCATGTGGGGCTCACAGTCTCGATCCCCACTTTACAGAAGAGGGACCTGACGCCCAGAGAAGTGAAATGACTTGCCCAAGGTCACACAGCAGATAAGTGGTGGAGCAGGGATTAGAATTCATGACCTTCTGACTCCCAGGTTCATGCTCTATCCATTATTCCATGCTGCTTCTGAGCCCCCTTTTTCGTCTCCTCCTCCCCATCCCTCCGGCCCTACCTCCTTCCCCTCCCCACAGCACCTGTCTAGATGTTTGTACAGATTTATTACTCTATTTATTTTACTTGTATATATTTACTATTCTATTTATTTTCTCAGTGATGTGCTTCCAGCTTTATTTCTATTCATTCTGATGACTTGATACCTGTCCGCATGTTTTGTTTTGTTGTCTGTCTCCCCTTCTAGACAATAAGCCCATTGTTGGGTAAGGACAGTCTCTATATGTTGCCAACTTGTACTTCCCAAGTGCTTAGTACAGTGCTCTACACACAGTAAGCGCTCAATCAACACGATTGAATGAATGAATGAATAAATGCAATTGAATGAATGAATGAATGAAAGAATGAATGCTTCTCATGATAGCATGTATCAGTACCCACTGGGTGCAATGTACTGTACACATCACTTATGAAGTACAAAATGAAGAATCAATCAGTGATATTTATTGAGCCCTTACTATGTGCAGAGCATTGTTCCAAGGTCTTGGGAGAGTAAAATACAACAAAATTGGTAGACACGTTCCTTGCCCACAGTGAGCTTACCGTCTAGAGAAGGGAAACATTCCTTGTCTATAAAAAGCTTACATTCCAACAAGGGAAATGCAAATATATTGACAAACAGAACAATTAAAATAAATACCCGAGAGCAAAACTGAATATACGTAGGAGCTGAGGATGAATATCTTTAAATATTATATTACATGCCAGTGATAGCTAATTGATTTACACAAGTTGAGATTTTAAGAATCAGTCAATCAATAGTATTCACTCATGACTTATACAATGCAGAATTCTCTACTAACCACCTGAGAGAGTACAACAGAGTTAGTAGACGTGATCCCTTCCCTCAAGGAACTTACACTCAAATGAGCCTCTAGTCTTTAAATTGATCCTCTGGATGGTAAGCTCATTATGGTCAGGGAATGTGTCTTCCGACTCTGTTGTATTGTACTCTCGACAAGTGCTTAGTGCAGTGCACTGCACACGGTGCTCAGTAAGTGTTCATAAATGATATTGGTTTATTGAAGGAAGTGGGATTTTAGGAGGGCTTTAAATATGGGGGAGGGCTGTGAAATAATGTTAGCGAGGGGATGGTAATAAAAGAGTCAAGGGTATACGCTCTCAAGCACGTTGTACAGTGTTGTGAATACATTGTTTTAAATAAATACCATTGATTAGCTGATTGATTGGGAGGAATGAAGAGAGCAGATTGGGGAGAAACAGCTGAAGTGAATGGATAGGTAAGGTAGGACCAGTTGGTGGAGAGCACAGATGATAACTGTGAAGAGACTTTGCTTAATATGAAGAACACACGGGGATGTGGAGGATTTTGAGGAGTGGAGAAATGAGTGCGGAGAAATGTTTCAAGAAGATGATTTGTGCAACAGGGTAGGGTATAGATTGGAAAGGAAAGAGGGTAGAGGCAAGCAAACCAGTCAGAAGGTAGTTAGAAGAGTTTGGTCACATTATGAGTCAATCTTATACCAGACTGGAAACTATTTGGGTGGTAAGAACATGCTAGAACAGGAAGACATTGTATAGGAAGAACAGATAGACAATAATGTATTAGAAGGAAAATTATGATGCTAGTTTTGAACATCTTTATCCATTAAGTTATATATCAATGAGGGAAAGGATCATATTTTTTTTCTGTAAAGATTCCCTTGCCACTACCAGAAGGGTCAGATTTAGGAATGGCATCATTTCTTATGTTTTCATGGGCAAGGAGTCACATCATATTAGAATCAATAGTACTAAGGATCCAATTCTAGTCTTCCTTTCTGAAAGTGTTGAAGGAAACACAGTATCTGGAATGACAGTGATTGTGCCTCTTTTGTGACAGTAAGCCCTGGGTTACAATAACAATAAAAAACACACTAGCATCAAATTCCTGTGGAACTCCAGAGGCATTTTGGCAGAGAATAACTACCCCGGCAAACCCAGTCTCTCGCTCTTTTACAATTTGAAGGCAAACTGTCGGAGGAAGCACAGAGTACTGACTCGTCACAGGAAGTGGGTCGACGATCATCATCATCATCAATTGTATTTATTGAGTGCTTACTGTGTGCAGAGCACTGTACTAAGTGCTTGGGAAGTACAAATTGACAACATATAGAGACAGTCCCTACCCAACAGTTGGCTCACAGTCTAAAAGGGGGAGACAGAGAACAAAACCAAACATACTAACAAAATAAAATAAATAGAATAAATATGTACAAGTAAAATAAATAAAGAAATAGAGTAATAAATATGTACAAACATGACGATCAAAACATTCCTTCTCATGACCTTGGCTGTAGGTGGGCTGGAAGAGAAGATTGGAATGTTGAACCTTAGCAAAAAGGCCATCAGTCCTTACTGTGACTAAATAGGAGCTAGGAGCAGAGCAAATTGATTTTCCAAGGCCGGAGTGGTTTCTTAGAAATGCCTATGTCACGTAGATCACACGCTTATGGCTAGCTCAGAGGTTTCAGGGCTGACAAACCCTAGTTACCATGCCTGAATGTCCTGGGAGCTTCACTTATTTAAGTTTTGCTGAATCATCTTCTACAAGTGTTAAAGAAAGGAAAATACTAGGGTTATACCAGGCGCAGCTCTTTATCAACAGAAACATTCACAAATGATGATAATTGAAACAGCTACATTGGCTTCAGTGTCTTGCCCTGTGCCCTGCATGTGATGCTTAGTAAATGTCAATTGATGAGAATGATAGTGAAGTAAACATTCATGCTTTTATATGCCACTTGATTGCCTCCAAAGATAGAAGCAAGCAGAAGAGCATTTAGTTCTCTTGTGAACAAAGCATACATCAGCTAAATCATAGGCAGCTTCTGTTTGGGGGTGAATACCTTGTTTTCTTCTACATCGAGTGGTGATGAAAATAGGTAGAGAGGCCTCAGTTAGTGCGATACGTAGCTCATGATTGCAGAGTGTATTATGGCAATGATTCTACAATTCACACTTTCCAAACTAACGCATATGTGTCTTAATGAAAGCCCGCCTAAACTGTTTATAGAAAATGTGATGCTGGAGATTTATCTATTTACTGTGCTTTTTCATTACCTCGACTGGCTTCTATTCTGTCTATTTCCCCATTACTTTCATGCTTGCCAGTGATAAATTTTCCATGTTTTACATTTTATATTTGGTTTATCTCTTTATTTTGTATTCATTTTGCATTGAAAATGGAATGAGTCTTTAGAATAATACAGCTGATATTGAATTTTAAATTGCTACTGGGCATATACTGCAAAAGAAGGTTATCTGATCCCTAACTTAATCATGTGGAAATATTGCTAGAGGGAAAGCTGGCTTCGAAACAATGAGACCTATGCTTTTGTAAAATTTATTTAACTATAAACCCATTATGAGGCATTAATATAGAATTCTCTTACTTTATGCCACAGTTAGATGAGATTTATTGTATATAGTTATTGAATTCAAGCAAAAAAGAATATGTAAGTACAAAACGTCTATATATTTGATTCTGTTCAAGCTTATCTAGAAATATTATCACCACAATGAGGATTTTTAGTGTGTAAAGCAAACATGGTGTGCTTTTGTGTAGCTTAAAAGTCGAGATGAAGGGGGGAGATAAAATGTTATGTATTTGTTCTACTACTTTAAATAGTGGTTATCCGAAAGCAGGGGAAAATCAATAGATTAAAGGCTTAATGTATGTAACCAAATAATTCACAAAGCATTGCAATTTGCAAATGTTGAATCCTACCTTTTCTACTTCTTCCAGGACTATAAAATCATTTTCTCATAATAAACCCATATTTAAAGTGCTTTAAATTGGGGGTAAAAAATTATCATTTAAAATTTAAGAGAACTACAATAATGGGAACTGAATGCTATTTTAGTTAGTGTATTTGAAAAAGAAATAGTACTCACTTCAGCTTCCTGAAACCCTTTTTTTCAAAACTGCAAAGTTGGGCTATTTTCTCAAAAAAGCCAAAAGGGGATTCCTTACCACACTGCTCATGACTTGAAATCAATCAATCAAAAGTATTAATTGAGTGTCTACTTTTGCCAAATACTGTGCTGAGTGCTTAGGAGACTATACTAGAGGTAAAACTCACTGTCCCTGCATTCAAGGAGCTAACAATCTAATGGAGAAGATAGACTTGCTCAAATAATTTACAAATAATTGAGGCAGAAGGAAGAGCAAGCCTGCAACTGATAACAGAAGAGGAAGAAGGCTTAATAAAATCACATTTCTTCCAAGAAGCCTTCCCTGATTAAATCCTCTCTTACCATATTTCCTCTCCCTTCTGGGTTGCCTTTGCACTTGAATTTTATTCTCTAAGGTACTTGCTATCCCCCCTGCCCTCAGCCCAACAACATTTATGGTTTTATTAATATAAATTTCTGTCTCCCTCTCTAGAATGCATAATTCTTGTGAGTAGGGAACTTGTCTACCTGTTCTGTCTTATTGTACCTTCCCAAGGGCCGAGTACAGTGTTTTGCACACAGTAAGTGTCCAATAAATAACAGCAATTGATTGATATGAAAACATGAATTAATGAACACATAAGTGAAAGAATAGGGAGGGTATGCAAAATGGTATAGTCATATGTGCTGACGTTCACTGTAAATAACATATATATTAACGGTGGCAATTTAACTTGATTCCATCCATGGTTCACTTACTATTTTTGTCTTATCAATCAGTCATTCGACAGTCTTTACTGAGGGCTTAGTTAATGTACAGCACTGTTCTAAGTGCTTGGGAGAATATAATAGAGTTGGTGGGCACAATCCCTGTCCTGAATAATTTACAGTTTGGACATGTGAATGATTAAAACTTGATTTAAGCCATACTGCTCTTTTTGCAATAGGCTAGGCTAAGTGATCAATGTTTTTATCCACCCTGACTTGTTATAGCTGATAGGAATACATTCATTCAGTCAATTGTATTTATTGAGTGCTTGCTGTGTTCAGAGTACTGTATTAAGTGCTTGGGAGAATATAATAGAGTTGGTAGGCACAATTCCTTCCCTGAATAATTTACAGTTTGGACATGTGAATGATTAAAACTTGATTTAAGCCATACTGCTCTTTTTACAATAGGCTAGGCTAAGTGATCAATGTTTTTGTCCACCCTGACTTGTTATACCTATAGGAATACATTGATTCAGTCAATTGTATTTATTGAGTGCTTGCTGTATGCAGAGTACTGTATTAAGTGCTTGGGAGAGTAGAGCAGAACAGTAAACAGTCACATTGCCTGCCACGATGAGCTTATGGTCCAGAGGGGGAGAGACAGATATCAATGAAAATCAATAAAATTACAGATATGTGCTTAAGTGCTGTGTACTAGGAGGGGAAAAGAGGAAAGGTAGCCAGTCAGGGTAATGCGGAAGGGAGTAAGAGATGAGGAAAGGTGGAGCTTAGCCTGGGAAGGTCTATCGGAGGAGATGTGCCTTCAATACGTTTTTGAAGGTGTGGAGAGTATTTGTCTCTTGGATTTGAGAAGGAGGGGCATTTGAGGTCAGAGGCAGGATATTCATTCATTCATTCATTCAATCGTATTTATTGAGCACTGACTGTGTGCAGAGCACTGTACTAAGCGCTTGGGAAGTACAAGTTGGCAACATATAGAGATGGTCCCTACCCAACAGTGGGCTCACAGTCTAGAAGAGTGGGCCCACGGTCTAGAAGATATGGGTTAGGGATTGGTGGCGAGACGGGTGAGATTGTGGCACAGTGAGAAGGTTAGGACCAGAGGAGTGGAGTGCACAGGCTGGGATTTAGAAGGAGAGGAGGGAGGTGAGGTAGGAGTGGGCAAGGTGGTGGAGTGCTTCAGAGCCAAAGGTGAGGAGTTTTTCTTTAATATGGAGGTGAATGGGCAACCATTGGAGTTTCCTGAGGAGCAGGGTGACATGTCTTGAAAGCTTTTGTTGAAAAATCAGCTGGGCAGCAGAATGAAGTATGGATTGGAGTGGGGAAAAAAAAGAGGCTGGGAGGTCAGAAAGGAGGCTGATGAAGTAATCCAGGTGGGATAGGCTAAGAGATGGTATTAACAGTAGGAGTTTGGATGGAGAGGACAGGGTTTGTTAAGAAGATGGGACCAGTAGTATTTAGAGATGGATTGTTAATGTGGGTGCCTCTGCTCCTCTGTAAGAATGAAGAGGGAGGGAGATAGTGAGGGAGATGAATGATAAAATAAATGCTCTTGTGGAAAAAGTGAATTCAGGTTAATTTATCAGAAAGCAATCTAGAAGGGGTCTTTACAACTTTTGAGACTGATGAAAAAAGATGTAAGAAAAAGGAAGAGATGCAGTATCCCTCATTTTCCCCACATCTTCCACTCAAATCCTGTCTTCCCTAAGTCTTTCTCATCGCTGTAAGCAACACCACTATCCTCCCGGTCATACGAGTCTGTAGCCCTGGCATTATCCTCTACTCAATGCTCTCATTCAACCTACATATTCAATATCACAAAATCCAATCAGTAATATCTTCACAACATCAAATAAATCCACCTTTCCCTCTCCATATAAACTGCTACCACAGTGATCCAAGCACTTATATCCCTTAACAACTTCAGCATCAGCCTCCTCACTGCCTCCCTGCCTCCTCTCTCTCCCCATTCTAGTCCTTACTTTCTTCTAGTACCCAAATCATTTATCATTCTTTCAGTCATATCTATTGAGCACTTACTGTGTGCAGAGCACTGTACTAAGCCCTTGTTTTTCTACAAAAAGCTTTCAGTTCACATCTCCCCACTCAGTCAGTAGAAAGGCTAATAGTATTGAGCACTTACTGTAGAATGTAAGTTCACTGTGGGCAGTGAATGTGTCTGTTTACTGTTGTATTGTACTCTCCCAAGTACTTAATGCAGTGTGCTGCTCACAGTAAGTGCTCAATAAATATGATTGAATGAATGAATGAATGAATGCCAAGCCTTGTACTAAGCATTTAGCAGAGTACAATACACCAGAGTTGGTAGACATTTTCCCTGTCCACGTGAGCTTATTATGGTCTAGAGGGGAAGACAGATGTAAATATAAATGAATAATTTAAAGATATGTATATAAATGCTGTGGGAATGAGGGTGGGGAGAATACCACATCCAAAGGGCAGAGATATAAGTACCTTTCAAGAATCTCCTGCGGTTGTTGCCCTCCCTGGGACTAAAAATGGAGTGAATAAGAATTTCCCAAAGGGTACAGATACATGATCCTCTCAGAGTTGCCCCTGGAGAATTTCCAGTAGTCTATCAGTCTCGACTATGGAAGGGAGAACCAAGAAGAGGCCTACCCATTCCATTCCTAGCTTGGGCAGTGGCTAGCGAGTTGAAGGCAATCTGCTAGAAGTCAAAACTCACCTGTGCTGGGCAGCGGCAGCTTCGTAGAGAATCGAGGGCAGAGACTCAAGTTTATTGTGCTGAAGGAGGCAATGGTAAGCCACTTCTATATTTTAACCATGGAAACTCTAGGGATACACTACCAGAATGACTGTGGATGAGGGTGGGGCATTCTGGGAGAGAGGTGCCCATGACATCACTATGGGTCGGTTACGGCTCAACAGCATGAGACAAGACAGATACAATATAACCTCTTAAGAACTTCCAGTCATTGCCCATCCACTTCCACAACTAACAAAAATTTCTTACCATTTGCTTTAAAGTGCTCAATCACCTCACCCCCTCCTTCCTACCTCATCTCACTGATTTTGTATTACAACCCAATCCACACATTTCACTCTTCTAATGTCAGCCTACTTACTTTATCTCTATTTTGTCTATCTTGACCCTCTAGATTGTAATCTCATTGCGGGCAGGGAATGTGTCTCTTTATTGTTGTATTGTACACTCCCAAGCACTTAGTACAGTGTTCTGCACTCAGTAAGGGCTAAATAAATATAATTAAATGAATGAACCCTTGCCCATGTCCTTCTGCTAGCCTGAAACTCCCTCCACTTCATATCTGACAGACCTCCAATCTCCCCACCTTAAAATCCTTATTAAAATCACATCTCCTCCAACAGGCCTTCCCTGACTAACGTCATTTCCCCTACTCCTTTTCCCTACTGTATCACCTGTATTCTTAGATTTGTATCCTTCAAGCACTCCACCCTCAGCCCCCAGCATTTATGCACATATCCATAATTTATTTTAATATCTGTTTCCCCCTCTAGCCTGTAAGTTTCTGGTGGACAGGGAACATCTACCAATTCTGTTGTATTGTATTCACCCTGTTTAGTACAGTGCTCAGCACATAGGAAGTGTTCAATAAGTACCATTGATTTATTGTTTCATTGATTAATTATTATTATTATTATTATGTTATTTGTTTAAGCACTTACTATGTAACTGGCAGTGTCCTAAGCAATGGGGTGAATACAAGCAAATCAGGTTGGACACAGTCACTGTCCCACATGGAGCTCACAATCTCAATCCCCATTTGATGATGAGAGAACTGAGGCAAAAAGGAAGTGAAGTGATTTTTCCAAGGTCACCCAGCAGACAAGCAGTGCAGCTGTGATTAGAACCCATGACTTTCTCCCAGGCCCGTGTTCTATCCACTGAAACACACTGTTTCCCATCTTTCAATACTATGACAACGGGCCATTCTTCTCCTGAAAATATTTTGTTCCCTTAGTTTTACTGCTATAGTTCCCTCTTTGTTTTCCTCTTACCTCTCTGGCCACACCTTCTCAATCTCTTTCTCTAGCTTTTCCTCCATCTCTAAGTCCCTGACTATTGGCGCTACTCAAAGCTCTGCTCTGGATACACTTCCCTTCTCACTTTATATTCATTTCTATGGTAATTCATCTGCTCCTAAGGCTTCAACTAACATCTTTTTGCAGATGACTACCAAATCTACCTTGCAATTCCTGATGTCTCTCCTCCAAAATCTTGCCTTTTCTTGTTCTTCCGTATCATCTCCGAAGTCCTACTGGCACCTCCAAATGAATACTACTAAAACTATCCATCCTTCCTCCTAAATCCTGTCTTCCAACCTACTTTTCCATCCCAGTTGATAACACCATCTTGCTCATCCCTCAACTCCACTCTTTCACAACCAATTTATCAGTTTTTCACCAGATCATGTTGTTTTCCCATGCACAAACATCTCCAGGTTTTGCCTCTTCATCTTCATCAAAATGGCTACCTTGCTGCTCCAGGAACACATATCCCAGCCTGACTACTAGATTAATTTCCTAACTGATTTCTTGGCATCTGGTTTCTCTCCTTTACAGTGCATGCTTCTCTGCCTATATCATTTTTTAATGAAATGTATGTACCTACTCCTCAAAAACTTTCAACTGTTACCCATTCCACTCTTCACAGAACAAAAACCCAAGAATATTAGCTTTAAGACACGATCAGTTACCTCTCTACCTCTGTTATTTATGCATTCTTTCCTCCTTCTGCCACCCAACACACAAGCTTCAGAAAAGAAGAGGGAGTGGGAGGATAAAGGAGAGGAAGGAAATTAGGAAAAGATTGGTGGAAGAAAAATACGCTTTGCATTTGAAAGGGCAAAGAGGTCATTTTGATCCAGACTTGGGCAATAGGTGGTCAAATTTTCAGAAGTTCTTCAACATTCTGTTCAAAAGCATGTTTCCCCCTGACTTTCATCTCACTGCTGTGGATGGAAAATGGAGTCTTAATTTGTGTCTGTACAGTCCATACTGAAGAGAGGATTGAGAGATGAAAAATTATCTATCCTAAATGAATAATCAGTGCTGCTTAAATTGTCTTTCCTTATGTCCCAGTTTGATTAATAGGGACTAATGAATGTGCTAGAACACTTGATGTCCCTTTGCTAAGATTTTTCTTAATATTGATCTCATAGTAAGTATAAAATAATAAAATAAAAAAGAACATTAAAAGAAAAGAGCACCTTGAAATATAAAAACAAATATGTCTATGGGATAGCATCAGTCCTCAGAGTTTTTGTATGAGAAACAAATAATTCTTCTTCTCATGTGAGAGAAGCAGCGTGGCTCAGTGGAAAAAGCCCGGGCTTTGGAGTCAGAGGTTGTGTATTCAAATCCCTGCTCTGCCAATTGTCAGCTGTGTGACTTTGGGCAAGTCACTTAACTTCTCTGTCCCTCAGTTACCTCTTCTGTCAAATGGGGATTAAGACTGTGAGCCCCCCCCCAGTGGGACAACGTGATCACCTTGTAACCTCCCCAGTGCTTAGAACAGCGCTTTGCACATAGTAATTGCTTAATAAATGCCATTACTATTATTATTATTATTATTATGTGTGTTCTACTAGATCAGTCGATCACTCTGTGATAATTACTGAGTGCTCACCATGTGTGGAGCACTGTACTAAATGTTTGAAATCAGAGCCCATTTCCCAGTCAATTCTTCTAATGTCTTTCCCCAACCATATTGTGCTGAGAACTTACAAATTAGAGAATAAATTTATCCAGAAGGAGGATCATTCTTGTCCTTTTTTTATTGTTCTTCTTAATTCCTAGTACAGTGAGAGTTCAATGAAGGCATGCAATGGGTACTCAATAATACCCCTCTAACTGAATTTAAGCTCCTAAAATTCTCTCCTAATCCATCTAGCTTTCTCCTATCAGTTTTTCAAAAGCTTTATTTTTACCATTGGTTCCATTCCCAAGATATTCCTGCCACACCAGAGGTGCTTGGAGTGGAGACAAATAAGAAAAATGTAATCAAAATACAGAATAGAAAAGTGCCAGTCTTCTTCCTCAGCTCTGTGCATCAGCAGTGCAGAAGAAAACATCACAATCCATTGCTGTGAATTCCTTCTAGAAAGAATGAGATTTGTTTTGTTGTCTGTCTCCCCCTTCTAGACTGTAAGCCCATTGTTGGGTAGGGACCGTCTCTATATGCTTCTGATTTGTACTTCCCAAGCGCTTAGTAATAATAATAATAATAATAATGGCATTTATTAAGTGCTTACTGTGTGTAAAGCACCTAAGCGCTGGGGATGATACAAAGTGATCACATTGTCCCACGTGGGGCTAACAGTCTTAATCCCCGTTTTCCAGATGAGGTAACTGAGGCCCAGAGAAGTTAAGTGACTTGCCCAAAGTCACTCAGCTGACAAGAGGCAGAGCCAGGATTTGAACCCATGACCTTTGACTCCAAAGCCCGGGTTCTTTCCACTGAGCCACGCTGCAGTGCTCTGCACACAGTAAGCACTCAATAAATACGATTGAATGAATGTATGAATTTCCCAAGCAACTTCCTTCAAATCAACAAAATGTAAGCTTATATTCATTTAATTTAGCAAACAGAAACTTTTGATAAATAGTACTTTCAGAAGTACATATACTTGAAAAATATGTTATTATTGTTATTTATAGTTACACTTTATTAAAAAACCATGTGCAATTAAATTTAGGGCAAAACATGAATGATGGCATTTGTTGAAGTCATTAATGTTCTTCACACTGTGAAAAGAAATTATATTACTTCCACATCAATTAGAGAAAAGTTTTGGTGTTCTGAAATGGCTGATACATTTTGGAGAGAGACAAAGACAAAACTTTCCTAATCACCAATATCAGTAGGCCAACAAAATCTTCAATGAAAGATTTCACAAGCAGGGCCAATAGACTGTTAAACAAATCCTACCCAACTACTAGGAAATTCTCTGATATTGTAGCTCTCCAGTTGCTAATAGAGAATTTAAAATGACGGTATTCATAATGGCTAGGGAAGTGGTTATTTTTGTAATTAAATAACCAAGTAGTATTAATTGAGTGACTATTGGGTGCAAAGTGTTATGTTAAGTTATTGGGATAACAAAATGGAATTAGTAGATATGATCCCTGCCTACAGGGAGTTTACAGTCTACTCAGGGAGATAAATGCTAAATACACTGTAGGTAGGAGCGAGCAATAGAATATCCATTTAAGTATATACATGTGGATGTGAGTAACTAAATGCCTAAGTGATGTAGAAGTCCTGAAGTGACAGTTTGTGGTGGATATAAAGTGGATAGGTGTGAAATGAATTAGGAAAGTCCTCCTAGAGGAGGAGCTGGAGTGAAGTGAGAGGAGAGCAGGGATAATTAGGGGGAAGAGAGCTGATGGAGTTCCTTAAAGCCAGTGTTTGGGAGTTTCAGTTTGATGTGGAGAGGGATGGAAAGCCATTGAAGGTATTCTAAGGAGTGGGGAGATGTGAGTACAACAGTGTCTTTGAAAAATGTTACGGGCAGCAGCGTGAAGTGTGTACTGGAGGGGATAGGCTGGAGGCAAAGATGTCAGCAAGGAGGCTGACATGGCAGTAAAGATGAGATATGACATGCCTGAGGCAATACGGTGGCAGTTTGAATGGAGTGAAAAGGGAGGAATCTGGAGTTATTATGGATTTGGTGATAGCCTGAATATGGCGGTTGAAAGAGAGGGGATTGCTGAGGACAATGCTAAGGTTAAGGACTTGACTGATGGGAAGGATGGTGGTGGTGGGAGATTTAAGTGGAGGACAGTATTTGGGAGGGAAGATGAGTTCAGTTTTAGACATGTTAAGCTTAGAGGTGATGGAGGGACATCCATGTAGTCAATCTATCAATCATTAAATGAGCATTTACTCTGTGAAGAGCACTGTACTCTTGGGAAAGAACAACATAACAGAGTTGGTAGATATGTTCCCTGCCCACCACAAGCTTACACATCTTGGAGGCAGGAGGAAATGCAAAATTGTAGAGATGGAAAAAGATTGGGATTAGCAAGGTAGATTTTGCCAGTGTTTCAAGATCAAAGTTGATATCCTCCTACGTCTCAACAGATCTCTGTCCTAGAATGACTTGCAACTACTTGTGCTTCTCTCTTTGTGGGGGTCTCTGTGTATGTTCCAGCCTGATTTTTCTGTGATTCCCTTGGATCCTGTTGAAGGGGAAGACAACATTTACAGGGTTTCAAATGCCTTACAGCGTCCCTCTGTCCTTCAAAAATGAGTTCAAGAGCTCGATCAGCCACACAACCAGACACATCCAGTTGTCACAAAGTTTCACACTGGAGTTTTCCCAGCCCTTCTCCAGAGCAACTGCTGATACTGATCTTGCTTATACCAGGCTTCCCAAAGAGTTGATGCAAGATGGATAGTACAGCATACCTGATTTGTCTCATTAAAGTGAATTATCAGTTACCAGGAGTTAATTTCCCTCCCAGGGTCACACCTGGAGAGTTTCCAGTACTCTACCAGTCTTGACTATGGGAGGGAGAGTCAAGCAGACGAGGCCTACCAATTCCTAGCTTGGGCAATGGCTAGCGAGTCTAAGGTAACCTGCTACAAGTCAAAACTCACCTGTGCTGGGCAGCAGTGGCTCGGGACAGAATCAAGGGTGGAGACTCGAGTTTACTGCACAGAAGGAGGCAACGGTAAACCACTTCCATGTTTTTACCAAGAAAACCCTATGGATCCACTACCAGAATGATTGCAGATGGAGGTGGGGCTTTCTGGGAGAGATGGGCCCATGGTGTCACTCTGGGTTGGTGACGGCTCGATGACAAAAGACAAGACTAGGAGTTATTCATTCATTCAATCCCATTTATTGAGTGCTTACTGTGTGCAAAGCACTGTTCTAAGTGCTTGTGAAGTACAAGTTGGCAACATATAGGGACGGTCCCTACCCAAAAACGAGCTCACAGTCTAGAAGAGGGAGACAGACAACAAAACAAAACATGTGGACAGATGTAATTATCAGTGGCAGGGAAATGTCTAGACTCCCACATTCAGTTGTCTAGTCTGCTGGCATGGCCAGGCAATCACAGGGTTCCAGTAAGTCCCATTGATGACATGCTTACTCCCTAATAATAATAATCATAATAATAATAATCATAATGGCATTTGTTAAGCACTTACTATGTGTGAAGCACTGTTTTAAGCTCTGGGGCGGGGGGGATACAAGGTGATCAGGTTGTCTCATGTGGGTCTCAGAGTCCTAATCCCCATTTTACAGATGAGGTAACTGAGGCACAGAGAAGTGAAGTGACTTGCCCAAAGTCACACAGCTGACAAGAGGCGGAGCTGGGATTAGAACCCGTGACCTCTGACTCCCAAGCCCGGGCTTTTTCCACTAAGCCACGCTGCTTCTCTACATTGTCCTGGTAAGCCATGCTGTCAACTAGTTGGCCAGTGAGCCTCTCCCATTTTGAATTATGTCTTGTACTACTCACAGTGTTTCTTATTGGCCTTTAATCGATCCTGCAATCAATGGTATTTATTGAGTGCTTACTGTGTAATGAGCACTGAACTAAGGACTTTGGACAGTTTAATATAATAGTGTTAGTAGCCCACAAGGAGCTTACATATAAATAATTCAAATAAATTACAGAAGAGAAATGGGAGAAATGGGAGACATGGGAGACATGAGATCACAAATGATCTCCTTCTTGCCAAATCCAGTGGCCTCTACTTTGCACATAGTAAGTGCTTAACAAATGCCATTATGATTATTATTATGATTATAATGATTAGGGAGTAAACATGTCATCAGTGGGACTTACTGGAACCCTGTGATTGCCTGGCCATGCCAGCAGACTAGACAACTGAATGTTGTCTGTGTGCTCTGCACACAGTAAGTGCTCAATAAATATGATTGATTGATTAGGAGTGTAGACATTTCCCTGCCACTGATAATTACACCTGTCCACATGTTTTGTTTTGTTTTGTTTTGTTGTCTGTCTCTCTCTTCTAGACTGTGAGCCCGCTGTTGGGTAGGGACCGTCTCTATATGTTGCCAACTTGTACTTCACAAGCAGTTAGTACAGTGCTCTGCACACAGTAAGCACTCAATAAATACGATTGAATGAATGAATGAATGAATAATTAACTCCTAGTCTTGTCTTTTGTCGTCGAGCCGTCTCCAACCCAGAGTGACACCATGGGCCCATCTCTCCCAGAATGCCCCACCTCCATCTGCATCTGCACAGCTCCCTCCTTCCCCTGACCCCAAGGCCCCTTCTCCCTCCTACCATTCCTCTCCAGACTCCTTGAGCGAGTTGTCTACACCCGCTGTCTCCAGTTCCTCTCCTTCAGTTCTCTCCTTGACCCTTCCAATCTGACTTCTGTCCCCTTGACTCCACAGAAACCGCCCTCTCAGAGGTCACAAATGATCCCCCTCTTGCCAAATCCAATGGCCTCTACTCCATCTTAATCCTCCTCAACCTCTCAGCTGTCTTCAACACTGCGGACCACCCCCTTCTCCTGGAAACGTTTTCCAACTTTGGCTTCACTGACTCTGTCCTCTTCTAGTTCTCTCATCTCTTTGGCTATTCGTTCTCAATCTCCTTCACAGGCTCCTCAGCTGCCTCCTACCCCCTAACAGTGGGGAGTCCCTCAAGGTTCAGTTCTTGGCTTAGTGGATAGAGCTCGGGCCTCGGAGTCAGAAGGACCTGGGTTCTAATCCCAGCTCTGCCACTTCTCTGCTCTGTGACCCTGGGCAAGTCAGTTAACTTCTCTGTACCTCAGTTAGCTCATTTGTAAAGTGGGGATTAAGACTGTGAAACCTCTGTGGGACATAGATTCTGTCCAACCCGAATTACTTGTATCCACTACAGTGTCTGGCACATAGTAAGTGCTTAACAAATATTATTATTATGCCCCTTCTATCAATCAATCAATCAATCATATTTATTGAGTGCTTACTGTGTGCAGAGCACTGTACTAAGCGCTTGGGAAGTACAAGTTGGCAACATATAGAGACAGTCCCTACCCAACAATGGGCTCACAGTCTAAAAGGGGGAGACAGAGAATAAAACCAAGCCTATTGTTGGGTAGGGACCATCTCTATATGTTACTGACTTGTACTTCCCAAGTGCTTAGTACAGTGCTCTGCACACAGTAAGCACTCAATAAAAAATAATTAATTAATTAATTAATTAATATGAATGAATGAATGAATGAATGAATGAATGAATGAAAGTTCTGAGTCACTTCTATTCTCCATCTATACCCACTCCCTTGGAGAACTCATTCATTTCCATGGCTTCAGCTACCACCTCTGTGCAGATGTTATGCAAATCTACATCTCCAGCCCCGATCTCTCTCCCACTCTGCAGTCTTGCATTTCCTCTTGCATTCAAGACATCTCAACTTGGATGCCCTTTCTTCACCTCAAGCTTAACATGTCCAAAACAGAACTCCATATCTCCCACCCAAACCCTATCCTCCCCGTGACTTTCCCATCACTGTAGGTGGCACCACCATCACTTCCTGTCTCACAAGCCCATAACCTAGGCATTATCCTTAATAATGATAGCATTTATTAAGCACTTACTATGTGCAAAGCACTATTCTAAGCGCTGGGAAGGTTACAAGGTGATCAGGTTGTCCCACAGGGGGCTCACAGTCTTCATCCCCATTTTACAGATGAGGTAACTGAGGCGCAGAGAAGTTAAATGACTTGCCCAAAGTCACACAGCTGACAAGTGGCGGAGCTGGGATTTGAACCCATGACCTCTGACTCCAAAGCCCGGACTCTTTCCACTGAGCCACGCTGCTCCTTGACTCCTCTCTCTCATTTAGCCCATATATTCAATCCATCATGAAATCCTGTTGGTCCCACCTTCCTCTCCATCCAAACTGCTACCAGATTAATACTATCACTCATCCTATCCCACCTAGATTACTGCATCAGCCTCCTTGCTGACCTCCCAGCCTCCTGTCTCTCTCCACTTCAGTCCATACTTCACGCTGATGCCCCGATCATTTTCTACAAAAACTTTCAGAACACATCACCTCGCTCCTCAAAAAACTCCAGTAGCTGCCCATCTATCTTTGCATCAAAAATAAAAACTCCTCACCATTGGCTCTAAAACACTCCACCACCTTGGCCCCTCCTACCTCAACTCACTATTCTCCTTCTACAACTCAGCCTGCGTATTTCACTCCTCTAGTGCTAGCCTTCTCAATGTGCCTCACTCACCTGTCTTGCCATCAACTCTTAGCCCAAACCCTCCCTCACCAAATCCAACTGACAATTATTCTCCCTGTCTTCAAAGCCTTACTGAAGGTACATCTTCTCCAAGAGGCCTTCCCAGACTAAATTCCACCTTTCCTCTACTCCCACTTCCTTCTGCGTCACTCTGACTTGCTCCCTTTGCTCTTCCCCACTCCCAGCCCCACAGCACTGTAATTTATTTATTTGCATTACCTGTCTCCCCAATCTAGACTGTAAGCTCATGGACAGGAAACGTGTCTATTTATTGTTGTATTTTACTCTCCTAAGCTCTTAGTACAGTGCTCTGTAAGTAAACACTTAATAAATATGATTTAATTAATTACTTTTTAAATATAAATACATAAATTACAGATATGTACATAGGTTCTGTGGGTCTGTAAGGGGAAGAATAGAGGGAGCAAGTCAGGGTGATGGAGAAGGGAGGGAGAGAAGAAGAAAGAGGGACTTAGTCAGGGTGAGGCCTCTTGGAGAAGATGTCTCTCTAGACTGTGAGCCCGTTGTTGGGTAGGGACCGTCTCTATATGTTGACAACTTTTACTTCCCAAGCGCTTAGCACAGAGCTGTGCACACAGTAAGTGCTCAATAAATACTATCGAATGAATGAATGAATGAATGTGCCTTTAATAAGTGTTTGAATGAGGGGAGAGTAATTGTCTTTTGTATTTGAGGAGGGAGGGCAGTCCAGACCAGATGTGGGTAAGGGGTTGCGATGAGATAGATGAGATTGAGGTACAGTGAGGAGGTTAGCATTGGAGGAGCAAAGTATGTGGGCTTGGTTGTAGTAGGAGAATAGAGAGGTGAGGTAGGAGATGGCAAGGTGATTGAGTGTTTTGAAGCCAATGGTGAGGAATTTTTGTTTGCTGCAGAGTTGGATGGGGAACCACTGGAGTTTTTTGAGGGGTGGGGAAACATGTCCTAAATGTTTTTGGTGAAAAATGATCCATTCGACAGCGTGAAGTCTGGATTGGAGTGGAGAGAGACAGGAGGGAGGGAGGTCAGCAAGGAAGCTGAGGCAGGAATCTAGTTGGGATAGGATGAGTGATTAGCACTCCCTCCCCCTTCATATCCCAACAGACTGCCACTCTCCCCACTTTCAAAACCTTACTGAAATTACATATCCTCCAAGAGGCCTTCCTTGACTCAGCCCTCATTTCTCCTATTCAAATCTCCCTTCTCTGTCCCTTAGGCACTTGTATCTGTATTCCTTAAGCACTTGATATTTATTCCACCTCAACCGCTTTTTTATGTATACTTATACTCTTCCACTCCCCTATCAGTAATTCATTTTAATGTCTGTCTCCCGGCTATTTTGTGAGCTTCTTATGTGCAGGGACCATGTCTACCAACTCTATTGTATTGTTCTCTCCCAAGCTTGCAATATAGTGTTGGACGCACAGTAAGCACTCAATGAATGCCATTGATAGATTGATTGATCGATTCTGTTGTCCATTAGCCCTGCTTTTGGTCCAGGGGAAAGAGCTCTGCTCAGGGCAACAGGAGGCTTGGATTATATTCCTGGAATTGCCTATTTCTGGCTAATGTGGGCAAGGACCACCCATGAGCTTTGCAGTTCATTGCACCTCTGACCATCCTTTTTCCTCACTGGACTCTGTGTCCCAGGGAGAATATGGCAGGAAGTGGCAAGAGAAACTTTGAACAGTGCCAGAATTTCTCTAGCATGCTGATCAGTTCCTCTATGCTAGTATGATGTTCACCAATCATTTCTGATGGGAGACACCATCCAATAGTCAAAAGTCAGGCATTAGTCCAAAAATGTGAGCACCACTTCAGAATGTAAGCTCCTTGTGGGCAGGAATCACATCTATTAACTCTGTTGAATTATACTCTCCCAAGTATTTAGTGCAGTGCTCAGCAGAGATTCAGCTCTCACATACTATTGATTGATTGATTAGCAGACACCCCAGAGTAGTAGGAAAAAAAATTTCAGGCTAGCAACATTTTTGTGAACTCTTAGTTAAGGCTTTCATCTTTTAAAGCATTTTCAATAGCAAAATCTATTCTGTAGCTCTAAATGAGGTAATCTAGGAAAGATAGTAATGATTTTTCAAGTGAGTTATATTAATTCCAAGGACATGAGAGCACATAGCACAAATCCCTAACTAATCCATGTTCCCCTCACACTATACTATCATCATCATCATCAATCGTATTTATTGAGCGCTTACTGTGTGCAGAGCACTGTACTAAGCGCTTGGGAAGTACAAATTGGCAACATACTACCAGCTCACTGCTTCATTCTTCTAATCTAATCAATGTGGCTTGTTATCTCCCTCACTGCCCATTTCCCTCTTTTCTTCTTGCACAACTGAATGACCCCCTTCACTTCACATCTGGCAGACCCTGCTCTCCCCATGATCGAAGCTCTCCTGAAAACGGCTCTTCCAGGGGATCTTCCCTGATTATTCTCCCATATCTTTAACTCATTTCCCCCCAGCTTGTCTTAGTGGAAAGATGACATGTCTAAGAGTCAGAGGACTTGGGTCCTAATCCTGGCTCTGCCCCTTCTCTGCTATGTGATTTGGGGCAAGACATAACTTCTCTGTGCTTCAGTTTTCTTTTCTGTAAAATGGTGGACTTAATCGCCATTAGAATGTGAGGCCCATGTGGGACAAAGACTGTGTCCAACCTGATTATCTTGTATCTACCCCAGCATTCAAAACTACAGCAGAGACTCAAATTTTTCCTGCATGGAAGAAGGCAGTGGTAAAACACTTCTGTATCTTTACCAAGAAAACTCTGTGGGTACACATACTAGAATGATATTATGACAGAAGATGGAACATCCTGAAGAGGGGGTGTCCATGGAGTCGCTATGGGGTGGGAACAACTTAGCGACATTTGAAGAAGACCCCAGCATTAAGCAAAGTATTTGGCAGAAAGAGGAGAGGCCATAACAAATATAATAATAATAATAATAATACTACCTCAGCACGTTCATATCACCTAAGCAATTAATAACTCACTTCTCCATCTCCATAGTACTCAAGTCTGTGTGTTTACATTTTACTGCCTCTTCCTACCTCTAATCTGTAGTCTGTCTCTCCTGCTAGATTATAAACTACCCAGTAATCTACTAAACTATTTTACTGTCCTAAGTTCTTAGTACAGCGTCCTGCCCTAAGTGTTCAGTAAATATATTGATTGATTGATTGGTCTCAGTGTTGTGCAGTGGATTTTAAAGACATCATAGTAAAACTAGTTTCACATTCTACTACGTCGAATCATTTACCTCTAATACTCAGTAGGAAGTGAAAATGAGATGCCCGTAGCAAGAGCCATAATCTTTCTTGCCGATGATATGCTAATTGATTTTCCACAGAATTTAGCACAGTGCTCTGCAATCAATCATTCAATCCAAAATGTTTTTGAACTCCTACTGTGTGCAGAACATTGCATTAGGTGCTTGGAAAAGCACAGTAGAATTATTAGACTTGATCTCTTCCCTCAGAGAGCTTTCAATCAAGCCCCTAATCAATTTAGCAATAATGATAATGATGATAATTGCAGTTGCTAGTGTCTCATTGTCAGTTCCCACTAATTCTACCTTTTGGAAAGACCACAGGACTGATGATGATGATGATGATGGCTTGTATTATGCGCTTACTATGTGCAAAGCACTGTTCTGAGCGCTGGGGAAGTTACAAGATGATCAGGTTGTCCCAAACGGGGTTCACAGTCTTCATCCCCATTTTACAGATGAGGGAACTGAGGCACAGAGAAGTTAAGTGACTTGCCCAAAGTCACACAGCTGACAATTTTCGGAGCCGGGGTTTGAACCCATGACCTCTGACTCCAAAGCCCGGGCTCTTTCCACTGAGCCACGCTGCTTCGTCTTTCCACTAGTCCATGTTGCTTTGCATTGTACAAGTTTAATCTAAAGAAAATAAATAGAAGGAATGTGAATTATAGTGTTGTGGCTTTCCAACTGCTTGATCCATTGAATTGCACCCACTGGTTGCTCAGTAAATACACTTATAATTATTACTGTTAATTTTACCGAGCTGGCACCACATATGTAAATTCTGCTAAGTCATTCTCTTGAGAAGAAGAGTGACATTTTAGACTGTGAGCCCACTGTTGGGTAGGGACTGTCTCTGTATGTTGCCAACTTGTACTTCCCAAGCGCTTAGTACAGTGCTCTGCACCCAGTAAGCGCTCAATAAATACGATTGATGATGATGATGATGACCTAAGAAGCAGTGTGGCCTAGGAGAAAGAGCAAAGGCCTGGGAAACAGAGAATCTGGGTTACAGTCCTCTAGATTGTACAGTCTAGAGTAAACTCATCATCTGTACCGTAAACTTGTTGCGGACACTGAATGTGTCTGTTTATTGTTATATTTTACTCTCCCTAGCACTTAGTACAGTGTTCTGCACATATGTAGTTCTCCATAAATACGATTAACTGACTAACTGACTGGCTGGGCTCTAATCCCAGTTCTTCCGCTTGTCTGCTGTTTGTCCTTGAGCCAGTCACTAAACTTCTCTCTGCCTCAGTTTCTTCAACTGTAAAATGGGGATTCAATACCTGTTCTCCCTCCTACTTAGATTGTGAGCCTCATGTGGGACCTGATTATCTTGCATCCATCCCAGCATATAGAACGCACATAGAGAAGCAGCGTGGCTTAGTGGATAAAACATGAGCTTGGGAGTCAGAGGTTGTGGGTTCTAATCCCAGCTCACCATTTGTCAGCTGTGTGACTTTGGGCAAGTTACTTAGAGAAGCAGCGTGGCTGAGTGGGAAGAGCCCGGGCTTTGGAGTCAGAGGTCACGGGTTCAAATTCCGGTTCTGCCGATTGTCAGCTATGTGACTTTGGGCAAGTCACTTCACTTTTCTGTGCCTCAGTTACCTCATCTGTAAAATGGGGATGAAGACTGTGAGCCCCCCGTAGGACAACCTGATCACCTTGTAACCTCCCCAGCACTTAGAACAGTGCTTTGCACATAGTAAGCGCTTAACAAATGCCATCATTATTATTATAATTAACTTTTCTGTGCTTCTGTCACCTCACCAGTAAAATGGGGATTAACACTGTGAGCCCCACATGGGACAACCTGATTACCTTGTATCTCCCCTAGGCCTTAGAACAGTGCCTGGCACATAGGAAGATTTAATAAGTATTATGTTTATTATTATGACCCCACACCTTCGGAATACCATATAAATGTCATTCACCACATAACACCGAGAGCAGAAATGATTATTACTATTTATTTTTAGCATATAAAAACAGTGACTCATAGTTGCTTGTCAAGTAGTGTGTTAGAGTCATAAATGAAACTCATGGCTTATGTTTCCCGCAATTCTAAATAAATTCATAAAATATAGACCCAGCCATTAACCGTACCGTACCTTGGCAGAGAAAAGTTTTAATTTTTATAGAAGCTTGCCTTTTTTTTAATGGCACTTATTAAGCACTCATTATTTTCCAGGCACTGTGCTAAAGGCTGGCATAGATAGAAGATAATTAGATTGGGCACAATCAGACTCCCAGATGGGTCTCATAGACTTAATCCTCCTTTTACAAATGAGATAACTGAGGCACAGAGAAGTTAAGTGACATGCCCAAGGTCACCAGCAGACAAATGCTAGAACCCAGGCCCTCTGACCCAGAGGGTTGTGATCTTTCCAGTAGGCCTCACTGCCTTCGAGCAATTCATATACTGCATGGCACATTAATTAATTGTAATTCATTAGAAATAGCTTTCCCTGTTAAAAACACTTTGTAAACCTTTTTTTATGCCATGTGGATTATTCTCCTTTCTATGAGCCTTCCATGAACTATCTTTGAAAAGTAAAGAGAAAAACCTTTGCTGGTTTTGTAAACACAGCAACATTCCTGTTTCCCCCTTCTAGACAGTGAGCCCACTGTTGGGTAGGGACCGTCTCTATAGGCTGCCAACTTGTACTTCCCAAGCGCTTAGTACAGTGGTCTGCACACAGTAAGCGCTCAATAAATACGATTGATTGATTGATTGATTGATTGAAGGAAGATCTCAGCCACTTCAGATGCTAAGCTGAGGGAACCCCAGAGATTCAAGATTGAAACTGAGGAACTGTAGAAGAAAACGTTTAAACTCAGAGCTCTGTCTTCCATCCTGTACCAGGTAAGGGCATTGCCACGTGGGAAATTCCTATTTTGGGAAAAAGTTAGATTGTAAGCTCCAAGAGGACAGGGATCCTGTGTACCAACAGTGCTGTATTGAGCACTTACTTTGTGGAGGGCACTGTACAAAGCACTTGGGAGAGTACAGCACAGCAAGATAGCAGACATTACCTGCCCACATTGAGCTTACTGTCTAGAGGAGGAGATATACGAATAAATTAATTATGGATATTTATATAATTGCTGTAGGAATGAGATGGGTGGGTGGTGAATAAAAGGAGCAATTCAGGGTGATGCAGAAGGGAGTGGGAAAAGAGGAAATGAGGGTTTATTCAGAGAAGGCCTCTCATTTATTCATTCATTTATTCATTATGAAGCACCGTTCACCTGAAGCCCACGTGTCTTCCAAAAGGTGAGGGGATATTGGAGAGTAGCCTAACACCCCCATCCCAGGGCTAGCTGCAGAAGCTTGTGGGGAAAGAACTCTCTCTAATTTCAAGAGCTTTGCAAGTTCCCATGTCTCCCTGGAGCCTAGAGCTTCTCCTCCAGCCCCACATGCAGAAGACACATAGATGTGAGTTCATGACAGTGCTTAATAGGTTCATTCATTCATTCAATTGTATTCATTGAGTGCTTACTGTGTGCAGAGCCTTGTACTATGAACTTGGGAAGTACAAGTTGGCAACACATAGAGACAGTCCCTACCCAACAACAGGCTCACAGTCTAGAAGGGGGAGAGAGACAACAAAACAAAACATGTGGACAGGTGTCAAGTCATCAGAAAAAATAGAATTAAAGCTAAATGCACATCATTTACAGAATAAATAGAATAATAAATATGTACAAGTAAAATAAATAGAGTAATAAATCTGTACAAACTTATATACAGGTGTTGTGGGGAGGGGAAGGAGTTAGGGTGGAGGGGATGGGAAGGAGGAGAGGAAAAAGGGGTCTCAGTCTGGAAAGGCCTCCTGGAGGAGGTGAGCTCTCAGTAGGGCTTTGAAGGGAGGAAGAGAGCTAGCTTGGCAGATGTGTGAAGGGAGGGCATTCCAGGTTAGGCGGTGGACATGGGCCAGGGGTCAATGGAAGGTCGGGCGAGAAGGAGGTCCAAGGAGGAGGTTAGCGGCAGAGGAAAGGAGGATGCGGGCTGGGCTGTAGAAGGAGAGAAGGGAGGGGAGGTAGGAGGGGGTGAGGTCGGAAGGGATGTGTCTTCAGTAAAGCTTTGAAGGTGGTGAGAGTAATTGTCTGTCAGGTCTAAGGGAGGAGGGTGCTCCAGGCCAGAGACAGGACATGGCCACCAGGGAAATCGACAAAGTCCAGTTACAATGAGTAACAATAATAATAATTATGATATTTGTTAAGCACTTACTATGTGCCAGGCACTGTACTAAGCACTGGGGTAGATACAAGCAAATCGGGTTGGACACAGTTCCTGTCCAACTTGAGGCTCACAGTCTCAATCCCCATTTTACAGGTGAGGTAACTGAGTCATGGGGAAGTGAAGTGACTTGCCCAAGCAGATAAGTGGTGGGGCAGGGATCAGAACTCATGACCTTCTGACTCCCAAGGCCTGTGGTCTAGCCACTACATCCTGCTGCTTCTCAGAGTGAAATGTGCAGGCTGATTTGTAATAGAGAAGAAACAAGGTGAGATAATAGGGGGCAAGGTGGTGGATTGCCTTAAAGTCTATGTTAAGACATTTCTCTTTGATACAGAGGTGGATGAGCAACCACTGGAAGCTTTTGAAATGTGGGGAAAGATGGATTGAATGGTTTTGTAGAAAAATGATCTGGGCAGCAAAGAGAAGTGTGGACTGGAGTGGGGAGAGACAGGAGGCTGGCAGACAGCTAGGAATCTGATAAAATAATCAGGTAGGGTAGGATAAGTGCTTGGATTAACGTGGTAGCAGTTTAGATGGAGAGGAAAGGATGGATTTTAGTGATGTTGTGAAGGTTTGACCAACAAGGTTTAGTGATAGATTGAATATGTGGTTTTATTGAGACATATAAGAGTCAAGGATAACACCAAGGTTACGGGCTTGTGAGATGGTAGTGATGGTGGTGCTGTCTACAGTCTATGAGAAAGTCAGGGGGAGGACAGGGTTTGTGTGGGAAGATAAGGAGTTCTGTTCTGGATATGTTAAGCTTGAGGTGATGGGAGGACATCTAACTAGAGATGTCTTGATTTCAAGTGGAAATGCGAGACTGCAGTGAGGTAGAGGGATCAGGGCTGGAGATGTAGATTTGGGAATCTTCCACCTAGAGGTGGTAGTTTAAGCCATGGGAATTTACGAGTTCTCCAAGGGAGTGGATGTAGATGGAGAATAGAAGGGGACCCAGAACTGAACCTTGAGGAACACCCACAGTTAGTCGGTGAGAGGTAGAGGAGGAACCTTTCAAAGAGACTGATAATGAGTGGCCAGAGAGATCCACGAGAGGACAGTGAAGCCCAAATTGGATATTATTTCCAGGAGAAGAGGATGGTCAACAGTATCGAAGGCAGTTGAGAGTTCAAGGGGGATTAGGATGGAGTAGAGGCCATTGGATGGCAAGATGGAGATCATTTGTGACCTTTGAAAGAGCCGTTTCTGTGGAATGCAGGGGACAGAAGCCAGTTTGGAGGGGGTCAAAGTGTGAATTGGATGAGTGGAAATGGAGATAGGTGGTGTAGACAACTTATTCAAGGAGTTTGGTGAGGAATGGTAGGAGTGAGATGGCATGAGAGCTGGAGGAAGCTGTGTGGTATTTTTTTTAGAATTGGGGAGATAGCCTTTTTTAAAGCAGTGGGAAAGATGCCATTGGAGAGCAAACAGCTGAAAATGGGAGTCATGGAAGGAAGAAGAGAGGAAGAGGGTTCTGATAAGGTGTGAAGAGATGGGGTTGGATGTGCAGGTGGGGTGGGTGGAATTTGAGAGAAGGAAGGAGATCTCTTCTTCAGATACTGCTGGGAAGGATGGGAGAGTTGAGGAAGGGGCATGAGGAGGGTAGGACCGGAGAGGAGCAGGGGAGATTTGAGGGAGATCCCTCCTGATAGTTTCAGTTTTCTCAATAAAGTACGTAGCTAGGTCACTAGGGGTGAGGGATGGGAGAGGTAGGAGTACAAAGGGTTTGAGGAGGGATTTAAATGTCTGTAACAACTGACAAGGGAAATGGGAATGGGGGTCAATAAAGGTGGAGAAATAATTTTGCCAAGTAGAGGAGAGGACAGAGTTAAAGCCCACAGTGATGAACTTGAGGTGGATGAGGCTGGCCTGATTTCTAGATTTCCACCAGTAGTACTCTGTAGCTCATGCACAGGAGTGAAAAAGCAATCTCTGAAGGTCAACAAAGGAAGGTAGTTTGGGGATGGAGGCTAAATGGGACATGATGACTTGAGAAAATTGAATGGGGTCCAAAGATCAGAGGTCTCTGTGGAGTGAAAGGATAGATTTGCGTGGAGAAGATGCCTAGGAGAGAAGTGTTTAGCATGTTCGTCTGCACACAGTAAGCACTCAGCAAATACCATTTAGTGGTGGCTTGAGTGACGGGGGAGAAAAGAAGAGAAGAGAGGAGAGAAGAGGGACTCGGTGTTGGGTCACAGATACACACACTGGACCTAAGGTGCTTTTTGATTCTTTTCACGTAATGCCGATATTAATTTATGTAGAATATTCCGGTGTGTTTGCTGATTGAAATCAAGTTCTGGATTTTACATTGTCTTTTCCAATTTTCTTTCTGCATTCTTGCTAGAGCCTTCCATATCGAAAGCGGATGTGTTTTTTATGGCTTAAAGCTTCTGGTAACGAGTCATGTCAAAGGATGACACAGTCGCTTAATGTGTGCATGCTAAGGTGTCTAATGCCCTTTTTAACTTGTATCTATTTTTTTCTTCAAAAAGTATTACTTATCTAGATGGTAGAATAGGAAAAATTACTCATAATTTTTCACTATATCCTTAAGGGAAAATTCAGAGCATTTAATCCATTTTAAGTAAATTCTAAAAATAGTATTGATTATGAACTTGGCTGACTCCCTACAGTTTGCTTCATTCTGTATAGTTATAGTTTCCTTCTTTCACTCCACCCTATTCCTACAGCACATACATATGCATATTTTTACACTTTGACATTTGCAGTAGCAGTCATTTATTTTAATGCCTGTCTGCCCCTCTGAATTGTAAGTTCCTTGTGGGCATGGATCACATTGTACTGTACTTTCCCAAAAGCATAGTGCAGTGCTCTGTATACAGATCTTTGCTCAATAAATATATTGATTGATTCTCTAGTCACAGAGGAGCTAGTCACACACATTTAGACACTTTCATTCATTCATTCAATCGTATTTATTGAGCACTTACTGTGTGCAGAGCACTGTACTAAGCGCTTGGGAAGTACAAATTGGCAACATATAGAGATGGTCCTTACCCAACAGCGGGCTCACAGTCTAGAAGGGGGAGACAGACAACAAAACATATTAACCAAATAAAATAAATAGAATAAATATGTACAAATAAAATAAATAAATAAATAGAGTAATAAATGCGTACAAACCTATATACATATATGCAGGTGAGACAGTCCCTACCCAACAGCGGGCTCACAGTCTAGAAGACACTTACTGGCTTCAATGAAAGGTATTAAAACTGACTTCCTACTCTATCCAAATGAGGTTGTCTTCCTCAATATGTTAATACTACACCAAGTGGTGAAGAAATTTTATCCTTCTAGTTCATAATAGAAAGAACCAACAGGGCCAAGTGGAAAGAATATGGGTTTGAGAGGCAGAGGACCCAGGCTCTAATCTCAGGTGATGATGATGATGGTATCTGTTAAGCGCTTACTAGGTGCCAAGCACTGTTCTAAATGCTTGGGTAGATACAAGGTAATCAGGTTGTCCCACGTGGGGCTCATAATCTTAATCCCTATTTATCAGATGAGGTAACTGAGGCATAGAAAAATTAAGAGATTTGCCCCACAACTGACAAGTAGTGAAGCAGGGATTAGAACCCACGACCACTGACTCCCAAGCCTGTGCTCTTTCCACTAAGTCATGCTACCACTTACCTGCCAGGTGACCTTGAGCAAATCATTTGAGAAGCAGTGTGGCTCAGTAGAAAGAGCCCGGGCTTTGGAGTC